>NC_056033.1:31903413-32252163 GCF_004379255.2 Salvia splendens | reverse complement strand
TTATTGAATACTTGATCAAGTGTACAACGTATGTCAGGTGAAGAGAGTTAACGAAAATGGTGGGGTATTGACAAAGACAAATTCCAAGCATGGATGCATTAAATAAATACTTAGACAGAAACTGGAAAGAAACAAATCAGAAAAACCGCTATACATCTGATTCACTTATTCCAATCTTACACTACACAAACAACATAATAAGACCAAAAGTATCTATCCTCGGAACATGCTGCCAGTGGTACCAACATAAAACTTAAATATCCTTCAAATGATCGTTCCAAAGTAAATTTCAATCAAGTTGAGCATACATGTCGTCCTATTTATAAGTTGAACTGCTTCAAAGTTAGAATTGCGCCAATTTGTCAGAAGTTTGGTTAATCATACTTACATAACTTTGCCAATAAACAGATTCAGCGATGTCTTGGATTTAAAAGGACAAGGTGAAAAGGGCATATCAGAAAGCTAAATTTATCAGAAGAGAAGCATTAAGGAAATAAACTAACGTGAGGAAATCAATATCTTGATGCTTGACAAGGCATCTCATGGGTGTGAAAATATCAGTTAAGTGGACTATGTACAGTGCAACGACTTCCAAGTGAGTTAAATTGTATAAAGTTCATGGAATTGATGCTTTCAGGAACAGGAATCATTTGGTATAACCTCTTCTCAACTTCTCCATCAAGTTCAGACTAGTCTGTTATGTCCAGAGTACAGGAGTAGTCATCTCCCTCACATGATCTATCTCCAGGCTAATTTAATTCATGAAATTTAATTCAAGTAGGTTCTCGTGAAGATAAACTGAAAAGAAGCACGCACCTGCGTAATAGTACTTATTTAAAGAATTATGCCAGTCTGGGGCGATAAAGGATTCTTGCAAGTATTCCTCCCCAGAATGTGATAATTCGGGATGTTCTTGAATTGACAATTGTGACTTCTTGTAGAAGACCATGTGCAACAATCTCATCATTGTCAGTATAGACGCGTTGATCATCTCTAATGTATTGTTCGTGGCAGATCTTCACATCACGTTGGGTGTTGTCTCCATAGTAATTGTTACTGAAAATACCGTCGATGTTAAGAAAACTCCATGGAGCAGAATCAGGATTTGGTTCATGCATTGCTTCTTCTGGTGAATACTCACAGAAACAAAAAGGCATTCATCCAATAACAGCTGCATCCAGCTAACCACATTTTGCACACTCTTTCCACTCATACCCAATAAGATACTTTCTTAAAAAGTCATATGACCACATATATATAAACAGTAGTATAACCCAAGATTAACTATCTACGCTTTTAATCATCTGATACACTGACAAAATTCCCCTAACTTTACGTGCAAAAGAGCTCCACGGATTATTCTTGAGAAATCGACACTAAGGCTCTATCAACTCTTAAATATTTAAGTTCCAAAAGAAATACAACAAATTAATGTCTGTAAGTTTTGACTTTCCTTTTGGATTTACTTGTCCAAACCTGTTTCCATAAGGCATTAGTAATTCTCAAGACCTAAAAGAACATGATTGTCATATTCCGTTGATCACTCTGGTACGGAATCGGGGTCGCCGATGATCAGAACGGCGACCGGAATTGCACCAACACGTATAGAACTATGAGATGGAGATGAAAGTGAGGAAGAAGAAGCAGCTTGCATTAATTCGAAAACATGAACATTACAACTGAAAGGAAGTCAGCTTATATAGCTGTGAATTGGCATAACAAACTTGAAATGATAGATCTAACTAACTATTCTTCACGCCACGTGCTGATATTCTTCACGCTCCCCTCGTGTGCATGCATCCATGCCCACGTGTTATTAAATTCACCTCGTGCGTTTATTCTTCCATCATACTTCTACCTTTTCATGCACCAAATCTCCCCTCCTTCAATTAACCTTGTCCTCAAGGTTTGAAATGCGAAAAACGCTCCTGAATGTCATGAAGAAACTCCCATGTTGCATCTTCGGGAAATGAGTTTTCCCAGTGAATTAAGACCTGAGTCGCCGGCTTGTTGCCGCGCTTAACCAAACGACATTCAAGGATTTGTACCGGTTCAAGAAATGTTGAATTCCCAACTGCAGGCAGTAGGTCCAGAGCCTTTGTCCTAGTGGCACGGAGCTTAGACTTTATTGTATGAGGTGCCAAGTTCGAGCCCTCTAGACATCAGTTGTAATTTCCTCCTTTCATTTCTATAGTATAGGAGTTTATTTGTAATTTCCTCCTTCTTATAGGAGTTAATTTATAAAAAAAACTGCTGGCAGTGTGCCATGAAGCTGTGATAGAGGCCACATCTTCTTCTTTAAATGAGACACATTAAAGAAAGGATGGATCTTCGAGTCGGCTGGTAACAAGAGTTTATACGCCACTTCTCTAAATTTGTCAATAACCTTGAAGGGACCAAAGTATCTGGGACTGAGTTTGTGAAACTGCCGATCGCGCAGAGTATTCTGCCGGTATGGTTGCAACTTCAAGTAGACCCAATCTCCATTTGCAAACTTCCGATCAGAGCGATGCTTATCGTGTTGTTGCTTCATACGTTTCTGAGCACGACCCAAATGGTGTTTAAGAACCTCCAACATCGCTTCCCTAGCTATCAGGCTTTCATTAACATCATGCACCGTGGAGTCTCCTTTGAAGTAAGGGATGTGGAGAGGCGGAGGATAGCCATATAAAGCCTCAAAAGGGGTGGTGTCGATAGCCGAATGGAAAGAGGTGTTGTACCAGAACTCAGTCAAACTGAGCCACCTACTCCAGTTGGTTGGCTGATCACCGCACATAGAATGGAGGTAGGTTTCAAGGCAGCAGTTAACCACCTCCGTTTTCCCATCCGATTGCGGATGATAAGCTGTTGACATGTGCAATTCCACACCTTGAAGCTTGAAGAAATCTGACCAAAAGTTGCTCAAAAACACCTTATCGCGATCACTGATAAGAATACTTGGCAAACCATGCAACTTGAAGACATGATCCAGAAAAGTTTGACCCACTGTGAGGGCCGAGTAAGGGTGTGTAAGAGACATAAAGTGAGCATACTTAGTGAGACGATCCACAACAACCAAGATAGTAGACTTCCCATGAGAGAGAGGAAGACCTTCGATAAAATCCAAGCTAACTTGAGACCAAACTTCTTCAGGAATAGGCTGGCGGCAAGAGTCCCGGGGAAGCACTGTTATTATATTTGTAGCGTTGGCATATATCACATTCCCAAATAAAATTCCTGATTTGCTTCTCCATGTTGACCCAGTAGAACAAGGAAGATAGTCGTTTGTAAGTGGCAAAGACTCTAGAGTGACCCCCTGCACTCGAGTTATGAAACAACTGAATTATTTTAAGCCTCAGATCATGATCATTACCCTCTACTAGCCTTCCCTCCCTTCAGCTGATTTCCAATCCAGGAGAATTTAGATGGGGCTTCAAGGTTCTGTTGTAGCTCATCGATCACATCCTTCAACTGTGGATTAGATTCCCATGTGGCATGGATCAGAGGGTAGATATCAGTCTCAACTGTTGTTAAAGCCATACAGAAAATATCAAAGGAACGCACACGGGAGAGTGCATCAACAACTACATTCTTTGTTCCCTTCTTGTATGTAATTTCGAAATCAAAAGCCATTAGCTTCGACAAACAACTGAGCTGACCAGGGGTTGAAAGCTTCTGTTTCAGCAGATGACTCAGAGTCTTGTGGTCTAATCTAACTTCAAAAGTTTGAGTACTCGGATAATGGCTCCAATGTGTGACAGCAAATACAATAGCCAACAATTCTTTATCATAAACCGACAAGCCTCTATTCTTTGGAGAAAGTGTCTTGCTAATAAAAGCAATGGGATGGTTGTTTTGCATCAAAACAATCCCTATCCCATAGCTAGAAAGTATGATTGTTTTCCACCACAAAAGGTAATGAAAAGTCAGGCAAAGCTAACACTGGTGGAGACAACATAGCCTTTTTCAATGCTGCAAAGGCTGCATCAGCTGCTGCATCCCAACAGAAAGCATCCTTCCTGAGCAGATCAGTTAAAGGCCTACATATAATTCTATAATTCTTGATGAATTTTCTGTAGTAGCCAGTAAGGCCAAGGAATCCCCTGAGATCAGAAACATCAGTTGGGGTAGGCCAATCCTTCATAGCTTGGAGTTTCTTAGGATCAGTTGAGACACCCTCTGCAGAAATAATGTGGCCGAGGTACTCTACCCTACTCTTAGCAAACTCACATTTACTCTCCTTAGCAAAGAGAGTGTACTCATGTAGTTTCTGGAAAACCAACTTCAGGTGATCCAAATGAGCAGCCAAATCCATGCTATATACCAATATATCGTCGAAAATAAATCAGCACAAACTTCCTCAAGAAAGGCCTAAACACATCATTTATTAAACTTTGAAATGTGGTTGGTGCGTTGGTGAGCCCAAAAGGCATCACCGCAAACTCATAGTGGCCATCATGAGTGCGAAAAGCAGTCATAGGAATGTCCTCTGCCTCCATTCTAATATGATGATAACTTGCTCTCAAGTCGATCTTAGAGAAAACAGTAGCTCCCTTCAATTCTTCAAGGAGTTCATCAATCAGAGGAATGAGATATTTATCCTTGATAGTGATCTTATTCAAATGCCTGTAGTCCACACACATTCTCCACGTCCCATCCTTCTTCTTCACTAACACTACAGAGGAAGAAAACTGGCTAGAACTTGGCTGAATAAACCCCTGCTTAAGTAGGCCAGACACTTGCTTTTCAATGATACTTTCTGTATAGCAGGGTGTCTGTAGGGTCTAGAATTCACCGGTAAAGCGCATGGTATTAGAGTAATTTTATGATTGTGAGACCTCTAGGGAGGCAGAGAAGTAGGCTCTGCAAAGATAGCCTTCTGCTCCTCCAGAAATAAATGCTTGAAGGAACTTGAAGCTCGGAGTCATCAGATTTCTCCACAGAAAATAGGGCAGAATTCCCTTCTTCATTCACCTTAATGCAGCATAGTTGTATTCCATCATTGTGAGTGCGGAGCTTATTCATTTCCTTTTCTGAAACCGTGTGCACCTTCTGCTCATTATGGCCCCCTCTCACCAGATGTCTTCTACCATTTAAGGTGAAGTCCATTGTTCTTTAAGTCCTAATGAATGACTCCCATTGTTTCTAGTCATTGTATGCCTAACACCATATCACAACTTCCCAAAGGAAGTAGAAGAGCATTAGTTATGAATAGGGTGCCTCTCAACAGCCAACGCATTCCCTTGCACATAGAGTTACACTCTAACCGATTTCCATCTGCAACATCAACCATCACTAGATTTACTGGAGTGAGATGAAGCCCCAGTTTCTTAGTTAAGTGCAAATCCAAAAAGTTGTGAGTACTGCCCGAATCAATAAGGATGTGCACAACTTTCTTACCAACTCTTCCAGTGACTCGAATAGTGCAAAAACCTCTTGAGGAAGAGCCATTTATAGCATGAATCGAGATCAGGGGATTTTCATCCTCCACAACGTCATCATCCTGAATCTCATCATCAATAGCTAAGTCCCTCACTCCATCATCTATTTCCAGCAGATACAATTGTTTCCTAGCACAACGACGACCTCTCTAAAATTTTTCATCACAACCATAGCACAACCCATGGGCTCGTTTATCAGCTATTTCCTCCTAAGTTAGTAATCGCCTAGTTTTAACAGCAGGCATAGCAGGCGTGAGAAGTAATGGTGTAGAATTCAGCATAGATCTAGAGTCAATGCTACTAAATCGTTTAGAACTCTGAGGAATTCCCTCACAAACAGTAGTAGATAAATCCCGAAGTCTAGCTAAAGCATAAGCATGTACCAATGTTTGTGGCATGAACATTCGCACAGCCTTTTGCACAAACGGCTTCTATCCATTAATAAAATGACTAATAGCGTATGATTCAGATAGAGACATGACCAAGAAACAACTCGAACCGATCGTGGTAATCAACAAACGAACCTGTTTGTTTGAGAGCAAGGAGTTCGGTCATTGGATCTCCAAGTAGTTGATCTCCAAATCGACCTTCTAGAGCTTGCAGAAACATCAGCCTTGACGTAGTCATCGCCTGATCCTGATACTTTGCCCAATTTTGGAACCATTGAAGTGCGCGGCCTTCGAAATTGATCACCGCCAAACGCACCTTCGACTCTTCCGGTGTCAGATCCACCGCAAAGAATAGGGAAACCGACCTTCGATTGACGAGTAGTAAAGTATTGTTGGCGATGTTAAACACCACCAGCAAACTGAGCGGCAGGAGCACCATTTGCCGGCGGAACAAAACGAGACATAAGCTCATTCTGTTGCAACTGGAGAGCGAGAAGCTCCTCACGGAGTTCCTTCAAAGTCAGATTGCGCGCCTTATTGGACTCCTCCCGGTACCGATCGGAGTCGGTGATCTTCGCGGAGAATTCAGCCATGGTAGCCGCGACTAACTCCTCCAAACGCCTCATGTCGCCGGAGCGAGTATCCACCATCACAGGAGTCGGAACGGATAGGATGATACCACTTGGTACGGAATCGGGATCGCCGATGATCGGAACGGCGACCGGAATTGCACCAACACGTATAGAACTATGAGGTGGAGATGAAAGTGAGGAAGAAGAAGCAGGTTGCATTAATTCGAAAACATGAACATTACAACTGAAAGGAAATCAGATTATATAGCTGTGAATTAGCATAACAAACTTGAAATGATAGATCTAACTAACTATTCTTCGCGCCACGTGCTGATATTCTTCACGCTCCCCTCGTGTGGATGCATCCATGCCCACGTCTTATTTAATTCACCTCGTGCGTTTATTCTTCTATCATACTTCTACCTTTTCATGTACCACACTCCATAACGAAAGTGTAGTTTTTGTTGTTAATTTCGATGCAAAGTAGAGCCCTCAACACTAATATGGTAGGAGTATAAAAAAGCTCACTACAATATATTCACAAATTCCATTATCCTAATGTCCTCGACACAAATTAAGCAGAAACATATGCATCACAACACAAAAGAAAACAAAACTTGGACTCAAAGTAATTCGAAATCGAAGTTGCAATCCAATAGGAACCAAAGCGAAGGCCACTCGAGGTGGTAAGCAATTCAGAACTCACCTTGGTTATAATACCTGTGGCTGTGCCTGTGAGTTCAGGTAAATTGGCTCACCGCCAATTTTATTCATCTATACGAATTTTCCATAGTTAAGTCCGCAACCCTTAATTTATAAGTATGTTCATTCTTTTTAAATACTTTTTTTAATACTACCTCACTCCTTGAAAATTAATTTTTTTTAAGAGAGAACATCTTTTTTAGTACATCAACTATTCCAAATGAACAAATTTGGTCCAAAACATTTCATAATATCTTTTAAGGTCCATCAACTATAAGTTAATATCAATTCAACTACTTTTTGGCTATTTCTAATATTTTCATGACCAAAGTACCTTTAAGGGCTAATGAGGGCAATCCAATCTATTTATCCTCTCATTTTCATTAAAATATGTAATTTGGGATAGTTGATGTACTAAAAAAGATGCCCCCTCTAATTTTAATTTCAAAATAAAAATATCTTAATGATATTAATACTCTATTGCTATTAATTATTTACGTTTAGTTTTACTTATTTGTAATATTTTAAATCATTGTACTATATTTAATATTAATAGTGAAATAACTTAGATATAAATATATGTAAACATTATACTTATACAATATTTGTATATAAAAGTAGTTCAATTTATTAGATGGAATATTAATTTTTCAATCTTAAAGCTATACATAGATTATGTTATTTTAAGTGCAATACAAAATCGATGATTAAAAATAAATTAAAATTTATTAAAATACATAGAATCTTAAATAATTAAAAGAGCTAAGTTTTATTTTATCTACTCTTATGTAGTAATTGTAGTCTAAAAAATTAGTTGAAATTATCAATAATCAATTTAATAAAAAAGACAATGACATTCCTAGTTGAATATATGATTAATTTAAATCTATGATTGTTTAATTAAATAAAAAATCAATAGTTGCAATCAATTGTTTAATATCACAATGCCACATCTTAATATTATTATTAGGCCATTTACAACATCACGAAAATTGTTCATAGTTCTCATATCTATTCCCTTGACTATTCGTGAATCATATTTTTTCTACTTAATTAAATTTTTATTTCAATGTAGTATATATCATATAGTATGATTAACTTATATTTTCAGTTTAATAAAATTACAAGGTTCATTAAAATAAAATATTTATCTTTGTTTTATCTAAATAATTGAGAATGTAACCATATAAAAGTATTAACTAGCTCTAGAAAGTAATATCATAATATTCAAATAAGATATGGTATGTATTAATAATAATAGTATAAGATCTATTAAACTTAATCGCAAATAAATTAGAAGAAAGAAAAATGTGGATGAATAAATAAATTGAATTGCCCTTCATGGATACTTTAGTCATGAAAATATTGGAAATATCAAAAAAATAGTTGAATTGATATTAACTTATAGTTAATGGACCTCAAAAGATATTATAAAATGTTATGGACTAAATCTGCTCATTTGAGATAGTTGATGTACTTAAAAAATGTCCCTCTTTTTTAAAACAAAAGGTGTTTTAATGTTTAATTGTTAAAATAAGAAAAAATGATTGATAACTTAAGAGAGAAGAAAACAAAAATAGGTAAAGTAAGAGAGATACAAAGAAAAAGTAGGGAATTGTGAAAGTATGGTTAGTGGATTATAGGGTCCACGTCCTAAAATAAAGAATTTAGAAAGTTTCTATTTTTAAAGTACGACATAAAATGAAAATAGTTTCTATTTTTAAGGAAACAATTCAAATCATATAACTACTCATCTTTTCATAAACTAATATCTCATTTAACTATTTCAATATTTCCATGATTTAAAATTTTATTCAAACTATTTTTTTCTTTTAGACACTCGATTAAATCATAACATATTTACCTTCATATTTTATTAGCCTAATTTCGATTTTTTTCCATGAACTTTAAAAATTACTAAAATATCACAAATTTTATGTTATACTCCCTCCGTCATCCGTCCCACTCAAGATGACCACATTCTTGAGTTGCACGAGATTTTAGGAAGTGTTGCTAGGTTGAATAAAGTATAGAGGAAAAAGATAGTTGAATATTTTAATGAGTAGAGATGAGGTTATTTCCAAAATTGAAAAATGGTCATCTTGATTGGGACAAACAAAAAAGAAAAGGTGGTCATCTTAAATGAGACGGAGGAAGTACCATTTTATCTCTCCACATAACTCTCTAAACATGTGATAAAAAAAAAAGTGTCTCAATTATAGCGGTCCAAAGGAATTAATTTTCAAGCTTTCGGAGCGCCAATACTCAAAATAGACATGTTTAAAATGAATTATCAACAGTGAGGAATGGTGAGGATGGTCCAACTTAAAACTTGCTACTAACTACTCACCCACAAATGTACCACTTAATTTTACTTGTAGCACGTAAAACAAATTCTGTCTATATAGAACCAACCGCATGTTATCATGTACTATTTCAGGAAATATAGGGAAATTGATAGTCCTGAACTGAAGAACACATAAACTTGAAGGAAACGTAGCAGCAGACCTCTTCTACCAAGTTGTTTACAAGTACATCAGTTTTCATACCCTTAAAAACACATCCAAAACCTCATTCCAAAATTTTTGGTTGCCTGTTTCATTTCTGAAAGAGTAAATGCTCCAACTCTCTCGGGCAAACGTGGGAACTGATTGCGACATCCTGAAAATTCAATTCCCATCCAGATTGCTTTATTTCATGAGTTGAACTTGCCGTTGGTGTCTTTGCTTTATCCTTTCTGTCTCCACACTCCATGGCCCTAAAATGGTGTGTAGTACCAGGCTGGATAGTTCAAAAAAACTGTTATTGTTGTCGAAATGAGATACAAGTCTTGCCGGACGAAAATTACAATGAAAATAAACAAAGGAAAATTACACGGAAAAACTGAAACAATTACATGGGAAAATATCTGTGGAAAGCTGTAAGCCGAGTGGAGGAGTCCTCTTTTCGCAAGACGAGATACGTCCCAGTAGTGCTCTCGGTTTGGTGTGTCGTCCCCAAAGATAAAACGGCTTCGACTCTGAAGTAGCAGCACTGCTAGCAACAGAGCTCCGGCGAACGGGAGTAAGGCGGGGGCAGAGCTTCGACGGGAAGATATGCAGAGAGGGAGAGAGCGTGTATGCATGAATGCTTGTGTATTCTATGTCTAGAATGCAATGGATGCATGCCTATTTATAGGCCAAGTCCACCAGCAGGGCATTGATGGAGTCAACAGCCATGATGTGTGCCATGATGGCTTGACCGTAACCGCCGGGGGTTATTGACTGGTGCACTAGCCAGTGGGAGCTGAAGAGACACGACGCACCTGGACATGCTACACGACGGGATACAACATGGACCGTCGGGGTCCATCGGGGAACTTTTGTCTCTCGTTATGCGTCAGGGTCCAGCGGGAACCTTTTGTCTCTCGTCATGCGTCGGGGTCCAGCGGGACCATGACGTGGACCAGAACCGTCGGGGATAGCGTGGAGTTTGGGGTGGTCTAAAAAGAACAAGCGGGGCTCGAACCACGCTCAACGACCAGCTCCAAAGAACAGCCCAAAGACCACCCAAAGACCAATTGCCAACATCTAAGATCCAAGGCACAAGGCACCAGGCACCCGGTGCACGGGTCACGGGACACGGGTCACGGTGCGCGGTGCACGGGACATGGGTCACGATGTGCGGTGCGCGGCTCGCAGCTCGCGGACGGGCGGCGGCGGCGCGCGCGTGTGGGCTCTGTCACCCGTCTTATTCAACGATAATTATTACACATAATAGTTCATCTGATTAAATACTTCATCAAAGAAGTCTATCATCCCCGATGTGGGATAATTAACACTTAGTTAATTAATCCCTTAGTCTTTTCACATAGCTCATTTCTAGCTTTATTGTGACCAACTTTAATATATTATTTCTCACTCACCGGGAATCGGATTTGAGAAAATGAATACACTACGGTCATCTACTCGGAACGTAGATCGACGTTATTGCATTTAATTTCATAAAATTAAATGTCTTGTAATATTTATTATTAATCAAAAATCATTTGACCAAGCACGATTCCAACAATCCCCCACATGAGTGGAAATTGTCAAATGCATATGTATGCAGACACAAGCTCAACCCTCAAGAGGTATGTAAGCATAAGGATAGGTAGTTTTTTACTTTGAACCATCCATAGTCAACACCATCGGATACACATGCGGACTAGTAGCGCGATGCTTTGAACTATTCCTCCACGACGTGCACCGAGACAATGATGTTAACACTTAAACACCTCAACCTCATCCGTTCTCACGTTTTGTGTCCATTTCAGGCCTTGGACACCACTTTGGATTCATAAGTGTATAGTTTGAAGCGGCCTCACTTCACACTTACATAGGTGATTCCTCGTTAAGTATCTTGTCATACTTAGTCTCCTCGAGAACTTCATCTCAACGAGATCCTTTAGTAATCATTAAAAGTCATAGACTTAACCTCACCACTAGGCAAGTTTTTCAAACACTCTATTGCTCTCTAGGGAATAGATATAGATGAGTGTTTCACACGAACTCTCATAGCTTAGTTTTCCTATTGAACCAAGTTCTTTGGATCTCCAGTCATCATGGTTGGGTTACCACTATGACAATTCTTTAGTTTGTGGATTTCAAACCCATTCCCTCTAGCAATTTATTCATTTGATCATGATTTAACCCTTTGGTTAGCGGATCCGCTAGATTACCCAATGACTTCACGTAGTCAATTGTAATCACCTCTGTTGTGATCAAATGTCTCACGGTATTGTGTCGTCAACGAATGTGTCGAGACTTACCATTGTACAAGCCATTGTTTGCCCTCCCAATAGCGGCTTGCTATCACAGTGAATTAACACTGGAGGCACGGGCTTTGACCAACATGGAATATCTTCAAGGAAGTTTTTAAGCCATTCGGCTTCTTCCACGGCTTTATCTAAAGCTATAAATTCAGATTCCATGGTGGATCGGGCTATACATGTCTGTTTCGTGGATTTCCACGAGACAGTACCACCCCCAATAGTAAAGACATATCAAGTTGTTGAAAGTGAGTCTTTGTTATCGGATATCCAATTTGCATCGCAGTACCCTTCAAGTACCGGGGGGTTTCTCGAAAAGTGTAGCCCATGATTTTGAGTATACTTGAGATATCTCAAAACTCTTACAAGAGCTTTCCAATGCTCTTTGCTTGGATTGTTCGTATAACGGCTCAACTTGTTCACGGCGCAAGCAATATCAGGTCGAGTGCAATTAGTAAGATACATAATGCATCCAATGACCCGAGCATAATCTTCTTGTGCAACGGGCTCACCCCTGTTCTTGCTCAAGTGAACATTGAGCTCTATAGGCGTCTTAGCCGGGATGCCATCATAGGCATTGACTCTCTTTAATACTTTCTCAACATAATGATATTGTGTTAAGTAATTCCTTCGGATGTTCTTAGAATTTTCATTCCAAGAATTACATCGGCTAGACCCATATCCTTCATGTCGAAGTTTTTCTTCAACATGGCTTTCGTGTCGTTAATCACTTGGGTGTTACTACCCATGATTAACATATCATCAACGTAGAGACACATTATAACGTATCCATTTTCAGTGTTCTTAATGTAGATACATTTGTCACATTAGTTGATTTTAAATCCATTTGATAACATCACGTTATCAAATTTCAAGTGCCACTGCAATGGTGCTTGTTTCAATCCATAGAGGGATTTAACCAGCTTGCATACCTTTTTCTCTTGTTCAGGTACTACAAAACCTTCAGATTGTTCCATATAGATTTCATCTTCAAGATCACCATTTAGAAACGCAGTCTTAACATCCATTTGATGAATCTCAAGATTGTGCACAGCAGCAATCGCGAGAAGCACTCGAATTGATGTAATCCTCGTTACAGGTGAGTATGTATCGAAGAAATCGTACCCTTCATTTTGTTTAAAGCCTTTGACTACCAGTCGAGCTTTATACTTGTCCACTTTTCCATCGGCCTTAAACTTTCTTTTAAGGACCCATTTGCATCCTAAAGGTTTAGCACCTTCAGGTAGATCAACCAACACCCACGTGTGGTTTAGCAAAATTGACTCAATTTCGCTTTGAACAGCTTCTTTCCAATGCAACCTGTCTGGGCCAGCAAAGGCTACTTTTATCGATGTTGGTTCTTCATCCAACATGAATGCAATGTAGTCAGGACCAAATATCTTTGGTGTTCTGACCCTGCTACCACGTCTTGGTACCGCATCGTTTGGATCAGGCCTTGTTCGCTTGCGCGATTCTGGCTCTTCATCCGCTGATTTAGAACTAGTGGCTTCATCCTCAATTCTCGTCTCAGAATTGGGTACAATATTTTCCTTGTCTTTGCGAGGAAATATGTTTTCAAGAAATACAGCATTTCTTGACTCGATTGTTGTTCCCACGGTCACAGTCGGTATTTCAGACTTGTGGACAACAAATCGATATGCACTACTATTAAGTGCATACCCAATGAAGATGTAGTCAACCGTTTTAGGACCGATTGTAACTTCTTTGGGCGGAGGAACCATCACCTTAGCCAAACACCCCCACACTTTGAGGTATTTGTAGGATGACTTCCTTCCCTTCCACAACTCATAAGGAGTAACGTCCTTACCTTTGAGTGGGATTTTGTTTAGGATGTAGTTGGCTGTCAAAACAGCTTCCCCCCACATGTTCTGGGGCATCCCCGAACTGATCAGTAACGCATTCATCATCTCTTTAAGAGTTCGATTCTTGCGTTCTGCAACACCATTAGATTGTGGTGAATATGGTGCAGTCGTTTGGTGAATTATACCACTTGCGTTGCATAATTCCTCAAACGGGGCTACGTATTCACCTCCTCTATCACTTCGAATCATTTTGATTTTACATCCAAGTTGATTCTCGACTTCGTTCTTATAATTTTTGAACGCTTCTATTGCTTCATCTTTACTTCTTAAAAGATAGACATAACAATATCTTGTGCAATCATTTATGAATGTGATAAAGTATTTTTTACCACCTCTCGTTTGCACCAATTTTAAGTCACATACGTCCGTGTGAATTAATTCAAGGGGTTTCGTGTTCCGTTCAACCGAATGAAACGGTAACTTAGTCATTTTTGCCTCAAGTCAAGTTTCACATTTGTTTTGAGTTTCTACTTTATTTGCCTTTAGTAAATCTAAACTTACTAATATTTTAATGGCATTTTGATTTACATGTCCTAATCTATTGTGCCACAAGTTAGAACACTCAGCCAAGTAAGAAGAAGTAGATGCATTCTTATTATTAGCCAACGGCTTAGGGACATGGCGTACAGCTACACTAAGCCTGAAAAGTCCGTCGGTTACAAAGTCTTTTCCGAGTGACTTCCCAAACTTGTACAAAGAAAACCTATCAGATTCAAATACAAGTTTAAACCCCTTATTCACTAGTATTGATCCTGACACTAGGTTCTTCCGGATGTCCGGGACGTGCAGCACATCCTTCAAAGTGATGGTGACGCCGGACGTCATCATGAGAATCACGTCTCCAATGCCGAGGACTTGAGACGAGGCTTGATTCCCCATATTGATCTTCCTCCCTTCAACAGCGGTGTAGGAGGCAAACTTGCTCTTATCGGCACAAACGTGGGCAGTAGCTCCAGTGTCGATATACCAGCCACCTTTGTTATCAACAAGGTTGACTTCTTCCGTGACCACAGCAACAAAGTCACTTTCATCCCAGTCCTTGAATTCTTTTTCAACAACGTGGGCAGCCGGCTTCTTCTTCGGCTTGCGGCAGTCCTTGGAAAAGTGGCCAGGTTTGCCACAGTTGTAGCAGTTGCCTTCAACCTTCCTCGCATGCTGCTTCTTCTTGCCCTTGTCCTTTGCAATTGGACGGGAGCGTTTATTGGAGGGACCGCCCCGCTCCAACAGATTGGCCTTTGCAACAGGTAGGCCATGGCCGTTAGCCAAACCATCGTGTTTGCGCACGTCTGACTCGATGCGCAACTTCACGATCAAGTCTTCAAGATTCATCTCCTTTCGCTTGTGCTTAAGGTAGCTCTTGAAGTCCTTCCAGTCGGGTGGAAGTTTTTCAATGACCGTGCCCGCCATGAAAGCTTCAGGCAGGGCCATTCCCTCGGCGGCGAGGTCGTGGATGATGAGCTGGAACTCTTGCACTTGGTCCATGATTGGTCGGGAGTCGACCATTTTATAGTACAAGTACTTAGCTATTACAAATTTCTTAGTACCCTCATCATCACTACGGTACTTCTTATCTAGCATTTCCCACACTTGTTTTGATGTTGGAATAGTACAATACACGTTATAGAGACTATCATCTAAAGCACTTAAAATAAAGTTTTTACAAAGATAGTCTCCTTTGCGCCAAGCGTCATACTCGACGTACATCTCGACACGTGCCTCATCCTCGCTTGGCGGGGTTGGCTCATTCTCCTTGAGAAAGTTAACGACGCCCAACGTTGTTAGGTAGAACAATATTTTCTGTTGCCATCTCTTGAAGTCCGTTCCAGTGAACTTCGACGGCTTCTCAGCGGGTGGCATCATCCTTGGTGCCATTGGTGCCGAGCTTGTCCCATGGAATGGACCAAATCCGTTGCCCCCGTAGGAGCTAACAATTGGTTGGGGCACAGTACCCTCCACAGTTGCGTGGAGCATGGAAGCCCCCGCATTTGTGCCGACCCTGAAGGATCCAGCTCCCGTGCCGACCCCAATGGATCCAGCACCCGTGCCGACCCCGAAGGGTCCAACACCCGTGCTTCCCCCGAAGGAGCTAGCACCCGTGCCCACCCCGGAGGGTCCAACACCCGTGTCGTGCCCGAAAGCCCCGACACTTGACCCAATGAAGGATCCAATGGAACCACTGAAAGTGGAACCGACCGACCCACTAGAGGTGAATCCAGAAACCGTCCCAAATGGGTTGTCAAACACCCAAGGGGCTGTTGATGAAGAGGTTGAGAAGCCAGGAGTCGGAATCATCGTTATGTCCGACGACGTGTTGACGGGAGCGACGGGGGACACAGCGGATGGAACGGTGGCAGCGGCGGTAGACGGGTCAGTCGACATCTCCAAGCAAATGTGTTGATTTCAGTTTAGTTGGTGTGTGTAAAGTCCTTTAGTGGCAAGAATATCTCGTCTTGCGATTGTTGTCGAAATGAGATACAAGTCTTGCCGGGCGAAAATTACAATGAAAATAAACAAGGGAAAATTACACGGAAAAACTGAAACAATTACACGGGAAATATCTGTGGAAAGTGGTAAGTCGAGTCGAGGAGTCCTCTTTCCGCAAGACGAGATATGCCCCGGTAGTGCTCTCGGTTTGGCGTGTCGTCCCCAAAGATAAAACAGCTTCGTCTCTGAAGTAGCAGCACCGCTAGCAACAGAGCTCCGGCGAACGGGAGTAAGGCGGGGGCAGAGCTTCGACGGGAAGATATGCAGAGAGGGAGAGAGCGTGTATGCAGGAATGCTTGTGTATTCTATGTCTAGAATGCAATGGATGCATGCCTATTTATAGGCCAAGTCCACCTGCAGGGCATTGATGGAGTCAACAGCCATTATGTGTACCATGATGGCTTGACCGTAACCGCCGGGGGTTATTGACTGGTGCACTAGCCAGTGGGAGCTGAAGAGACACGACGCACCTGGACATGCTACACGACGGGATACACCATGGACCGTCGGGGTCCAGCGGGAACCTTTTATCTCCCGTCATGCTTCGGGGTCCAGCGGGACCATGACGTGGACCAGGCACCCGGCACCCGGGGCACGGGTCACGGGTCATGGTACACGGGTCACGGTGCGCGGCTCGCGGGCGGGCGGCGGCGACGGCGCGCGAGTGTGGGCGCTGTCACCCATCTTATTCCACGATAATTATTACACATAATAATTCATCTGATTAAATACTTCATCAAAGAAGTCTATCATCCCCGATGTGGGATAATTAACACTTAGTTAATTAATCCCTTAGTCTTTTCACATAGTTCATTTCTAGCTTTATTGTGACCAACTTTAATATATTATTTCTCACTCACCGGGAATCGGATTTGAGAAAATGAATATACTACGGTCATCTACTCAGAACGTAGATCGACGTTATTGCATTTAATTTCACAAAATTAAATCTCTTGTAATATTTATTATTAGTCAAAAATCATTTGACCAAGCACGATTCCAACTGTTATTAAATTGCAGGTATAGAATAAATTAGATCCACAAATAAAATTGGACACAAGGAATCCAAACTTACAGCCTAATCATCATTTAGGTGTCCAATTGATCTGACTATGCGAGATCAATAAATAGCTTTGAGATAGGAGGATATTCACATCATAAACATATAGTGCTCCGCATTGAGCAGCACTAACTAGTAAGTGACTACACACACATCTACAAAAACTCACATCTCTCTCACTCACATACACACTCATAATAAACCCCTCATTTTCAGAGGACAAAGATAATAATTTCTACTAAAGCTGCATTAATTAAACCCCTCAAATTCAATATTAGACCCAATTTGCGTCAGGGGAGCTGGAAAACTCAACCCAAAATCAATAAGTTAGTCAAATAAATCCCAGACTCACTACTAACTAGCAGAAAGCACCCATATCTCAACCTGATTCCAATCATGCTAATTTGAATTTTCTTAGTATAAATAAGGGAAAGTTTTAACTCCATTCGGTCACATACATATCAAATTTCTAACAACCCACAAAACAGATCTTCGAGCTAATTAACATTTTCCCTAACCTGTATAATTCCTCCTCGGTCTTCACAAATAGCCACAAAAATTTGATCTTGAAACGCGGAACTCAATAGAAGATGTCTTAAACACGACAAATTAACCCTCCATATAAAACACCACAAGAGTTGAAAAACACACTAAAGGGGAAATTAGGTGTGAAGACGATGTTAAGAGGAATGTGCACAATTAGAGAGAGTTAGAGATAGGTGTGAACCATTTAATGAGAATGAGAATGTCTGCCTAAGATCGACTTCAAAGAAAGATTAGAAACTAAGTTAACTGCGCGTTTTGGATGCAAACGGTCCTAAACTTTAACAATGTTATTAGTCCATGGGTTAAGATATAATTATATTTATGGTATTTTTAAATATTTATTACTACAATATTGCATCAAAAATGCCCCGACATGAAAGGTAATTTTGAACTTTCATATCTTGGTATTGTATATGATATTTTTTCTATTTTTCTAATATTGGATATAATTTTTTCTTATAGTTTGAGTGTTGAAGTGATATTTTTCACTTCTTTTTATCAACCACTTTATATTAAATCCTCTTTCTCTCTCTTTCTTTTAAACTACACCCTCCGTCCCAAAAAAATATGTGCATTTGGGAGGGCACGAGAATTATGAAAAAAATGGTAAAGTAAGAAAGACGAGGATTATGATATAGTAAAGTAATAGAGATGATGAAAACAGTAGTTAAAGTAGTGTTAGTGGATAGTGAGACCTACAATATTAAATTGATATAACTTTCTAAAATGGAATGCATATATTTTTATGAGAAGGACGAAAATGAAAAATACACATATTTTTATGGGATGAATGAAGTATTATAAAGTAAAAAATAAAAGTAAAAGCTATTATGAAATTCTTAAACACTATATTAGTTATAAATTTAATTTAGATTGTAATTTGATTACTTTTTTAATATTAAAAATTAAATTTGTAATTTTGAATTAATCCTAAATTTTTATTTTGAATATTAAAAAGTGATCGAATCTCAGTTTACAGTAATGGATCTGAATTTACAGGTGGATCTTGTACCTCTTGTTCTTCTATTCATTAATCTGTCACAATTTTCAACGACCATTTTTGTGTTGTTTGAGTCCACGTTGCTTTCATGCTTGAATTGCAAGCTGCTGAGTCTTTGTCGTTAGTCTCCTCACTGACGGATGTTTTGTGCTTCTCGTTTGGTCACTTCATTATTGCATAAATACTACTATCGATTTCTCATTTGAAAAGTTTACCCACTAAAAACATGGAATCTGAGAGCACTCTTTAATTTCTCGTTTGGATGCACCATCCATTTCTAAATATTTTCCTAGCCATAGGAAGACTGTCAGCGAAGCGAGTACACGATTTTGAGAACTCCAAGAAACTGTGAACAATCAAAGTTGGATATTTTCAAAATTGTACACGCATACCACACATCCCATCTAGGCATGCACAACGGTTCGGAACCGCCGGTTCCGGTTCATGAACGGGCGGTTCACGGTTCGTCATATGCATGAACCGGAACCGGCCCGCCAAGGGTTCCGGCGGTTCCGGTTCAGGTTCAAAAAACCGGCGGTTTACGTGGAGGTTCAAAACCGCAAACCGCGGTTTGCGGCCTGAATCGCCGATTCCGGGCCGGTTCGGCGGTTCGTCCAATTTTTTTTTTTTGCATTATTTTTATTTGTTTATGTATGAAATGTGTGTAAATAAAATTCAAAAAAATACGATGAAAGTTGCAATTTTATTGAGATTACACGTTTACAACAATTACAAATAAAAAAAACCTTGAGGTCTTGAAGTCTTAAACAAATATTTAAATACAAACGAGAGTACTAGTCAACAACGAAGCTAATTACAAATGACAAAAAAGACGTAGAAGATCTTATAAAAAAAACTTATAAGTATATATATTCTTAATCGGCAAGGGAGATCTTTCTACACAACTAAATAAAGGACACCTTTAGCAATTCAACTTTAAATGTTGAGTTTAGTCTAACAATCAACAATTATAGTAGAATTGTCAAAAGTTTCCCGGATTTAGCCGTATAGAGAAATCTACTTCATCGACTAGAGTATATACAAATACAATTATGTAATTGTATTTGCATATTTTTAAAGTATGAACAAATGGAAAAAAGGGAAATAAACGAAAAAGGACTTGAACTCAACTTAAATTTAAAATTTAAGTTGAGGTGCCTACGTATCCCCAATGCTCATTTGCATTAGGGAATCAAAACACACGTAGTTCTCTTACCTTACTTACCTATTTGGCTTGGCCGGCGGCGGTTGACGGTTGGCCTACGATTCATCCCCGGTGAATTCATCTTGTGATCCCTCCTGACGATCATCCCAATCATTTTCTTGTTCTCGGACGTCAGCTTTGGCCCAATTATCAAGTAACATCATGGCTTCCATATTTTTCGCCGAGAGCTTACTTCTTGATTCATCCAACACACGCGAGCCAACACTAAAAGCGGACTCGGCAGCGACAGTGGAAGCTGGAACAGAAAAAATCTCCTTGGCCATTGACGCAAAGATGGGAAAATCTTTCTCGTGGGTTCCCCACCAATCGAGGACGTCGATTTGGGCAGGAGGAGTAGGACCTTCATCACCAAAGGAAAAGAGTGAATCGAAATATAAATCTAATTCACTCACCATACCTGAGGACCTTCCGCCGATGCTGTAGCTGTATAGGTCGGCTAATTGGGATTGGGCGTCGGGGTCATCATAATCGGCTTAAAATGCGAATCCATGGTTATGTTGTGGAGGAGGGGGGGTCTTCTGACTTGGTGGGTAGTGTTATATTTGGTTTCATATTCGGTGTAGAGAGCGCACAAGTTAAACTCGAGATCAATAGAACTCAAATTGTTATAATAAAAATCTAAAATCCTAGAGGTACCAGCTAATTTCCATTTTGGATCCAATACCTTTGCAATAAAAAACACGATTGGAATATCACTGAAATACTTAAGCCATTTTTCAATCATATAATACAAAACACACCTTAATTCAGGTGAAGGGGAAATATTTTTCATTGCAGTTTTAAAACCAAGTGATATATATATGCAATGCTCTAAAACACGAACAACAGTGCAGTAATAAACACCCGATAATTCAACAGTAACATTATTGAAATATTTGAACAATTTAAATAAAGCCACGCTATGTTCCCAACAACTATGTGAAAGATATAAATCATGAACGGGATAGGTTCTATAAAAATCACATAAAGAATCTTTATGCGTCACAGACAATCATATGTCGAATTCCATCTATGAGACACATCCATAGTAAAATTCGTATATCTAACATTCTTTTGATGGCAATATTTCTTCAATGCTTTGCCAATAGCCGGCTTTTGATGGATTAATCTAACTGCAGTTCGAATAGGACTAACATGCTTTTGCCATAATTCAAGCGCATCTTGTACACATAAATTTAAAATATGACATATGCATCTTTGATGAAAATACTTACCTCCAATTATCGGAGCACAAGCCGCATTCAAATCGCTAATACTTGCGGTGTTAGCAGTTGCATTATCAAAACCAATAGAAAATATCTTGTTGCATCATTGAAACTCATTCAAAACTTGTATAATCAAAGTAGCAATTTCGGATGCAGTGTGTGGAGTTTCAAATTCTCTAAAACCTATTAAATGCTTGTTTAAAGTCCAACTATTGTCCACAAAGTGAACCGTAATGCCCCTGTATGAATGTCGGTTAAAACAACCGTCCACACATTTGAGCAAATGTTCACTTTGTGGCCCAAGTTAACTAAATAACGTGATAATTTAACCTTTTTCTCTAAACATTGGCTAACGGTAGATCGTTGAACGGTCATTCGCCCTATTATTTTGATAGCTACGTTTAAACCACTTTGCATAGTAACCTCAAATTTTTTGTCATCATAAACGTTAAAAGGAAAAAAATGCTTCATTGCCGCCCATCTAGTCATAACATCAGTTGGGGTAGGCCAATCCTTCATAGCTTGGAGTTTCTTAGGCCATCCACAATAGGAATAGCCCAGCAATAGCCCAGCCATAGCCTAGCCACTGCCACATCATCAGTACTAAAAATCCTCCTGCCACATCATAAATAGCCCAGCCATAGCCTAGCCACATCATAAATAGCCCAGCCACATCAATAGCCACATCACTAATGACAATTATATAAAATGACATAATTAACAATCACACAATATACGGAATTTAATTTACGAGACATATACGGGAAACATTAATAATACTATCCACATCACTATTAACAAATATATACAAAATGAAATAATTAATAATCTCACAATATACGGAATTAAATTTACGCCACAAAAACGAGAAAATTCACTAATATTAATAAAATTTACAAAGTACATTAATTAAAAAAATTACATAATTAAAAAAAAACTAACGTCGTGCAGCCCTCCGCACCCATAACTGTTCAATTAAATCCTTTTGGAGTCGAATATGAGCCTCCGTTTGGCGCATGCCGGCATGTGCTTGGAGGCGGCCGTCTTCATCGTGGGGTACCCCACTACGTAGGTTAGGGGCGGCTACGCCGTGGCTTGGACCAGCTTCATTATCGTCGTTGGCCCAATCAGTCAGTTGTCCACCTTCATCTTCGACAATCATGTTGTGCATGATTATACAGGCGTACATTATATCAGCAATGCAGTCGACGTGCCACAAACGCGTTGGCCCCTTAACTGCCGCCCATCGAGCCTGGACCACACCAAATGCGCGTTCCACGTCCTTGCGCGCCGACTCCTGCCGTGCCGCAAAGTAGGCCTTCTTCTCATCTCCTGGGCATCGGATCGTCTTCACAAAGACGGGCCACCTAGGGTATATCCCATCCGCCAAGTAGTAGCCCATATCATGTCGGTTGTCGTTGGCGACAAAACTGATGGCCGGACCGACACCCTGACACTGCTCGTTGAAAAGTGGCGACGAGTTGAGGACGTTGAGGTCGTTGTTCGAACCAGCTATCCCAAAATACGCATGCCAAATCCACAACCGGTAATCAGCTACGGCCTCGAGGATCATCGTGGGATTCTTTCCCTTGTAGCCGGTAGAGTACATCCCCTTCCAGGCGGCGGGGCAGTTCTTCCACTCCCAATGCATACAATCTATGCTGCCTAACATCCCTGGGAACCCATGCTATTCCCCGTGCATCCGCAGCAGATCCCGGCAGTCATCGGGGGTAGGGCTTCGAAGGTACTGATCACCGAATATTTCAATCACGCCTTGACAGAAATACTTCATACACTCCAGGGCATTCGTCTCACCGATGTGGAGATACTCGTCCCACATGTCTGCAGCGCCTCCGTAGGCCAACTGCCGGATTGCCGCAATGCACTTTTGAATAGGAGTGTGGCCGGGTCTGCCAGCCGCATCGTGCCTAAAGCGGAAATACAGATATCGTTGCTCCAATCCGTTAACAATACGCATAAACAGGGACAGCGCATCCTAAAACGACGCCTGAAAAGGTTGGCGTTGAACCGCGGCTCCTGTGCGAAGTAGTCTTCGTATAGGCCCTGATGTGCAGCTACGTGATCACGATCAATCACCGCTCGGCGGTGTACCACTGGTCGAGGTCGAGGTACCGCCGGCTGCAACGCCCTCTGCATCCATTGATCAATCTCACGGTTCGTATAGGCCTCTAGCGCTTCGTTCATTATACGCTCGTACTCCTCAGCATCCCCACCACTCCCACCACTACCACCGGCGTTACTCATTTCTAGGTGTTGATCTTGTACAGAAATTAAGATAGAGAGAGTACTCGTTAATACAAGTGGTGCGAATGAAAATGACGGGCAAGTCGCGTATATATAGTGTTTCGGAAACAAAAAAAAATTAAAAATTCACGCTAGGCGGTTTTTTTCTGCGAAATCGGCTAGGATGCTGCAATAGTTCGCCTAGCGCACCGCCTAGCGCCGACGCTCGGCTAAGCGGTGCGCTAGGCGCTATTGTGGATGCTCTTAGGATCAGTTGAGACACCCTCTGCAGAAATAATGTGGCCGAGGTACTCAACCCTACTCTTAGCAAACTCACATTTACTCTCCTTAGCAAAGAGAATGTACTCATGTAGTTTCTGGAAAACCAACTTCAGGTGATCCAAATGAGCAGCCAAATCCATGCTATATACCAATATATCATAAAAAAAACCCGGCACAAACTTCCTCAAGAAAGGCCTAAACACATCATTTATTAAACTTTGAAATGTGGCTGGTGCGTTGGTAAGCCCAAAAGGCATCACCACAAACTCATAGTGGCCATCATGAGTGAGAAAAGCAGTCTTAGGAATGTCCTCTGCCTCAATTTTAATATGATGATAACCTGCTCTCAAGTCGATCTTAGAGAAAACAGTAGCTCCCTTCAATTCTTCAAGGAGTTCATCAATCAGAGGAATGAGATATTTATCCTTGATATTGATCTTATTCAAATGCCTGTAGTCCACACACATTCTCCATGTCCCATCCTTCTTCTTCACTAACACTACAGAGGAAGAAGACGGGCTAGAACTTGGCTGAATAAACCCCTGCTTAAGTAGGCCAGACACTTGCTTTTCAATGATACTTTCTGTATAGCAGGGTGTCTGTAGGGTCTAGAATTCACCGGTTAAGCGCCTGGTATTAGAGTAATTTTATGATTGTGAGACCTCAAGGGAGGCAGAGAAGTAGGCTCTGCAAAGATAGCCTTCCGCTCCTCTAGAAATAACTTGATGCTTGAAGGAACTTGAAGCTCGGAGTCATCAGATTTCTCCACAGAAAATAGGGCAGAATTCCCTTCTTCATTCACCTTAATGCAGCATAGTTGTATTCCATCATTGTGAGTGGAGAGCTTATTCATTTCCTTTTCTGAAACCGTTTGCTCCTTCTGCTCATTATGGCCCCCTCTCACCAGATGTCTTCTACCATTTAAGGTGAAGTCCATTGTTAAGTTCTTTAAGTCCTAATGAATGACTCCCATTGTTTCTAGTCATTGTATGCCTAATACCATATCATAACTTCCCAAAGGAAGTAGAAGAGCATTAGTTATGAATAGGGTGCCTCTCAACAACCAACGCATTCCCTTGCACATAGAGTTACACTCTAACCGATTTCCATCTGCAACATCAACCATCACTGGATTTACTGGAGTGAGATGAAGCCCAAGTTTCTTAGCTAAGTGCAAATCCAAAATGTTGTGAGTACTGCCCGAATCAATAAGGATGTGCACAACTTTCTTACCAACTCTTCCAGTGACTAGAATAGTGCAAAAACCTCTTGAGGAAGAGCCATTTATAGCATGAATCGAGATAAGGGGATTTTCATCCTCCACAACTTCATCAACCTGAATCTCATCATCAATAGCCAAGTCCCTCACTCCATCATCTATTTCCAGCAGATACAATTGTTTCCTAGCACAACGATGACCTCTCTCAAATTTTTCATCACAACTTTAGCACAACCCATGGGCTCGTTTATCAGCCATTTCCTCCTAAGTTAATAATCGCCTAGTTTTAACAGCAGGCATAGTAAGCGTGAGAAGTAATGGTGTCAAATTCAGCATAGATCTAGAGTAGTGCTACTAAATCGTTTAGAACTCTGAGGAATTCTCTCTCTAACAGTAGTAGATAGATCACGAAGTCTAGCTAAAGCATAAGCATGTACCAATGTTTGTGGCATGAACATTCGCACAGCCTTTTGCACAAATAGCTTCAATCCATTAATAAAATGACTAATAGCGTATGATTCAGATAGAGAGACATGGCCAAGCAACAACTCGAACCGAACGTGGTAATCAGCAAACGAACCTATTTGTTTGAGAGCAAGGAGTTTGGTCATTGGATCTCCAAGTAGTTGATCTCCAAATCGACCTTCTAGAGCGTGCAGAAACATCGGCCATGACGTAGTCATCGCCCGATCCTGACACTTTGCCCAATTTTGGAATCATTGAAGTGCGCGGCCTTCGAAATTGATCACCGCCAAACACACCTTCGACTCTTCCGGTGTCAGATCCACCGCAAAGAAGTGATCGCAACGTAAGATCCAGCCGGCTAAGTCCTCCCCGGTAAAAATAGGGAAACCGACCTTCGATTGACGAGTAGCAAAGTATTGTTGGCGATGTTGAACACCAACAACAAACTGAGCGGCAGGAGCACCATTTGCCGGCGGAACAAAACGAGGCATAAGCTCATTCTGTTGCAATTGGAGAGCGAGAAGCTCCTCACGGAGTTCCTTCAAAGTCAGATCACGCGCCTCATTGGACTCCTCCCGGCGCCGATCGGAGTCGGTGATCTTCGCGGAGAATTCAGCCATGGTAGCCGCGACTAACTCCTCCAAACGCCTCATGTCGCCGGAGCGAGTATCCACCATCACAGGAGCCGGATCGGATAGGATGATACCACTTGGTACGAAATCAGGGTCGCCGATGATCGGAACGGCGACCGGAATTGCACCAACACGTATAGAACTATGAGATGGAGATGAAAGTGAGGAAGAAGAAACAGGTTGCATTAATTCGAAAACATGAACATTACAATTGAAAGGAAATCAGCTTATATAGCTGTGAATTGGCATAACAAACTTGAAATGATAGATCTAACTAACTATTCTTCACGCCCATATTCTTCACGCTCTCCTCGTGTGCATGCATCCATGCCCAGGTGTTATTTAATTCACCTCGTGCGTTTATTCTTCTATCATACTTCTACCTTTTCATGCACCACACTCCATAACGAAAGAGTAGTTTTTGTTGTTAATTTCGATGCAAAGTAGAGCCCTCAAAACTAATATAGTAGGAGTATAAAAAAGCTCACTACAATATATTCACAAATTCCATTATCCTAATGTCCTCGACACAAATTAAGCAGAAACATATGCATCACAACACAAAAGAAAACAAAACTTGGACTCAAAGTAATTCGAAATCGAAGTTGCAATCCAATAGGAACCAAAGCGAAGGCCACTCGAGGTGGTAAGCAATTCAGAAGTTTAATTAGGAACACAAAAAAAATTTAAAAACTTAATCTTATGAAATTATGAATTGTAAAAATAATTTTTCATTACTTACTTGCATGCGTTCAGCCGCCACTCGGGAAACCTCTTCCATAACTTCTCGACGACTAGGTCGCCTTGATTTTGAGGGACGACTACTACTTTAATCTTGGGCAATTCCCTTGCCCCGATCACCACGTCCCGGTCCATCACGAGAAGAAGACATAGTAATAAATGAAAGTAGTATGGATTGAATATGGAGTATGGAATAAGTGGTAAATTACGAGCACAACAACAAATATAGTAGTAAGTAGTAACTAGTAAACTAGTAACTAGTAAACAACTTGAGCAATTAGATAAAATGAGGAGAGAATAGAGAAATAGAGATTGAGAATGAAATCCCTGTTAACACAAGAATGTGGTGAGTAAAAATGAGTGGGAAGTGGGGTATTTATAGGAGTAAAATTGGAAGAAAAAAAATTGAAGTTTCAAAATCGGCCGAAACCGGCGGTTTACCACCTGAACTGGCGGTTCAACCATAAACCGGCGGTTCAGTCCACGGTTTTCTGACGGAAACCACCGGTTTCTGACCGAAAAGCGGCTGTTTCTGACCGGTTTTCAGGCCTACGACCTGCCACCTGAAAAGTCACCGGAACCGCCGGAAACCGCAACCCTAGCCTGCAACCCTACGCCCTAGCTGGAATCCGCCGTTGGAACCGTTGAACCGCCGGTTTACGGTTCAATAATCCCTCGACCCTGAACCGGCCCGCCTGAACCGCGAACCTGCCGGACGGTTCAAACCGCTGGTTCCGGTTCATGAACCGGCGGGCCCGAACTGGCAGTTAACCGCCGGGCCAGTTCGGTTTGTGTTGCAGTAAATAGTTGAAGAAGATGAAAATACTTGAGCAATACATTCTCTACATAAAGGGAGTGTATTTATTGAAGGTAGTTGGACATATGATCGTTTAATTGTTATGAATGCAATGATTGGTTGGCATTAATAACCATATATCAATGATATGTACAAAGCAAAACTAATAGTATCCCTTGATATCATATGAAGTAACCATCTGAATTTCAAATTACACACAAAATACCCAAACAAATATGCTTTATACTATCAAACTAATGCAAGTATGATGTCAAGACGACAAGTTGGCAAATATGAACGCCAAAAATGCCCTTTATGGGCCGGGGGACGTTTTCATCCTAAAAAACCTCAAACGTAAATAATATAGAGTGAACTACCCTAATAGTCTCTGATCTTGTCGAAGAATGTATCAATGGTCCTTAAAAAAAATTTATAGCATTTTTGGTACAATAAGACTAAAGTAACCCTAGGCACTAAAGGTAAATTTTTAATATTTGAGGGCATTTTAGACTTTAAATACTAGTATACTATTTTTATATTTTTATTTCCTTAAAATAGTTTATTGTCAATATGAGTTTAAAAATAAAAACAACCTTAAAATAGTTTAATTATGCTTTATTTATTTTTAAAATTAAATATTATTCATTATAAAACTCAGTCTATATGAAGAAAAAAATAAATCTAATAGTAACTTTTTTTTAATAAAAATATCAAAGTGAATTATAGAAAATTCTTTTTGCATGTAATTTATTTTCACTTAAAATTTTTTATTTAATTTTTTAAGAAAAAATAATAAAGTGAACTATAGTAATTTTTTTACTGTTACTTAAATATTTAAATGTTACTATACTTAAGTGAAAAATAAATATTTTAATTACGTTATTTAAAATACATTGAGAAAAAATATTTTTAAAGTATAATTATTTAAATTTAAGTGAATTATACCACCCTAAATTAAAGCGAACTATTTCAAACATTTTTAATAAAATTATTAAATTAAACTAAAGTAACTTTTTTTTATTATAAAGCTCAATCTATACGTTATTCAAGTAATTATTAAAAAAATTTAAGTGAATTATAATTCAAAAGAAAATGTTTTATGCTGTAAAAATATAAAATCAACTCGTACCAAAAATGTAAATTTTTTTAGCATAAAAATGTGCTTTTATATAAGTCCAAAAAAATTGCAAGAATGAAGAGGTACGTACCAAAAATGTGATTTCTAAAGATAAAAAATGTCCTCCATGACATTTAGGGGATTTTTCAAATGTAGAGGGATATAAAAGACCGGTAGGTACAAAAAATGTGACTTTTATGGACCAAAAAGTCTATAAATTTTTTTAGGGATCATTAGACCATGTTTATCAGCAACCCCCAACCCAACCCAACCATCCACTTTTTCAATATTTAATTCATTTATATCTCCTCCACATCATCTTCCACATCATTAATATTCACCCAACCCAACCACACATATTTTCATGGTTTATCAATGACACCCAACCACACTATTATATATTTATTTTTATATTATTTTTTAATACTATTATTATTACATGAAATACTTATTATTGTAAATTTATCGAAAAACGTAATAAAGGACAAACTACAAATTATAAAAACAAACAAATAAAAAACATAAATTACAAATGTGGAAATACGAAATTGAAAATACATCATTGGTGCTCATACATAAGATGAAAACTAGACATTCAATTGCAATTGCATTTTGCCCATATATGCTCTACCAAATCGTTTAGCAGAGCTTTATGACCTTCTCTGTTTTGAAGCTGGGCTTTATTTTTCATGTAAGAAGCTAGACTCGCAATCCTATTCGTAGAATATATGAAATCATTATTCGCATCTCCATCTTCATTCTCACGACTACTTTGTCCAAGTCGATCTTGAATAAATTGTGCTGGATCACAGTAGTTCGAATACGTGCTTCTTTCGTCTTCCACTATCACATTAATGCCATGTCTTCTTGCTCACTCCAACCATGTGGGGTATTTACAACACTCTTGGTTTGTGATATGGCTTGGCTTGAATGTTGATTTTGAAATGAACTTTGAAATTGCTAAGAATTCGGAAAATCATAAAAGCTAGGGAAATAATCTTGAGAAGGGTTAACATTTTGGGAAGGGTTGAAGTTTTGGGAAGGGTTGAAGTTTTGGGAATCGGAGAATATATTATTCTCATCATCCTCCATAGCTAGCAACAAGGGAAACTAGAAAATATGAAATTCTACTAAACAATAAGGATTATAGAAGGAGAAAAGATGATATTTTTTTGTGTGTAAAACTATAGCAAATGTGGTCTCTATTTATAGAGGAAGAAAAATTATGAATTTTGGTATAAATTTTATAATTTTATAATATAATATATTAAAGATATATTAATTATTAAAAATAATAATATCAGCCAATGAAATTGTGCCATTTATTGGCTGACTAGTTAAATGAGAAGAGGGACCTTTGGGTCTGTTTTAGGAAAGAGAGAGACCGAGGTTGAAGAGAGAGGGGACCTTCCATTTCAATTTTTTTTTTTTAAATTGGGTAATGACATGGAGGTCGACCTCAATTGACCGATAAACATGGTCTTAGTGCATTTTTTAATAAGACTAGTTTCAACCCACGTGCGATGCACGACAAAATATTTTTTATCATACGATTTTAAATTGTTAATTGATTAACACAAGATCAAGTTTTGATTCCGAAAACAAATTGGTAGTATTGCAAGTTTTAAAATTGGACGATAGCTTTTCAAACCTCAAAACGGTTTTAAAATTGTATTTTGAAGTATAAAAGCGCCGACGCAGAATAATATTGTCACAAAATTGTGTGTAATCTTTTTTGTATTCTGTATCCATTTAAATTAGCACTATACTTTATCATAGTCGAGCTTCATTATATTGCAATATAGTGACCCTAATGCGCTAAAAACTCAAACCTTGAAACCTAAATCCTAAACCCTTAACGTTAAAATATACTCATCATGACCAACAAATGAGCCAAATATAAATAAAATCCTCCCTCCGTCCCAATTCAATTTTACTTTGTTAATCACTTTAAAACAAACTTTAATAATAGAAAAAAATAAAAAAGAATATCATAACTTCATGTTAAACAAGAAGAGTAATGGAAAATATGGAGGGAGTGAAAAACGTGATGAAAAAAAATATGTAAGTGGATAAATTACCAAATGTCATATATTTATAGTCCAAAAAATAGAAGATAACTCCTCAAAACTTTTTCACTTTCTTCACCAATTATTAAAAATTTTAAAACCTTTTAATTTCTCAAAAATTAAAAACTAAGCGTTACGTAAATGTTATCAAATTTTGGAAAATGAATGACAATAATTTCCGCCATTGTATTTGTATGAAATGAGTAACGAATAAATGTATAATAAATTTTGGAAAATGAAATGGAAGGCCATTGAAGCAATAATCTCAGAATTTACTTTACAACCTTTCGGTTAATCCGCATACTCATACAACAAAAGGTCGTTATTCCTCATACTTATAAATACCAATCAATGGCAATATTAAATCTCCGTAAATATAATATCATGGGGATGTTGAAACCTCAATCAAAATTCAGTAAAAACCAAAACTTTTCATTTTGTCCACTAATGATTAGAATTAAATAAAACTTTTTAATTTCCTCAATATTAAAACCCCACAAATTGGCAATTTTAAATTTTATATCAATACGTTATTAACTACGGTTAAATTTTACTGGATTGTATTTTATATTTTATTATTAATCAAAGTAATGAAATATGAAAAGACGCTAAAAATGAGAAAGAAAATTAACTGATTGAATTAAATAAATTTGTATTATATTATTAATTTTCTCGCAAACTCCATGCTTCATGTTGCGCAAGCAATAGACGTGGAAAGCAATGGATCATTATTAGCAGGTTTTCAAATTCCATGCTTCAATTTAATTGTTTTATGAAATTCAAGTTTTTTTCACTAGCCAATGAAATTCTAATATGCCTAAGAAAAATTGCATATAAGAAAAATTGTAACTTCATAATGTTGCTCTTGAAAGCAAGTATGAAAGCAGTAATGTAGTTCTTGAAAGCAAGAATGAAAGCAAGAGAGGTAAACCAGTCTGTCAATATCTTGAATTGTTTATAATTTCATACATATTGAGTAATCGGTGATGCGATAATTCTACGAGTTAAGTAAGGTAAAACTGAATAGCCGCAAATCTCCAACTAAACTATGTCTTCCCATATGATAATATCTATTTTTTCAAACCAACAGGTTGTGGATTCATATCTTGGTGCAGAATTGTTACTTTTGAAGCTTTCTCAAGGCAAAAGTATACCTGCAAAAATAAGTGAAGATTTTACAAAATAGTTGCCCACATATATTTTTTAATTGTTGCAATAATATAATGAATAGAATAAAATACAGTAATAAAAAGGAAAGATAAGAAACTAAAATAAGATAAACATCAAAAGTAAAATAACATAATTAAAAACACAAATTAGATTAAATAGCTGGGAGAGAAAGATAATACTCCACATGATTTGACGGACAGAAGCATCTTTACTGAAATAGTTTTTTTTTATTAATAGAATTGGTATTTATAGAAGATTTGATAGTAACTCAATGGTATAGTATTATTTATTGTAAATTAAATTAATAATAAATATCCTTTATATCTTGTGACCTTTCAAATTATTCAAGTGGAAGTGAAGAGACAAAGCACATTGTTTTTAAATTTGACCGCTTGATTTTTTCGCACGCTTTGTTAGATTAGATAATTTAGTATGGAAACATATGCATGATTATAATGTAATGTTAGTAATGGATCATAGTATCGAAACATTTCCAACCATAAATCGAACACAACAATATTCAAGAAAATACATAAAAGAAAATTAAACACCACATAATATTAAATTAATTGAAACCATCATTTTCCAACAATACTACTAAATAGATTGATTTTTCTTAGAGTGTATCATGTACGTAACTTGTTTTATATAAATAAAACCTTTTCATTTTTCTAATTATTACACAAATGCATAAAAACCTTTTCATTTCTCTAGTTACTACATAAATAATGGCGTGAGTTGTGGAAGGAGATCATGGGAACCTTTTCATTTCTCTAATTACTACACAAATAAATAAAAAATGTGAGAAAGTTTTTATTCTTAAATGTCTAGATTGTAGTATTTAAATTATATATTTAAGCTTAAATGATAATTCCATAAATACCCCAAAACTCCCCCTTTATATATGTATAGAAAACAAATTAAGGGCAATATAAATAAGAGAGAAAAAACAAGTCTCCAATCACAAATAGATAAAAAAAAACAAAAAACAAATTAAGGGTGCAATATAAATATTATTAATAGATTAACACAAAGAAAATAGGATCATGTCCAAGTTTATAAAGAGACTGTTAGATTCCGACCAATCTAGTGTGGTAAGCTCAAAAGATTTTAGTGAGGGATATGAGTAGAGTTATTTCATTATTCACAACCAAGTCATTCCCTTCCATTATATAAAGTTACAAACCAAACCATGTTTTAACATGAGAACTGCATAGGATAACTCAACCAACATAGTAGATAATAAGCAATGGAAAGCTACATCAAAATTACATAATACTATGCATTAGAGTTAGAGCTAACCTTCATCATTATGTATAGATTATCAATATTGCTGCATGCCCGGCTTGAACAATTGTAGCCTTAGTTGTAAAGTCACCAAACATCGTCAATGTAATAGATCCTAATACCTGCAAGATAATATAAGAGACTCTTAGCATAATGATTCAAAACCCCAGTATGATGATACGTTGGAGAATTCCTAATACCTAATGGAGGAAAAAGAGTGTTAATTTTCATTTAGTCAGAATCTCATAGAGGTTCTGGAGGTGGAGAAAGCCATTTTTTTTTACATTTGTAGTCATGAGAGGGAAATTGTTTTATGATGTGTGATGATTCAATAAGTGAGAAAATTTATGGAGAAAAAAATTGCTAGCCATAAAAGAAATTAATGGTTCGATTGTGTAGGAAGTAGAAAAGCCTGGGAACGTATGAAGAAATTAATTGGCAAAGGTAACGTTGATCAATGCAATTAGCAATAACAAAAGGTGATCAATGCGCAGCTATTTAATTTTCAAATAATTGACTAATAAAAGTAGTATGAAAATGGAGTGGTGGGATAAAGGACCCTTGGCTGCCCTTATCCGTGAAAGTTTCCATTTTCAAATTTTGGCTATTAATTACTTTATAATATATAATTAAGATATTTTTTTAACTTATCTAAACGTAAAAGTAATTTATTTATATCTTTGAATAAAATTTCAATATCGGGAATATAAGTAGCCTGCTATATGAACAAATATTTAATGTAAGATTTAAAGTGATGATAATTATATTTATAGTACTTATTTGCAAATAGTAGCCATATTTATCATTTATAAAAAGTAACGACAATTCAAATATTCCTAATTAAATGATATGGCTAAATATCAATATGGCGTTTTTTTAAAAACTGCCGGCTAATCTAATGATAATGTCATTAAAGCTAAATAACAACAATAAAAACCGTACAAATTATAATTTCATTTAAATATTTATAATGGCACATTATTATCCCAAACCAAAATTTTAAATTCCCAAAATGCCCCCAAAACTCAACTTTTATATATGTATAGATTATGGACTATTAGGGTAGTTAACTCAATAATATAAATGCTAGAAACTAATCATGGGATATGTAGAAATCCTAGGAACTAAACTAAGCATATAGTTAACTCTTATTTTTATTATTTCGTAAATAAATTCATACTGTATTTATTTTACTTCATATTTAAAGCTCATTCCTATAATAAAGGATGGATAATATATGTCAAGTCACATTCACTTGAAGAAACAGAGAAATACAAACTCCATGAAAGGAAATTACAATTCAATAATCCTATATAGGCTAAAAATAGAAATCTCCCGATTTGTTTGAGTCCAAAATTAGCGCCATCAATCTCTCCCCGCCAACTCTTCCTCCTATCTCCATGGAAGCATTCGTTCTCGAACCTCAACTTGGACAAAAAAAATCAACCAGAAAAGCTTTTTTCGTATCCCCAATTTCCTCCCAAGCAATTTGGAAAAACACTCGTTCATTTCTTCATACATCAATTGTTGGAGCCCGTGCTCTAAAATGTACAGTCGCGCAGCTACGACTTTAACCGAGGGCCATTACGCTGGAAAAATCCACGAACAAACTTCGGAAATTTCTACGCAATCGTTTTGATGGTTATCCTTATGTTCGAGTGCTGTAAAGATTCACACGATTGAAATGAGTGGAATTAGGGGAAATTCCTCTCGAGTTGCATCGCTGCTGGTGTGGATTTCGGTTCTGATCGCAGCTTCTTCTCTGCGGGGCGTGTGGTGCCAGGGTGAGGACGAGTATTCAAAGACGGGCAACCCTGCAGTGCTGCCGGTTGTCACCTCTATGATCTACCACCAAATTCGCAACCTCACCAAGATATTCAACAAGGAGATTACTTCCTCATTAGGGTTTTGCACGCGGGACGTGTAAGTTGAATTTCGACAACCTGTTTTCTTTACGACATTGTTAATATGCGTATTGCCTTTTTGTTATCCCAGAGATCATGATCTGGATGGGGCGTTTGAGTTCGAGAACAATTTGGACTTTCTTAGTAATTGTGTTAAAGAGACCAAAGGTATCCATAATTTAATTTTCTAATAGTGTAATGTGTATGTGAACGGAAGGCTTGTGCAAATCTTGTTGTGGCTGCTAAGTTATATAGACTATATATTACAATTGTCATACAAGTTGATTGTGTTATTCTGAACCAATTTCAGCTGTTTTATGAGTGGTCCTTTGCATAACAAAAATAAGAAAATGAGGTTTTCTATGATGTTAGTATGACCTATTTTTACTGCATAATCTATAAAAATGATGCATAATAGTTGAATACTTCATTAATACTATATAGTAATTAATTTCTGGCATTGCATTGCCTGATTCGACAGATGTGACCAAGAGGATCTGTACAGCAGCAGAAATGAAGTTCTACTTCTCCAGTTTTATGGAAACTGATGCAGATGCAGATGCACAAGTCTTAAAACTCAATAGGAACTGTAATCTAAACTCGTGGGTTCCTGGATGTGAGCCCGGTTGGGCTTGTTCCATTCCAGAGACTGAACAGGCTGACCTGAAAAACATAAAAGAAATTCCAGATAGGGTGTTTGATAGTCAACCTTGTTGTGCGGGTTTCTTCTGTCCCAGAGGTCTCACCTGCATGATTCGTAAGTGCTTCTTCAAATTTTAAGACCACATCTAACTTAATTTTTGGTTTATGAATAGAATGCAAGGTCTTCACCACATAATAAAGTTTAAGCAGTGTATTTGAAGTTAAAGTTGCTCTTGCCTTTTTTATTGATGTTCTATATGATTTTTCCAATGATAGATTGTTGGATTTGCATGTTGGGACCTTGAACTTACACCATATCAACCTTAGAATGTTGGCTCTTTTGCAGACAAAATAATAAATAATCTAATATTGTTTTAGAAGAAGCATATGACCGTGCTGTAAATACAGGTGGACACAATAGTTTAACTAGTTCAAGAGTAGTGTGGTACAACTCCAGTGATGAGCTGGGGACAAAGATGAAATGCATATTATAAGTTTAACTTTTAGTAATGAGAGGAGAAACGATTTATCGGATTTCTTTCACCTTATCTTAAGTAAGGTGGATGAAGCCGGCAAACAACCGTGATTTGCATACTATTACAAATCGTTGTACATTGCACCCAAAGGAGCTCTTATCCTCATATTAACCATTTTTATTTTATGGTAGAGTTTGTAGGGCTTAAAACAGGTTGAATTAGTACTTTTGAAGAGGATTTTTCATTTTTTTCCACTCTGATGCACTTAAAGTACTAATTCAAGTTCAGTTCATTATATGAATTTGGTTATAGTATGTTGCGAAAGCTTTTATGGGTCATATATGTTGTACTCTGATAAAAAAGTCCTCAAGTTTCTTTGATAGATCTATTTTGTATGTATCTCACACAAATAAATGAAATCTATAAGCCTATTTGAAGCATTTAATGAGTCACATAGAGTTCTTCAATGAGTGAAGTTCTTGCAACTAACTCATATTTTACTTTGCTTTTCTCATATTGAAGCTTGTCCACTAGGCTCATATTGCCCGCGTGCGCAGCTCAACCAATCGACTGGTGTATGTGAACCGTAAGTTCATTTTGCAGGTCAACATCAATTTTGTCATTTCTATAATCAGTCTTGACATTTTAGGTGGTAAGCAATTGCAGATATGCATATCAGTTACCTCCTGGTAGCACAACTCATTCATGCGGTGGAGCTGATGTATGGGCAGGTGTAGGAGGTAGTGATGACATATTTTGTGCAGCAGGATCTTACTGTCCAAGTACAATCCAAGTGATCCATTGTAGCAGAGGGTATGTGCACCATCAAGAAGAAGTTTTCTTGCACCTTTTAGCAGGCAGTTATTCGTTATACCTGAAAATACGCATCTCTCTGTAGTAACATTCATTTTTTTTTCAACTCCAGACATTACTGCATGCAAGGCTCTACTGAAGAAACAGGTAATCTTCAAAAGCTTATTAGTGGTTTCCTAGACGAACTGAAACTAGTCACTATTATTTATAGTAAATTTCCTAATATGGTGGATCCCATTTCCCACTAAGGCACTAACCATACTTCAATTAATTTTGTTTACTATCTCTATCCTGCTTTACCAATATCGCATTAAAACTTGTATTATCCTGATCCATTATTAAACTACTTTTTATGGATGGAGATAGTATAATTTGTTTAAATAGAAATATTTTTTTCATTACGGAATACAAAACGTAGTACTCCATTTGTCCCTCTGCACTAGAAAACTTTCTTTTTGGCACGAGATTAAAGAAATTATGTTAAAAGTGAGTTAAGCGAAGGGAGAATAAAGTAGGAAAGGAAAAAAGGCAGAGAGATGAAGAGAGAATAAAGAAAGAGAGAGTAAAGTAAGAGATAAGGAATAGGTTTACTTTTTGCCAAAAAAAAGAAATGACTCAGCCTATAATGGGACAATCCAAAAAGGAATACGACCCAACTACAGAGGGACGAAAGGAGTACGTTTTTAGGAATCTTGCGTCACTCAAGAGTGCATAGTTTGGAGTTTGTCCTTTGCGTCACTCAAGAGTGCATAGTTTAGAGTCATATGATTGTTCAAATATATGATGCTATTAGTTATCCAGGACTCATCATAGGGTTTTGGACAAGCACCAATAAAACCTCTTAGATTCTTTTATAATAGTACAGGTGTACACAGGACTCACAAATAAGATTTTTTTAATGACATTGTTCCTTGATATGCAAAAATGGCAGGAGGGGAGCATTTTATTGGAATTAGTCTATGCCATCCACCTTTTTTTAAATATTATAAATAATACTACTAAACCAACACCCACAATTGTTAATGTTCAAAGGTGATATTTTTTGAGTATGTCAAAATGGCAGGGAGGAAGCATTATGTTGGAAAGTCAATGTCATCCATTTTTTATGGGCAAATGAATATAAATTTAAAGACCATGCCTCGGGAGACTCGAACTACCACATCCTCTTTCATATATGGCATGTGGTGCTTGTACTGAGTAACTAACTCATCATAAAAATGAATGGTTTGATCATTTGCATGTAATCCTCTCCCTGAACAAATTGCTGACTCTTTAGATGATTGATTTTATACTTTGACAAGATGATCAGTTTCCACTTATGGTAATTTTTAGGCTTACTAGACTTTCATATTATTAGGTTTGTCCAGATTGACATTTCTCCTTTGTACCATTAATGCATTTAGTCTGTAGCTAATTTTGTTTCTCCGTCTAATATTGTCTTAATCATTTGCAGTTTGCTTCAAGTTGAGTACTTGCAACCCGAATTCTAACTCACAGAACTTGCATGCCTATGGATTTATGCTAATTGTAAGTGGACTATTTGGCATTAGATCTTGATTGACCACTCATATTTATGTTTGTTTCCTAGCCCCTTCGTAATAAATCATTAAAAGGAGATGACAATCGATCTGATTTCCTTGCTAACATTTTATCTGATGTCCACATTCAGGGTGCATTGAGCTTGGTGTTAATAGTGTTCTACAATTGCTCCGATCAAGTACTTACAACTCGGTATGAAAGAATTTCCAAATCCAGAGAGAGAGCGATTAAAAGTGCCCGGGAAACTGCACATGCAAGAGAAAAGTGGCAAGTTGCAAAAGATGCGGCAAGAAAGGGAGCCATAGGCTTGCAGAAACAGCTGTCACGTACATTGTCACGCAATAAAGGTGATGCACCAGTTCCAGCTAGCTCAAATAAACCAACTGGTGTTCATAATGCAAAAAAGGAAGCAGGCAATCTCACTAAGATGGTACAATCACTTGATAGCGATCTAGATTCTAACTCTGGCTTTGACCTGGCTATCGGAGATAGGAACATTAAGAAGCAAGTGCCAAAGTCCAAACAGTTGCACACTAAGAGCCAAATATTTAAGTATGCGTATGGTCAGCTTGAAAAGGAGAAAGCTATGGAACAGATGCAACAAAACTTAACCTTCTCTGGTGTGATTTCAATGGCAACTGAGACAGATATGAAGACAAGGCCTACCATTGAGCTTGCTTTTAAAGATCTTACTATAACTCTGAGAAACAAACACAAACATCTGATGAGGCGTGTAACTGGAAAACTTTTACCAGGACGAATATCTGCTGTTATGGGTCCATCAGGAGCAGGGAAAACAACATTTCTTTCTGCAGTGGCAGGAAAAATAAGGGGATGCCATATTTCTGGTTCAATTCTCATAAATGGAAAGCCTGATTCCATTCATTGCTACAAGAAAATTGTGGGCTTTGTCCCACAAGATGACATTGTTCATGGGAATTTGACAGTAGAAGAAAATCTCGGGTTCAGTGCTCGGTGCAGGTTTGTTAGTTATAATTCACGTGGAGCAATTATCATCATTCCATAGCCTAATATATGAGACTAAAGGAATTTTCTTCACAAATTCAAGATTTCTCACTGAGCTGATTCCTACAATTTGTCTTTCGATCTATTTATGTCGTAAGCTTTTCAAGGTGATTGTTAAGACGGTCTAATTTGGCTATCATTTTGTCTTGTGATGCTATAGGGATACGATTGTAAACTGTGTGCGTTACTCATCATGAATTAAGTTGGATATCTAAAGTCCTTTATTTGCATGCTATTTTTTCATTGGCTTTCTCATCTTATGGTAAGAAACTACACATGAATGAATTCATGCTAACTGTATATAGTCTGTAGCTGGTTACGATGGACTATGCATAAAATAAATTTTTTAAGTATTTAACATGCTATGGTTCTTGAATTTTTCCAGACTGCAACTAATAACTTATGCTAATTGTATTCAAATAAGTAAAATTTTATTTGTTTTAAGTCCTAGTTTGACTTGGTATGGAAATTGTTTCTGTTTTGGGCTCTTAACATTCTTTTAATGTCATTTCTGGTGCACTGATGTTGTTAAACTCATTGCTGGATTTGAACACAATGAAGGCTTTCTGCTCACATGCCGAAGGCTGATAAGGTTCTTGTTGTTGAGAGAGTGATCGAGGCCCTTGGACTACAGGCAATAAGAGATTCTCTAGTTGGAACTGTTGAGAAGCGAGGTATATCTGGAGGCCAGAGAAAACGAGTAAATGTAGGTCTAGAAATGGTCATGGAACCTTCTCTGCTAATCTTGGATGAGCCGACATCTGGTTTAGACAGTTCGTCTTCCAACTTACTCATTAGAGCCCTTAAACGCGAGGCTATTGAAGGAGTAAACATCTGCATGGTTCTTCACCAGCCCAGGTAACTCCTAATGGTTATTTACTGCTTCCCTCCCTGGATGCATTACAACAAAAAAGTTATATATCATGCAAGTTTTACCTTGGTGATGGAATCCTTACTGCATTAAATTTCAGTATCTTTTGACTAAATGGCAACTAGCTCAAGTCTGATGTATTGCAAAATATATGGATCAATTACACTTAAATTAAACTTTTCTAGATCGAAGTATCAAGTATCATTGAATTATTTTCGATGTCTGCATGTTTCTTAGTTTATAGATAGTATATGATTGCCAATGCCCTATCATCTTTCAACTGCACTAGGTGCTATCTTTGTCGTGGGTAAACTTGAGGTAACTCGAGTATTTTATTTGTTTGAAGGCTATGAGAGAAAGCCAAAAATTAGAAAGGCTAACAAGAATCTGGAAGTTTTACTAGAGAGTCATTAGAAATGAGGTTGAAAAGACATAGATTATATCATCAATTGACACGAAGAGTGCGAGATGAGCTAAATATGAAACCTAGGATTCCAAATTCCTTGAGTTCACCCACTTTTCTACCTGAAATCTCACTATGACATAATGCCTGCACACCAAGTGAAGAATCTCTTGCGGTTAAATATTTAAAATCCTTGGAGCTCTCACACGCATTTTGTGTTCAGCATATTTATGCTATTAAGTGTTACTCCCTCCGTCCCACTGTAGTAGAGGTGTTTCGTTTTGAGCACTCATTTCGAAAAAATTGATATGGTAAATAATTAAATTAAAGTGAGAGTAAAGTAAGATGACTTTCTTTTCCTGCTTCAGCTACACATTGTACCAAATGTTCGATGATATAGTACTTTTGGCCAAAGGTGGTCTTACTGTGTATCATGGACCGGTGAAGAAAGTTGAAGAATACTTTGGAAGCTTTGGAATCCATGTACCGGATCGTGTTAATCCGCCAGATCATTTCATTGATATACTTGAGGGTATCGTAAAACCATGTGCTGGTGTGACTGCTGAACAGCTACCTGTTCGGTGGATGCTTCACAATGGCTACTCTGTTCCTCCAGATATGCTACATTACTGTGATGAAATTGCATCAGCCTCTAAAGGTGGAAGTAGTATTAGTGCTCAAGAAACTGCGGAGCCATCTACTCTGGGAAGTGAGTGGAAGGAGGAAGAACAAGAGCCCTCAATTAAATTCCTTAAAATACATGATTTATCTAATCGCCAAACGCCTGGTTTCATGCGGCAGTATAGATATTTTCTTGGCAGGTATGTAAGCTTTCTCCTCTTACAGGTTTCCATTTCATCATTTTTCGATACTGAATCATAGAATTGCCATTCCTTCGAGATAACCAAGTACGGAGGTGTTCTGATCTATAATGTTTAAGTTTTTAAAGAAGTGACATGAGGGTTGACAATTTTGTTTCTGATTAGGGTACTTAACAACTCACCTCCATACCTGTTGTTTGTTCTGTTACCTTGAAACAATATATTTATGTGATATTAGCGGTTAATTGGTCAATGTTTCTTTTATTGTTTTTGTGAAAATCTAATACTACTTTAGTGGGGGTTACTTCTGTTCTTCCAATTTTGAGTAAAAATGTTCCTGTTATTATTCCTTTTTTCATCTTCATTAATTCAGCCGGCGTCCAAGAGGCCCATACCTCTGAGACGATTATTTACCATATCACTCATTCACTCTTGCATTTATTGGGACCCATATGCTATAACCTTCATTAGTAGATTGCATAAAGCTTGAGAAATTTTATGCAGTTGTTGTCCTGGTGATATAGTATACAATGCTTTCGCATCTGCTCATCCTTGATTCACTTGCAATTTCTTCAGAATTTGCAAGCAGCGGCTGCGAGAAGCTCAGTTACAAGCAGCTGATTTTTTTATCCTCTTGCTAGCTGGAGCATGCTTAGGATGTCTTTCAAAAACGAAGGGTGACACATTTGGCTATTACGGCTATATGTACTCAGTGATTGCAGTCTGTAAGTAGATTTTTCATCAGTTATCCCATGTGAATTTTTTGTGTGGACTTCCACTTGCTTATTTACTTCAAGCTGCCGATTTTTTTCTTCTTCTTGGTTATTTATTTTGGATATGATATTAACTGTTTTTTAGATATTGATAATCTTTTGTCGTAGACGCTTGCCTCTGGAAGGTCTTTGAGCACTTGATATTAAGCAAATTTCTGCACCTTTTTTCATCATCATTTATTATTTTAGTCTCTATTTTGCAGCACTCTTGTGCAAGATTTCTGCCATAAGATCATTCTCAATGGACAAATTACACTACAAGAGAGAGCGTGACGCTGGCATGAGCACCCTAGCTTATTTTCTATCCAAGGATACAATCGATCTTTTCAATATCCTTATCAAGCCTTTGGTTTTCCTTTCGATGTTCTATTCCTTCAGCAATCCAAGGTCAACATTCCCAGAAAACTATATTATTGTGCTCTGCCTTATGTACTGCGTGACTGGGATCGGATACGTGTTTGCTATTGCGTTGCAGCCTGCTCAAGCCCAACTGGTAGCTAATTCACATATTTTTCTGCTATCTCATCTGGTGTTTCTTTCTTGGGCTGACAATTCAGTTTTCATTCACAGTGGTGCGTGCTTCTTCCCGTTGTTCTTACTCTCATTGCGAATCAAGATAAAGGTGACAAAGTTGGAAGGATACTACGTCATTACTGCTATCCGACGTGGGCTTTAGAAGCCTTCCTGATAGCAAATGCTCAAAGGTCAGTAGCTCAACTTAAAGTTAAACAAGCTTCTGCATAACTACATGTATCTTGTGATCAATATTGTTGTTTGTATATGCAGATTCTCTGGAGTTTGGTTGATAACCCGATGTGCCTCGTTAAACGATCTAGGGTACGATGTTCATCGCTGGGTAATTTGTCTACTTAACCTTATCCTCAGTGGTATAGGTTTTAGGGTTATGTCTTACTACAGTTTGGTTAAATTGGGAAGGAAATAAGTTGTCCACTAGTTTAGTTTATAAAGATTAGTTGTATCATATGACTAACTTTTCAATGCCTTGAGTTTTGGCTTCTTCTGTCACAATTTTTTTATGATGCAGAAAGTGTAGGTTATTGACCTCTGTCTCTTACTTGCTACTCATTTCATGGTACACGTTATGTATATTTTTGTTTAACATAACGTAAGTATTGTACGAATTAATATACATGTACTGATGTAATACACCAATTCATTAATTGTATGGTAGTTGGATTCATATTTTCTTTTGTAAATAAGCATCTGAATACAAATTAGGCGCTACAACTGAAGGTAGAGGATATATGCTTCTTAGACACGTGTTTGCACAAAGAGTTACTATTGCAACGAATATGCACATTAGCTGTGAAATTTATGATTCAAAAATGATAACGCATTAATTCAAATATTGAATTAATTAGGTTTATACACTCGACAATTCGAGACGTTGGCTTCTTTACCATTAAACTCAACATGTTATGATGCAACAAATATGAAGAGAAAAATAGAGAGAACTAACATTAACATTTATTGCTATTAAAATTTGGAAAACTAGAGAAAAACAATAAATAGTACACAAGGTATTTAAATAAAGAGAATCCTACAATCTTTCAATTGACTAAAATTGAATTTCTTGATTAAGATACCATTAACTTATTAAGATAAAAATAAAATTCTAAACCAAAGGAAACAACTTTCGGTAATTTTCAATACACCTCCGTAGTGAAATTTACTGGGAACAATCAAGAGCGGTCAAAATTCTTCTGAGCTTTCACGCATAATTTTCAATAATTAGGCACTTCTTCAATATTAATCTTCTTAGAGCAATAAAATCAAATCCTTGATAGGTAGTTCTGATATCATGAAGCAAATACTATGAAAGTAAGGAAAATATAGGGAAAAAAAACTGCAATGCAAATTTATTGCTACTTAAACATGAGATGAAAAACAAAAAGTAGAAAAAATTTAATAAAAAAAACCCCTAGAATATCACATTTAATTGAAACCGAATTTCTTAAATCAAATACCACTAACTTATACTCCCTCCGTCCGCGAATAAGAGTCCTGATTCACTTTTACCAAAAATGGTAATAGGGTCCCACCTTTCACTAATTCATTACCCTCACATTTCATTTAAAACTAATATATACAAGTGGGACCCCTATTGCACTAACTTTTTCCATCCATTTTTCTTAATATTTCTTAAAACCCGTGCCGCCAAAAAATGGGATTCCTAATGGCGGACGGAGGGAGTATTATGATAAAAAAAACAAATCTTATTACTTACAACTAACAATAAGCTTAGCTAATACTCCCTCCGTCCCGCACTACTCGCACTTATTTCCTTTTTGGGCGTCCCAAGTTACTTGCACTCTTTCCATTTTTAATAAAAATTTTCACCCACAACCGTCATTTTTTACTTTCCTATACACTCATTCCTTAATCTCCGTGCCGAAAAGGAAAGGAGCGAGTAGCCCGGGACGGAGGGAGCAGTATTTAGCAAACGACTATGCTAGTAAAGTGAAACTAAGTTGTATTGTACTATCTCCCGTCCTATATAAATAGAATGCATTTTGTATCTGAAATAGTCAATATTTATTTATAGAGATATTTTCTATTTTTCTTTTACTATATCATTTATGGATTCTACTATCCAACTATTTTTTTTTCATTTTTCTATTTTATTAATTAAACATTAAAATATTTATTATTTTTAAATAGTCTATTTTTATGAAATAAAGAAAATTGATATTAATAATACTCCCTCCGTCCCTGAAAATTTGTCACATATTTCCTTTTTCGTCCGTCCCTAAAAATTTGTCACCTTTCACTTTTACCATTTTTGGTAGTGGACCCTATATTCCACTAACTCATTCACACTCACATTTTATTATAAAACTAATATATAGAAGTAGGACTCACATGCCACCAACTTTTTCAACTCACTTACTATTACATTTATTAAAACTCGTACCGGGTCAAATGGAGACGAATTTTGGGGGACGGAGGGAGTAACAAATAAAAAAGAAGATAATTCTAGTTGACATAGACTCGAATCTTGGTGTTCTACAAAAGCAACTAGTAATAAATTCGGTGTAGCACAACAAGGTGTCGTTGTCACACTAAACGATAACAGCGCGTCGCCACGGCGGACGCCAAGCAACATATTCCATTTCAACTTTGTGAAATCCTTTTCAATTCCGCCAAATAAATGCAAACATTCCTTTTCTTTCCTACACTCTCAACGCACTCACTCACTCACTGAAGCGGATTACTCGGCCAGCTGAAGAGTTAGGTTAGATATTTTCCAACAGGTTTACTTTTCTCTTCATTATTCCCTTGTGTCAATACGTTTATTTATTTATTTATTTTTTTTACGGGTTCCCATTCGAATGTCTAGTTCACGAGATTCGTTTTCTGTTCGGCCGGCGAGGTTGTGTTTCGGTAGATGATAGTATTTATCTAATTCTGCAAAGATGTGCAGTGTTTCAAAGTAGGGTTATTCGGTTAGAGTGGGTATATTGAATTTAAATCACTAAACTAGAGATAAGGGTGTGAATCAATAAATGCAATCAAGACTACAATTGTTCCGACGAATTAAGTAGTGCAGATTATTGCATTCATTCGAACTGGACTGTAATTTTTGCAATGGATTTCAGCTTATCCAAGAAGTTGCATGCAATGTTGAAGATATTAATTCTATCGTAGCTCTCATGCGAGATGCTTGCTTAGAAAGTAATAATTTCACTTTGCATGTGTAATTGCTTTGTGTATCTAAATTGTATGTATAATTGGAAGAATGTCAGCATCTCTTGATCACATTTACAATTTTGGGCTCAATACCCTGATTTCTTAAATCAACTATGAAAATCAATTCGACTCAAGAGTGATAGGGTTTTATTGTCAACAACTTGACTTGAACTTTAGAAAGGATTGATTTTAGCGGAACTAGTTAGTTTCATCAGAATAAGGCTAGTTTAATTGTAATCTCAAATATGGATTACCTGTTTTGTATCCTCAATTTGTAGTAAGCTTGATAATACTTTCTGTAGCGATCCTTCACATACTGATACTAATTGTTAGGGAATATGTGATTTAGTTTGGAAGACTTCATTTTGACTTTTTAGATTTCCAGTCTTAGTGTTTTTAGGTATGTTTCAAATCCTTAGGTTTATTATCTTCATAAGTAGATTTACATAATCAATGTGTACATCTGCAGTAATTGTAAATTTATGAGAAGATGTGCTTATGTAACTTCTAACAGCGAATGTTGACTGAGTATGACATTTTGCTTTATTTTAAGTTAAAACTTTGAACCATAGTGCGACCAATAATACTATTCTTTATCTAGGGTCATGCTTTTCGATGGTTTTCATTGAGACTTCTCCCTCTATTTATTGCATTTATGGATGAATTGCCATGCTATAACTCCTGCCAAATAACTTAACAGCATTCTCTTCTAGTATAGCTTTAATAGAATACTTCTCCTACTATGAATAATATTTATCAGGTAATGGAGAATGGACCTCCAACAATTGAATTTGAAGATGGAACAGTTGATGTAGAACATCAAGATGGGCATGTCCCAGTGGATAGTGTCATGTGGTTTAATGAGAAGATCTCAGAGAAAGCTATTGACATTCGAGAGGTTTCCAGCAGTTTTGGTATATATTGCAGTGTTAAGTTGTTAACTTATATCCCTTCCCTGGCTGACTAAGTAGATTTGTATTGAGGATTTCATGTTTCAGTTGGGTTCAAATGGTTGTAGGTATCACATGAACAGATACTACTGAAATTTATCTCTGTATATAAGAATAATGGGGTAAAAGGATCCTGTTAGAAAACAATATGGGCAACTGATATTTAAGTGATCATCTTGATTATTTGGCATATTTGTTCAATTATATCTCGCCCTTGTCTATTTGCAGTAGTCTTTATTGTAAAATTTCTCTAAGCTGCTGATCGTCGATATATATTGTAACTGATTTGGTGTATCCTGCTGATTTATTGAATACGTATAATTCTTATTACTGCCGGAAAAAATAGACCGGAGATTGTTGCACAGAGCATGTTTTTTGGCCGTTCTTGACTAGATTAACCTACATGTCATATTGTATCTGTCTGCATATGAAGACTCACAATTCTACAATATTTCTCCAGACGCCTTTTCCCCAATCTTTAAGTTAAAAAATGTTGTTAGCTGCTCACTTATACAGTATATTTTTGATAATTTGACATACATGCCAACTCTAGCTTTAATATGATATTGTTAGATTATACTCTCCAATTTTTAATTTTTTATACATATGGTATATTTTCTCTCTCTCAATCACTCATAATTCGTGCTTCATGCAGATGTGACGAGTACAGGTACTACTCATGAAGGGGGAGATACTGTCAATAGAGATGTATGTCGTTATTAATTATTCTTCTAAATTAATGGCTGACAGTAGTTTTTCTTTCTAGTCAGTTCCCATAAATGCTTTTGCATGTATCTATATCCAATGCCACTTTCGCTGTCTTTATTAGAAAAAGAACAAATCTTTTTCATTTTCACTGGGGATGCTTATCTGTAGGTTCTCAATTCATTACACACTGAAGATGATGGTGGCTATTTTAGATTGCAAAATGATTTCTGTAGCATGGGAGAAGAGTATCTTCTAGGTAAGCATTCTTATACTCGCATTGTATAATTAAACTTTCTGTTCGTTAAGTGGCTCATATTGCTAACCCCCCTCTCTCTCCCCCACCCAACCCAAAACCAATGAAAAAGAAAACTGCTGTATTGGGTATGCAGGTGTTGGATTTTCTGAAAGTATTACAGATCTGGAATATATTTCAAGCGAATGCCTGCAGACTTCAGTTTCAGACAGTCCAGTTCTTACATGTGCTGGTATTGACTCTCCTTGGAAATCAGATCTATTTCGAATAATGGAAGTGCCAGAATGCCAAAATGATGTAGTTGATCTCAAGAGTTCTGAATTTGTTGAAATTCCTAATCCACGTCATGAGCCTGAAAAATTGTCTGAGAAGAAGCCTCTGAAATCACAAAAAGAGAATATTGGCAAGGTCTGCGACATTACAAGTCACTCTTTTGATGATTTACCATCTGATGAGAACGCTACAAGCCTTTCTGAACCAGTGAAGATGTTTTCCAATCCAAAAGATGAGAAATATGATGAATGTGGGCAGACTGGCCAAAGTGGTAAGTCCAATGGAGTTCAGGGGCAGGATGAATTATTAACCGTGTGTACTGCAGAAAGTCCATCTGATGCCCATCCTATGCTAAAGAGATCTCGCAAGCCCACAAAGAGGTACATCGACGAAGTAGTAGATCCTATTGCACGGAATCCAAAAAGAAGGCGGGAGGTTTCGTCTTCAAGCTTTAGGGATAAGTCTTTGGGAGTTAAAGATCATAAGAAATGTCACATGGGATCTAAAGCCATCAAATTACCTGCTGAGGAATCTGCTGTTAAAGCTATTCAAGTGCCCTTTGGCTCGCTAGTGCATAAAGAATGTCCGGATAGTCCTGCATACAATGTGGTAAGTTTATTTTGACTATCAACTTATGATCTGACATTGCTCCAAAGTTGTTACTTTCTATACACCATAACTTATTTTGGAGTCTAAATAGCCCTATCTACAAGTTGGTTTATTTTACTGATTAGCATTGCAATTTAGCCTTCTATAGCTCTATTGTTTCTAATATGGAAATATTTTCGTTGTGTTCAACTCTAATTAATGATGTTGGTATTCGGTATACCAGACGTGCAGTTCAGATCGAAGAATTTTGATGAATAAGCCAAAAGATAACTGTGTTGCTTCAGAGAATGAAAAGAAAAGGGATGAATGTTCCCTAGCTGTTCATCAAATGAGAAGAAGTGATGGTACTCTGGCAGCGAGTCAAAAGAAGGATAAATATATCACAAATACTCATATAGCAAAGAGGAATTACAGTGTCATGCCCGCAAGTCATAAGAAAAAGGAGAAACATTCAAATGGAGCTCCTTCAAGGAAAAGTGATGACCGTCTCACAGCACCAAGTCAGAAAACAAGGGGACAAACTGTGCTTGCAGGTATCCCAAAAAAGGAGTGTTCAACCGCACTGTGTCGAAGAGAAAGAGACGACTCTCCCACTGTGGAGAGCCCTGAAGAAGTTAGTGGTCGGAGGAAGCATCACAGGCTTTGGACTATTGCGGAGGTTAAAAAATTAATTGATGGTGTCGCTGAGTATGGTGTTGGAAGATGGAGTAAAATAAAAAAAATTTACTTTCCTGCGTCTGCCCATCGTACCTCTGTAGATCTCAAGGTAACATTGTCTTCTATTTTAGGTATTGTCATATCAGCAATGACATGTGATTTGTTGGTTGCAATTATTGCAGGACAAATGGAGAAATCTTTTGAAAGCAAGCGGTTTGCAGGGACGGCACAATGAACATGGAGAGAAGAAGCGCAATGTGGCGTGGCGGCCTCTGCCAAAGTCCATCTTGCGGCGTGTTTGTGAACTGGCGGCGATGCACCCTTATCCCAAGGGCGGAAAACTGAAGATGTCACATATTCGTCACGTTTCTTTAGATGAAAGTACAGATATTACATTGAGTGACTATAAAAGGATCTTATGAAGTAGTATTTGATTCTTTTGTTTGTACAATGGATAGATATAGGCTAGGCCATTTTCTAAACTCACGGTTTCTTCAGACACATCTTTGAATGTACTATGATTTGTTAATTTTTTTTCTAGGTACTTTGTACAACTAAAGTAGCAAGATGAGCAGGTCGAACCGATAAGCATTTTACGTTCTTTGAATATTGTCGCAGGCACAAAAATACTGGAAACAGTGAAGCCAAAAAAAATACGAGGGCATAGTCGGCACCTTGATTAGTATTGCCTGTGTATATTGTATAGTGTGGTCGACTTGGTCGGATTTCGTTTGGATGTCGTCTCTTTCAGCTGCTGACTACCATCACCGCAACCAACCCAAAGACCACCACCTTCATTTCCTTCACTTGTGATTTTAGACAAATGATGTTAACATTCACATGCAACCTAGCTGAATAGTTGAACCTCAGTTTAAGCCGTTATAATCTGTCCACAGCTTTGTATGGGCTTATGTAGGTGTGCACAAACCGAACCGGACCGGCGGTTAACCGCTGGTTCGTGAACCGGACCCGGAACCGGAACCGGCGGTTCGGCGGTTAACACGGGCCGGTTCAGGTTCGGCAAAATCATGAACCGTGAACCGGCGGTTCGGCGGTTTGAACCGCCGGTTCAACGGTTCAAACGGCTAATTCCGGGATAGGTTCGTAGGGGTTCAAAGTAGGGACTGGTGTGAACTGCCGGTTTAGGACGAAAACCGCCTGTTCAAACCGGCGGTTCCGACCGGTTTCCGCCGGTTCCGGGAGCTTTTCAGGCGTAGGGGCTAGGGTGCAGAGCTTTGGCATGCGTGTCGGTCAGAAACCGGCGGTTTTCTGTCGGAAAACCGTGGAAAAACCGCCGATTTTGTGGAAAAACCGCCGGTTTCGAGGGTGAACCACCGGTTTGGGCGGTAAACCGGCGGTTTGTCCGAAAATTTGAAATTTGAATTTATTTTATTTTATTTATTTATTTCTTCCAATTTTACTCCTATAAATACCCCACTTCCCCTTCATTTCTCCTTACCCCATTCTTGTGTTAATAAGAATTTCTCTTCTCAATCTCAATTTCTCTATTCTCTCCTCATTCTCTCTAATTGCTCACGTTGTTTACTAGTTTCTGCTTACTACTATATTTGTTGTTGTGCTCGTAATTCATCACTTATACTCCATACATATTCCATCCATACTACTTTCATATAATCAATATGTCTTCTTCTAGTGGTGGATCCGGACGTGGTGATCGGGGCAAGGGAATTGCCCAAGATCAAAGTACTACTCGTCCCTCAAAATCAAGGCGACCTAGTCGTCGAGAAATTATGGAAGAGGTTTCTCGAGTGCAGGCTGAACGCATGCAAGTAAGTAATGAAAAATTATTTTTACAATTCATATTTCATAAAATTGAGTTCATATTTTTTTGTGTTCATACTTATACTTATAACTTCAACTTATATAATATTTGTAGTTGGAAGAAGATCATAGGACCACCATGCTACTCGCTGAAATGCAACAAGGTGGGGGTAGGGGAGGTGGTTCCCAACAAGACGATGTTGCTATATCGTCGGAATCGGACTCGGACAACAACGGGGATAGATCTCATTCTCGTATTCCGTCTAGCACCGGCGGAAATGAGGAGATGCCTCCCCCTCCACCCACTAACCCGGCAAAAGCTTTGAAATCTGACATTTTTGTCAAACACTACAAGAAGGTCCCGGTGGTGATTCCAAGTCCTCATAATCCGCACTCGCAAGAAGAGACATCGGCGTTTCATGCTTATGCAACTATTGCGATAAAGTGTACAAATTTGCGAGTGGTGGAGGATATGGCACCCTCCGTCGCCATTTGGTGACAAAGCATCCGGTAGAATGCGGCACTACCTCTACCCCAACCCAACTCAACTTCCAACCCGGGCCGCCCGGCGGCTCGGGTTCGTCGGGTACGCCTCTGTTTAAATATGATCAAAATTTTTTTTCTGATGTTATGACTAGATGGGCGGCAATGAAGCACTTTCCTTTTAACGTTTATGATGACAAAAATTTTGAGGCTACTATGCAAAGTGGTTTGAATGTAGCAATCAAGAGAATTGGTAGAATGACCGTGCAACGATCTACCGTTCGGCAATGTTTGGAGAAAAAGGTAGAATTAACACGTTATTTAGTCAACTTGGGTCACAGAGTGAACATTTGCTCCGATGTGTGGACGGATTGTTTTAACCGTCATTCATACATGGGCATTACGGTTCACTTTGTGGACAATAGTTGGACTTTAAACAAGCGTTTAATAGGTTTTAGAGAATATGAAACTCCACACACTGCACCCGAAATTGCTTCTTTGATTATACAATTTTTAAATGAGTTTCAATTATGCAACAAGATATTTTCTATCGGTTTTGATAATGCAACCGCCAACACGGCGACAATTGGCGATTTGATTGCGGCTTGTACACCGGTAATTGGAGGTAAGTATTTTCATCAAAGATGCATTTGTCATATTTTAAATTTATGTGTACAAGATGCACTTGAATTATGGCAAAAGCATGTTTCTCCTATTAGAACTGCAGTTAGATTAATCCATCAAAAGCCACCTATTGGCAAAGCATGGAAGAAATATTGCCATCAAAAGAATGTCAGGTATACGAATTTTACTATGGATGTGTCTCATAGATGGAATTCGACATATGATTGTCTGAATTCTACTTTGACACATAAAGATGCTTTATGTGATTTTTATAGAACCTATCTCGTTCATGATTTATATCTTTCGCATAGTTGTTGGGAACATAGTGTGGCTTTATTTAAATTGTTTAAAAATTTTAAAAATGCTACTGTTGAATTGTCGGGTGTTTATTATTGCACTGCTGTTCGTGTTTTAGAACATTGCATGTACATATCCCTTGGTTTTAAAACTGCAATGAAAAATGCTTCCTCTTCGCCTGAGCTAATGTGTGTCTTATATTACATGATTGAAAAATGGCTCAAGTATTTCAGTGAGATTCCAACCGTGTTTTTGATTGCAAAGGTATTGGATCCAAAATGGAAATTAGCCGTTACCTCACGGATTTTGGATTTTTATTATAACAACTTGAATTCAATTGATCTTGGCCCCCTTCAAGCACTCCAATCCGATACCAGTGACGAATTTGGAGTAGACCTCTCAAAAACCTTTCAAATAATCCTCCCGGACCGGTCCATTATCCAACAAACCTTCGAGTTTAACTTGCGCGCTCTCTACACCGAATATGAAACCAAGTATAACAACACCCACCAAGTCAGAAGACCCCCCTCCTCCACAACATAACTATGGCTTTGCATTTCAAGCCGATTATGATGACCCCGACGCCGCGTCCCAACTAGCCGACCTATACAGCTACAACACCGGCGGAAGGAGCTCAGGTATGGTAAGTGATTTGGATTTATATTTCGATTCACTATTTTCATTTGGTGATGAAGGTCCTACTCCTCCGGCCCAAATCGACGTCCTCGATTGGTGGGGAACCCACGAGAAAGAATTTCCCATCCTTGCGTCAATGGCCAAGGAGATTTTCTCTGTTCCGGCTTCCACTGTCGCCGTCGAGTCCGCTTTTAGTGTTGGCTCGCGTGTGTTGGATGAATCAAGAAGTAAGCTCTCGGCGAAAAATATGGAAGCCGTGATGTTACTTGATGATTGGGCCAAAGCCGACGTCAGAGAACAAGAAAATGATTGGGATGATCGTCAGGAGGGATCACAAGATGAATTCACCGGGGATGAATCATAGGCCAACCGTAAACCGCCGCCGGCCATGCCAAATAGGTAAGTAAGGTAAGAGAACTACGTGTGCTTTGATTCCCTACTGCAAATGAGCATTGGGGATACGTAGGCATCTCAACTTAAATTTTAAATTTAAGTTGAGTTCAAGTCCTTTTTCCTTTATTTCTTTTTTTCCCATTTGTTCTTATTTTAAAAATATGCAAATACAATTACATAATTGTATTTGTATATACTCTAGTAGATGAAGTAGATTTCTCTATACGGCTAAATCCGGGAAACTTTTGACAATTCTACTATAATTGTTGATTGTTAGACTAAACTCAACATTTAAAGTTGAATTGCTAAAGGTGTCCTTAATTTAGTTATGTAGAAAGATCTCCTTCGCCGATTAAGAGTATATATACTTATAATTTTTTTAATAAGAACTTCTAAGTCTTTTTTGTCAACACTTGTAAATTGTAATTGTTGTAGCTTGTATTTAAATTTTTCGATTTGTAATTGTTGTAACATGTAATTAAATTTTCCGATTTATAATTGTTGTAACTTGTATTTAAATTTTTCGATTTGTAATTGTTGTAACTTGTAAACGTGTAATTTCAGTAAAATTGCAACTTTCATCGTACATTTTTGAATAAATATTACACGTTGGAGTCGTAATTTAATTGAAAAATGCAAAAAAAAGGGCCGAACCGCCGAACCGGCCCGAAAACCGCCGCTTGAACCGCCGATTTTTTGAACTGGAATCGGAACCGCTGGGACCCTAGACGGGCCGGTTCCGGTTCATGCATTTCGTGAACCTTGAACCGCCGGTTCATGAACCGTGTGCACACCCGCTTATGCAAGGGAAAAAATATTATGGTAAATTTGAATTTTACTACGCAGTGAAAAAAGCTTTACAAGTGAGTATCTTTTCAGATTGACCACCTTGGGTAAGCAGAAATTGATAGAAGTTGTTACTCTTAATTATTCGCTCACATGAAATCTTAAAATTCCTTTTTTTTACCACAGGTATTCCGAAAAGGTGGAATCGGATTAGTCCTTTTTAAATAGTTAGATTTATTTTACACACAGTGAGTGGGCGAGCAGTATTAACCTTTCTGACATCTTTTTTATTCAGATACGGAAAATTCCACTTATCAAGTTAAGGTATTTTAATTTTACTGTTTTAGGCAGTTTGTGAAATCATATGGTAGTGAAAATTAGATAAATACTTGACATAATTGAATGAAAAGTCTATTTTCATAATTAAATTGAATGGGACCTAATCAGTAATGACACGTGATAGTTGAGTATCACAAGAATATGAATATTGTTTTAAGTTATTAAGACAACAACAGTGGCTGTAGTTTAGTGGTAAGAATTCCACGTTGTGGCCGTGGAGACCTGGGCTCGAATCCCAGCAGCCACACAAACTTGTTTTTTTTTGTTTCTGTTAGGTATTTTTTCTATACTCTCTATATCCTAATTAGTTTTTTTGATTAGTTATGAAATTTTGCTTGGTCAACATCTCTCCATCAATGTGAGATATCTCAACTAGCAATAGTTTTACTCTTCAAAATCGTGGATTGATCGACTTGTGAGATTTAAAAATACACCCTTGATTATAATAGCTACTCTTCATCAGTTAGACTATATTTTCAAAAAATGAACTACTAGTATTTTATTTCGGATGACACGTAGTCACATACGATATCATTTCATAAAAGACAATAAAATTATACTCCCCCGTAGTAGTACTACTTTTTTAGTATTGTAGCGATATTTGGTGCTTCATAGCTTGTCCAAATGTATTTATAGCTTTCATACTCTCAATTTTTGGATTCACTTACTGTAAAATCTTGAAGTTAGTCCCACGAAATACAGGATTCAAACTAATTCCAACTCAGAAAAATAGGGGGAATTCAAAATTATTTTAGCTTCAAGAAATTTAGAATGCAGGTCAGGGAGCAGATCTCATTTCCAGCTATTAAAATATGTATACTCAACCGATACTGAAGAATACACGTGACATTTAATTAATTCAGTAGTCGTATCATATCATATCATTGTTTCCTGTACTCTCATTTCAATTATCTAGCTGGTATCTATGCTCCATCTACATTTAATTGATTTTGTCAATTTTCAACTTTTGCACATTTTAGATAAATTGAATAAACTTTAATGTATGTATGTTTTGTATACAAAATAATATTGAAAATTGCAAAATAAATCACTAAATTTAGTCAAATTCTCGATCTTATATCTTCAAAATGGAAACACTAAATTAAATCATCAAGTTTGAAAGTTTCACAATCATCCCATATTTCTTAACTTGGGCGATATTGAGACTGATTGATAACCAGAATACCCATATGAACTAAATGGCATCCTCCGGTAATGCTTTGCGAAATAAATCACCATGTTTCATAAAATTCTAGTCGATCATACACTTTACAACAAAATAAATTTATAAATCACCAAATTTTAAAAACCCGCATGCAATCATCTCATCTTTCTTAATTTGGTAAACTCGCCGTTTGTGTGTTAACCAAAGATGTCTATATGGACATAATGACATTGTTTAGTAGCAATGGAAAACCATCACATTATTTTATAAGAATTTTTTTTCTACTTTTCCCCTTTATTTTTATTTTTTTGCATTGTCAGTTAGTGTTCGAGTTAAGAGAGAAAAGATGGGTAAAATATTACTCCCTCCGTCCCGCTTTAGGAGTCCCGTTTTGATCAATTTTGGGCGTCCCGCTTTAGGAGTCACGGTTGGGATAAACTAATAAAAAAAACCTACAAAGTAAGTAAAAAAGTGTTAAAAGTGGGTCCAAACATCCATTACAACATTTATTTATTACACACTCAATTAAAAGTGGGTCCCAACATCCACTACAATATTTTTTTATTACACACTCAAACACATTCTTAAAACAAGTGCCCAACTCAACCGGGACTCCTAAAACGGGACGGAGGGAGTATTTGATAAGATAAATAAAAAGGAAAAAATTAATTTTAAGAAAGCAATATCATTTTGAGTATCACTAATAGACTGAATAATGTAATAAGCTATAATTATATAATGAGAGAATCCAAATAATGCGTAAGCATACAATTTTAATTTTGTAATGAGAGAATTCGAATAATAGAAAACTAATTACTATGTAATGAGAGTAGTCAAAAGTGAAGAATGTAATACTAACATAAAATGGGTGAAATTAAGTTAAACCGAATAGAAATGGCAAAATATTGACTTTCCATAACTGAAAATATGAAAATATGAAAAATGGAATACATACTGTTTGGGTGTATATACGGAAGAGCATGTTTTACGTTACTTGTGTTGTAAAATCTAATATCCACACATTTATGAGAAGAAATTTGTTTACCACACAGTTTGTTATTTATTATATTGATTAAATTTCTAGAAAATAATGTATATAGTTGAACAAATAGTCCTTTCAAATTGTAGAACGACGGGTAGATTCATAGTTACAGAAGATCCTACAACATGTTTCTTGTAGAAGTAAATAATCGATATTCACAACATAGATAGAAGTGGACAATCCATCACAAAATGTTGTTAGAGTTCATTTGAAATCACGTTGGATCATGTTGAGATAAATATTTATTGCTGGTTAAACCACGTGCGAGATCTTAGTGATTATTTATTTCTTAGTCTATATAAGCAGCGTTGAACATATTGGTCATACATTACTTTGACTTGTCAATATGTGCAGATTTTCCGTAGCCTAATATTAATGTCATCTTGAGTAGCAGTGATCCAACATATGAGAAGGCTAGTATTGTTAGTTATTAAAATTGTGTCTCAACTATATTAAAGTTGATATTATTCCTAAGATGTGTTATTATCAAGTTTATATTTTAAAGAAGTAGCTAGTTGAACTTTATTCCAGTACAATATATAAGGTCATATTAAAACTTTAGCACTCTTTAGAAAAAGAAATTAATTAAATTGAGCTAGCAAAAAATCCATTACTTAATAGACATAGAATATTTTGAACTCGTGAAATAAAATACTCCCTCCCCTCCGTTCACCAATACAAGAGGAATTTGACTTAATGAAAACTTGAAGACATGGAATGCTTAGGGGAGTCTTATTATAGCATCTTTATTTTCGAATTTGACTCATGAAAACTTTAAGACATGCAATGCTTTTAAATTAGGTCCGCTGATATAATTTAATAAGTGTATTATTGGCTCGTCCGCCCTGTTAGGTTTGGACTGAAAATATCTTTGAATTGACTTGATTTTTTTTTATAATTTGTACAGTACATGATTTATACAATTTTACCATCAATGTCTTTATCCATTATCTCTTTGCTGGTACATTATACTCATATATGCATGCATTCAGCAGAAAACAGAATTTCCCATTCGCTGATCATGCAAACCATCCAATATAAAAATTGAATACAAAATATTTGGTATATACATACATTCGATTTTTACCCCCTACATCTTTTCAGATACCATCCACGTTACCCATATCCTACTAATACTATTTGAGTCAATCAACCATTTAATGTTTCATTTTATTCCGATCTCATTTTGACCTTCTTTAAGTTTCCACGTAATCATTAGACGTGTTATTTGACAAAACAAATGCTAATGCTATACAATATGTATATTTGTGAGAAAGTATATATGATCACATTGGCACTCTAAAGTGTGGAATGTGGCCTAGTGCAATATGCTCATATGTTGAGGTAATTTACTCATATCAAGCAAGAAAAATGATCCAAAATTTTTGGAAAAAAAAGATGATACAATCACTACAATCTTCATTCAAGATGCCTAGAACATTTAACATTAAGAATCCTCAAAAAAATCTTTAGTCCAAGATTAAATAGAGAGAAAGAGTTAAACATATGGAGAAATAGTAGTGGCCGGCGAGTAGAGATGCAGAAAATGTAAGTGTTAAGAGTTTTGAGGTGTCACCAACATGCATGTCTCCCAACGTCCCCACCTCATGTGCCTATTTATGAATCCCCTAATCACCATCACTCTCCCATTTCACCCCTTTTCACCTACCTAATAAAAGATACGCCTACTAACAAAAATTCAATTAACAATTTGAGTCAGATACAAACCTCACATTGTTATGCACACATGCAAATGCAATACACACCTTTTGTGTGTGTGATTATGGGAATGTTCATAGCAAAACTCAAGCTTAGTTCACTATGGAAATAAATGTAGTATGCAGCTCAGCAAGTGGCACCCACAAAACGTAGGCTAATTTGGGGGGATGAATCAGTTTGCTGGCTTACTCAATCATTTGTACTAACTTGTGCTCACATGCATGATATATCACATCAATAAAACGCATCTTCACTCATACATACATACATACATATGCCCTCCAAACCCCTCACGAATTATCCTCTATCTTCGCGTAGAATTTAATGACATGAATACATACCAAGTCACATTCCGTTTTCCACCACACAATCACTACTAGTACTAGCTAGCTACTTTCAAACAAACTTGTAGTCATCTTCAAAATATCAACATACATTTATGATTCCCCAACCGAGTGAATAAATGTATATGCATGTCTATGCAGAAGCGGAGGAGGAGTAGAAGCAAGAAGAAAGGAAACGAACTGTGCGTATATTGACTTAGTGGTAGAGTGGCTAATGAGAGTAGTATTTACAATCATGAAAAGAGAAACGAATTGATTTGTATTGGTTTGAACCATGGTAGTTGCATTAATTAGGAGTTGAGGAAAAAGGATCAAGTATTTTTATTATATTGAAATTGAATCCCTGGTTCATGCAATGCAAGTATGGTGGCTTGGTCGGAAAGAAAGATTCGCAATCTTTGTCACATATCTCGAAAAACACTTAAAAATAAATAAAGTATGGTACGGGCCAGTACTTCACTTTAGTACAAATGAAATTTGATAAAATGGAATTAAAAGATGAGCACAACTGAATGAATGTGGGCAAGACGTATGATATATCAAAAATGATATCCTAAACACGCAAGTTAGGTTGCTAATCAATGCATATTTAACTCATAAACCAACTTTTGCAACAACAATTCCACCAATCCCGGAGAGAAATAGAGAGAGAGAGAGAGCAGTGGAGTTTTTTACAATATCTCAAGTTATGAGATGGGGATTAATTATAAGTGGATATTGCACTTTGCCCGAGAAGCTCATCTCTCCCATCCCTCTTCAAATCTTATCTAAATTCTATGTTCAATTTGTGGGTCTACCTTCCAAAGATTACACACACGCACAAGAAAGAGATTATTATGAAAAAATATTTATCTAAATCATGCAGACGCAGTGCATGTTCGTACAATTTCGTATATATGGAAATATACTAAATAAACAAGAGAAAGGTACAGCAGAGCAACCTGCACTATAAGTGCACTTATTAAAATCACACTCACACTTAACTTACCTCTTAGCTGCAATTGCAATCACATATGTCCAACATTGAATGCTCCAAAACCTTGGCTCTTTCTCCACCACTCTTATATATAAACTCCATCACTCCCTCAAAACCTCATCATCAATTCCACATCACTTCTCTCTCTTGTGCACAAAAAAAAAACAAAACCAAACAAAACTAGTCAGTAGAGACAAAGAAAGATGAACATGATGGTAAGGAAATTCCTGAAAGCATGTATGAAGAAGTGGAGAAGAACAGGGAGAAGAGTGATACCTTGCGACAAGTGTTGCTCGTGGTCCCTGTGGCCGTTGGTGCACGAAGAGAAGATCGTGCCTAGTGACGTCCCAAGGGGCCACTTGGTAGTGTACGTGGGAGAGTGTCACAAGCGATTCGTGATCAAAGTTAGCTTGCTCAAGCACCCGCTGTTTCAGGCATTGCTGGATCAAGCTCAGGAAGTGTATGACTTCAATGTTGACTCAAAACTACGCATCCCCTGCGACGAAAACATCTTCCTCAGCGTTGTTCAGTGCGCGAAATCTCCACCAGAGCGACGACTACCAATCTGCCTATGACAATTCAACTTCAAAATATCATTTCATTCATTGTTATTTAACTCCCAAATCCCAATTTAGGATATCTGTACACTACTTTGATCACCAGTAAAATGTATATTCATTATTCTCATCAACATTTTTTTCTCTAAGCTATATAAATAAGTATCTATTCTGCAACATAATACTCCATGTTACAGTCTTTAAAATCTTTGCTAAAATAATGTCAAGAAACTTGTAATCATTTCGAAAGCATAAGCATAGTTCCAACAATTAACACCTGTTTTTTTTAATTAAGATAGCATGGCACAGAAGGCAGAACATGACATGAATAGAGAGCAAATTAGGGGTGAGCATTCGGGTTTCAGTTCGGTTTTTTCCTCAAACCGAACTGAATCGAACGGAAAAATTGATTTTTTTTAAAATTGAAACCGAACCGAAACCGAATAACCGAAAAACCGAATCCGAAAAACCAAATTGTAAAAATCGAATAAAACCGAAAAACAGAAATTATGTAAGATATTCAAAAAACCAAATCGACCAACAATCTGAAGATCTAAAAAAACTAGAAAATATGTTGTATTCTAGTGGAGAAATACTCTTGAAGACTTACGTTTAATGAATGGAAAAGTTACAAAGAAAATATCATTGCCACATTTAAACATTAGCAAATTTCTATGGTAGGATTTCTGGAATCTGGCACTATGGTATCTGGGCGACTTCTGCTCCTCGATTTTGAAGGGGGGAGGAATGTGGAGGCGTGGATGAGTTCGAGAGAAGAGAAATAAAGAAAGAGAAATTGGAGGCGGCAGGCGTGGAGTAGGAATTAGGATGCACCATTTAGTTCATTTTAGGATAATGGTGATGGCGCAATTTTTGTTCTAGCTCACTAATGGAATTCCATTTTAACGAAGAAGATTAGATTTATTCCGAATGGAGGAGTGACACATAAGAGTTATGCGTCGTTATTAATAAAACGCACAACCCTTATGCGTCTTTCGTTAATGACGCACAAGGGTTATGCGTCGTTTTAAAACGCTTAATGCTTATGCGTCTTACCCTAATGACGCATAACCCTTATGCGTCTTTCAGTCAGCTTATAATGGGCAGAAGCAGCACACAAAATACACTTTCATTTCCTCTCTCGGGTTTCCGACGATTTCCGGCGATTTCCAACGTTTTCTCCATAAGATCCGGTAATTTGTTCATCAATTTAACTACATTCATCATTATTCATGTTTATTTTGCTTTCATTTGTTAGTTTTACCCAATTTATTAAATTAGGGCTTGCAGGGAAAATGTCCATAATTGTTGTTGTTTTAAATGTTTTTTATGCAGAAATCATGCAAGTATTTGTGAGTTTGTATTGGGGTGGTAGAGTAGTTCAACTACCACATATGGGTATTGGTTATGAACCACCTCGTGCGAGGAGCTCCATCATATTAAATTCATGTGTTTCCTATTCTGAATTGGTAGCAATGATCTGTGATGCGATGAGAATAGATATGAACCAACACACAATTGAATTATTATGGAGACAATGTATAGTCTTTGCTTCCGGTATGAGTTATACATGTTCTTTGATTTGCAATGATGAAAGTGTGATGTTTATGTTCAACAATGCTCAAAATTCAAGTGGGTGTATTGAATTATTTGTTGAGTATTCACCTTTGAGGAGTTCAGAAATCCCACCAGTTGTTGATTATGGTATTGGATCATCTGCGAGGGTTGAACAAATGAGCTTTGACTGTGGTATTGGATCATCTGCGAGGGTGGAGTATATGAGCTTTGATCGTAGTATGAATGAGCAGAGAGATGTTGTAGATGTTGCTGATGTTGGTGTTGGATTGAATGATGAGGTAGATGTTGCCGATGATCTTGATGAGCCAAGACCACTATCTGAGACAGAGCCAGACCCCGATCTCAGTGATGGTGATGGTGCTGATGATGTTGATGGTAGTTCTGATGATGAGATAGTAGCATGTAAACCTGTTATGCAAGGTGAACAACCACTTCCGGAATACAATCCTAGGGGGTTTAGATTCTTTCGTGAATTACCAAGTCATCCGTCTGGAGTATCTGATGATGTTGTTGATAATGAACACAACCTTTTGTATTGGGATGAGAACGAGCCGCATCGGATTGTGTTGGGAACAAAATTTGATTCCAAGCTACATGTGAAGATTGCTATAACTATGTGGAGTTTGTGGAATGAAAAACAGAAGGTAGTCGAGAGCAAATTAAGAAGGTGGCATGCCGTATGCAAATTTCCAGCAGGAACGGCAGTAACAGGGGCAGACATCATCAGTACCACCGACGCTGAAAAGGCGAGGGAATGTAAGTGGGAGGTTTCAGTTACACAAAGGTCGCATGACGATATGTGGGAAGTTAGGAAGTGGAAGGATCGACATACTTGTGTAGGCCATCGTGCTAACAGAGATCATGCTAACTTTTAATCGGCAATGATTGCTCTGTTGATTCGACATCATGTGCGACAATGTGCCGATTTCAAGGTCTTCTCAATAATAACTGATGTTCAAGACAGATTTGGTGTGTTAATCAGTTATAAGAAGGCATGGTATGCAAAGAGAAAGGCTATAGAGTTTGTATACGGTGGATGGGAGGAATCATTTAGGCAGTTGCCAAGCTACATGTTTGAACTCCATTCACAGAATCTGGGCACAATTGTTGAGTGGAAGCACAACGAGCTGTTGAGTCGGAGGCGTACAATGGTGTTCAACTATATTTTCTGGGCATTTGGGCCTGCAATACATGCGTTCCAGAAGGCCGCACCGGTGTTAACAGTGGACGGGACTCACCTCCGAGGAAGATTTAAAGGTAAGTTGCTTATTGCTTGTGGTTTTGATGCTAACAAGACATGCTTGCCTATTGCATATGCTGTAGTGGATGAAGAAACCAACGACAGTTGGTCGTGGTTTTTGGATTATGTCAGAACTCATGTGGTGAAATACGAGAGGGAGGTGTGCATTATATCAGATAGGCATAAAGGAATCTTGAATGCAATGGAGTCTGAAATCATGACAAGGGCACCGCAGATACACCACAAATTTTGTTTGCTCCATGTGAGGGCAAATGTGTTGAAGAAGCACAAGTGCCCCAATGTGAAGGTCATTATATGGAAGTTGGGGGTCAGTACTCAGGAACGTAAATTTGGCAGAAGACGTCGGGCACTATATGATGTCAACAGTGGTGCGGTTCGAATGCTCAATAGGATTACAAAAGAATGTTGGTCACTGTGCTACGATGGTGGGCTTAGGTGGGGGTGGCCACAACAAACATGTATGGGTGCTACAACAACGTGTTGAGGGGTGTGAGAGAGTTTCCTATTAGAGCGTTGGTTGATTTGACATTTTTGAGGACGGTACAATGGTGGGTGCAGAAGAAGACAACAATAGAACACACCGAAGGTGAGTTAACCCCATGGGCGAGGGACAGACTTGCTAAGAATGACTCAAAGAGGCGAAAACATTACATTATTGTCATTGATCGAGATACAAGGAAGTACCATGTCCGAACTCGAGGAAGAATTGAAAAAGGAGTGCCAAAGGGCAACAATGTTCAAATAGTCAAGTATTTGGATTCGAGTTGCAGTTGTGGTAAGTGGCAGATGTGGAGAATTCCTTGTTCGCATGCTTGTGCGGTTGCTAGAGATAGATGTCATGTTATGATTGACCTCATAGATGAGTGCTACTACCTAAGTACATGGAGATCACAGTACTATGGTCAAATTTCATTTGATGCACCAAGACACGAAGATTATTGGGTTGCACCTTCATGGAAATTGTGCATCACCCCTCAGCAGTTGATTCCTAGAACGCGTGGCCGAGTTAAAAGAAGGAGGATACTTAATCAAATGGATGTCCGCGAGGAAGATGAACCGAGGGCTCCTCGTCGTTGCAGAAATTGTGGGATTGAGGGGCATGACCGAAGAAATTGCTCAGCCAGTGCTGTTCATTAAATTCGTGGTATATATTTGCTATTGATTTGTGTATTGTAGATCTGTTATGTTTTGTTGACATTTATGTTGAATTGCAGGAACTGCTGACAAGAGAGGGCATGGCGTCGAGGATGAATGTTGTTGATATTTGTGTTTGAGGCATATTTGACAGCTACTATGTTTATGTATCAACATTTGTGAGATATTGTCGACAGTTATTATGATTTTTATTATGACAATTACTATGATTTTTATAAACAAATATAAACAAATACCAACATATACCCGACAATACCAACATATGCCCGACAATACTAACATATGCCCGAAACCTGTTTCAACCCATCAAAAATGTTCAAAAATCAACATACGACCACAACATGTTTCAATATAAACAAATACCAACATATGACCAAAACCTATTTCCCCGAAGGCGTGAACTTTGTTGGAGATTTCCCTTTGTTCTTCCTTGTTGAAAATCCCCTGAATACATTGTGCATAGCCTTCCCAATCTTACTTGATGAACTCTTCACAGTTGGTCGTGAGGATCCCTCGGTCGGTGGTCGAAATATTACTTCATCATCTTCTTCTCCGCCCTTTTCTTCCTGGCCCTCTTCTTCCCCCACATGATCCACAAATTGATAATTCTGAAAGTATGGATCACGTCCTGGTAGAGCTGCATCCCAATCAGACCCGATGCCAAAGAATGAATCACATGATGCTCGTGCTCCCCATTGCGAGGGCTCGTGGCTTGCACCACTCAACTGAGACCATCCTGGGGGATCGTACTCCGGATTCAAGGGCTCTGGTACCGCATACTCAGGTTGCGGCTGCTGCTGCTGCGACAACCTATGCGTCGTGTAATCCCGTGCCCACCCGTCCGGACAACCGGCAGTCCATGACGAAGAGAAGTTGGTGGGCGTGGCGGTGACTCAAATTTATTTTACCCAATTAATACCCGCAAGTGTACGGGGTTATCGTAGCAAATAACAAGCAAGAGTATATCGTATCCCACAGAGACAATTAAGTGTAAACCTAAGTACCACGAACAAATTTCAACTACTATCCAGACAATCAGGAAATTTGGTTTTGAAACTAACAACTACTAAAAGCATGTAAATTCAGAGAATAAAATAGAACAATTAACAAGAAAGCGATAAAGCAAGTTGTGTAAGGTGATGAAACAATATGTAGAATTCAAGGATCCGATGCACAACTCATAGCCTAACCCAATTAAAACCAATTTACCATTTAAAGTCTCTAGAATTGTTGAATCAATCACAAAGGTAGATTAAACCCCCTCCTGAGGTGAGAAATCTGTAGATTAGGTGTAATAAGTGAAGTCCCCTTCTAAATCTTAGACCTAACTCCCAAAGGTTTGATTAGATTAAAGATCCCACTCATAATCTCAACTCTCCCGAGTTTTATTGAATTAAGGTGTGAATTATTCCTCTTTCAAGATTAATTATTTCATCTCCCGATTACTCTAAGAAACCCTACACTCCCAATTGGTGATCAAGCAATTGATAGGAAAAAGCACAAGAATAATTCAAACAATTACAAGAGCAAGATAAAAACGAAATTAATTGGATTAAAACTATGAATCAATGCATCTTCACCAAGAATTCTACATGAAAGGTGCTTAGCTACTCATGTTCATGGTAGAAAACAAATCAAAACTAAGAAAAACAATAGAATTCATGATACGAATTACAGTTAGCGGATGAATTGAAGCTTGAATTTTCAATCTTCTTCCAAGAGTTCTTCAGAGAGAGGGAATGTGTGTTTGGCGGAAAGTTCAGAATACCCTTTCGTTGCCCTAGCTTTTCTCTTTTTATTTCCCTTCAGAAAAATCACGTCTGGGCTAAAAATCGTCAGTCAGACAGACCCGGCCTGGTGGATTTATTGCACATAAAATCCACCCGGTCGGGCAGAAGTCTCTGGACTCTTTATGAACAAAATTGGCCGGGTGGAATTATTGCACATAAAATTCACCCCGCCTGGTAGCTCCTGGCAGTCTGCGCGGCTTTCGTAGATCGGCCATATCTCTCTCATCCGAACTCCGATTGGGGCGTGTGAGGTACCCACGCGAAGCTCTTTCGATGATGAAGACAATGGTACTCTCAAAATAGGATTTGGACTCCATATTGATAGGCAGATTAACGTTTGAAGCAGACCCCAGTCACGGCTTGGCTCATTTTGACCTTTTTTTACCTATTTTAACTTCAAACACTGGATAAACTCATCAAAGCACCTTTATAGTGAAATATGGACGTAAACTCAAGTAATATACATTTAAACACCAATTATCATCACGTTTAACACCCAATAAAACAGTTAAAATACGAGTTTATCTGGCGGCATGACCACATTTCGCCATTGCGAAGTTGGATACTCCATCACATCAGTATGGTCCGTCGTACGAAGGGCCTCAGCAGCCATTTCCCGAATCTGCCGTAACCGAGGGTCTGTGTCATGTTCAGAGGTCAAATGCCATATCCCCTGAAGGGTCTCAACCTAGATAACACAAATACAAAATCATTACAATCAATCTATACAAACTTCAAACTAAATACATTTTTATATACAAAAAACATAACATACCATTTTCTTCATAGAAGAGGCTGACTCGTCCATCCCAACAATTGACTGTGTCACAGGTTGAACTAGGTACGACACTGTGATCCTATTGTACCACGCCATATAGCCCGGATTAATGCGACCATCCATGGTCGCCGTGGCATGGTCAAAAGTTGATTGGAACCTGTCGTATCTCAAGTCCCATTCATCAATGAAGAACTTATGTACCTTAGCCCAATCAGCGCCCTTCCTCCCACGGCGGTGACTTTTACTCAAATGTCTGGCATTATGTAGCATCCTATCACAGTACTGAGGAATACGCTGGTAGCGGTTAAATTGTCGGCAAACGCGTCCAGCCTCGTGTGCCTCGACAAATGACCAGCACACCAAATAAGTGTCGCACAAGAAGGATGCAGTCGAATCAATGCAGTAATCAGGCAGGATACAATCTGCATACGGTGTCCACAGAAACTACAAAAACATAATATAAAAATCACAATTAATTTCATACTATAGTAAATTCATTAACTAAGACAACAAAAATAAATTTCACCTGGCCGGGACGAATCAGTGATAATTGATCACGATAATGAGCTACTAAATGTCGGGGAGCATTTCCAATTTCAGTAACTCCGTGCCATGGGGTATACGGCGTGTGCATAGACGATATCAAGAAGGTTGGCCTCAATGTAGGCATTCTTTCCCACGCCCACAGCTGCAAAAGAACCATAGGTCCACCCACATCTCTTTTCTGTCTGCCTACAGAAGCCTCGCACAGATAATGATACAGAAATGCTAAAGCAGCACTACCCCAACTGATATTAGCCACTTCTTTCGGATCGTCAAAGGCATTTAACCACATAAAGGGGACCTTGTACCCTGTGATGTCCGGTATAATAAGCCCCCATAACAAGATTAGAGCATGTATACGTGCTCTTTGGATGTATGCATACTCATGCAGCCCAACACCCAAAGGTATCGTCGCTTGGTGGATCAGAGATGTCATCAACAAACCACCCTGCTTCGTTTCTGTTTCTGCGTCAGGTATCCATCCCAACACATCTCGACACTTGCTGGGCCAATCTTCATATCCAATAGGGTAGTCACGGCCAGTGAAAACACGACCGTCTACTCTCAAACCCCACAGGCTTTGCACATCCTGTAAGGTTACGGTAACTTCTCCAACTGGTAGGTGGAAAAAGTGTGTCTTAGGCATCCAGCGCTCGATCAAGGCAGTTATAAGCTTGTTGTCCATCCTCATCGGCCTTCCACATTCAACCACGCCTCTGAAACCCCATACATCAAGCCAATACATCACATTTTCATGTATTGGGACTGCCCAAACGTTACTTTCCGTCCTACGAACTCTCAACACATTTGTTGTGCCATTTGCCAACAATGAGGCTGAAATGTGTTCGTTTTGATGAAATAGTAATGATGGATCCTCAGGTCCATAACATAACTGTTGTTTGGAACTTGCAGATGCCATCTACTTCAAAACATTCACCCAAGATTCAATTTTTTTCATAAAAACTCAACAATCTAACTAAATTGCAACTTCAATTGACAACGGCAAGCTATATTCCAATTTGGAGACATAATCAAGATTCAAATTAGGCAACAAAAGGGGCGCCATTACAAAAACTGAATCAATTACTTCTACCCATTTAATTATATGCATATGAAATACACAAATTACGGAAAATCGACCAACAAATCCATCAATTTCATCATAAACCCTAATTTTGCTAAATTATATGCATATGAAATACACAAATTACGGAAAATCGACCAAAAATTCCATCAATTTCATCATAACCCCTAATTTCAACATAATCCCTAATTATAGGCAACAAAACAACAAAAATCGACCAAAAATTCATCAATTTCATCATAAACCCTAATTTTGCTAAATTATGAAAAACCTGCACAAATTAAGCAATAAAGGATGTATTTAGCCAGATTGAAGAACAATTACCATAATATGATTGCAAAATGGTGGAAATTCGCCGAAAATTGCTGGGATTCATCGGAAATTGCTGGGATTCGTCGCTTGGGTCGCGGCTTCTGCTCTGTGCTGCGAAGCCTTCTCCTTCTGCCTGTTTTAAAACCCGACGGAAGACGCATAAGTGTTATGCTTCGCTAGCTAAGAAGCATAAGTATTATGCGTCGCTAGGGAAAGACGCATAATGCTTATGCGTCACTAAATAAAGACGCATAATGCTTATGCGTCACTAAATAAAGACGCATAATACTTATGCATCACTAAATAACGACGCATGATGGTTATGCGTCTCTCTATTAACGACACATAACAGTTGTGCGTCACTCCCTGAGTCGGAATGCAACTAAAGGTCTTCATTAAAATGGAATTCGATTAACATGCATTACCAAAAAAAGAATTTTTCCATGATGGCGCTGGTTGGAAGGAGGCGACAGCTTGGATGCTTAGAGCTGGGGAGATTTAGAGTGTCCACTGTAGGCGGACAACCCCAATAGTCCCGCCTTTTTTTGTCCACAACCCCAGTTTATTTATCCGCACCCATAAAAAAATTATCCGCAGCTATAAGGTGGACACTTCCAATAGTCTCAAAATTTTTAGCCACTTATCATTTTACTTTTTTTCGTCTATATTAAATCAATTAAAATTATCGGAATGTAAATAATTAAAAAATGAGGTAATTGAGACCGAATATTCGTTGTATTGGAAACGGTAAAATTATACAATGAACATTTAAAAAACAATACAAATAAAAAAACAGCCACCGCTTACTCGGTGGCGGAATCGGATTCCTCCTCATCTTCTCCGCCACCTCCCCCGCTGCCGCCGGCCGCCCCAGTACAATCCTCATCAGACAAGCTGGGAAGGATAGCCGCCATATCCTGAAGGCTGGGAAGGATAGCCGCCATATCCCGATTCGTCAGTGCTGGGTGATTCGTCGTCTCCACCGTGCATTTTTAGAGAGTGAAAGTGTAGAGAGTGAATGAATTGAGATTTTTTGAAAAGAGTGTAAAATGGATGGTGGTGGAGTGGTATTTATAGTAGAATTTTTTAAAATAATAATAAAAATTAATAGGGGCCGATCACCGGCGCACTATAGATCGGCGCGCCTATAGGCGCGACGATCGGGGACCGGCGCGTCCTCGCACATAACTCGCCGGAGTGCCGTCCACCCCAACAAAAATCGTCCGCCCCGGGGCGGACGCTCCCTCTACTATAGGCCGGCAGGGCGGTATCGGAATGGGGGTGGCCGGCGTAACCCCCTATAGTGGACACCCTTAGAGTGAAGATAGAGATAGAGATAGAGATACAGATAGAGATAGAGATAGAGATTAGAGAAGGGAGGCAGAAGTCTGATAGTTATGTTTTTTTAGGGTTTTAGTTTTAAATATTAATGTAATACTATCACATATATAATATACTTATATTAATATTTAATTCAGTTTTTGGGTTTTTCAGTTTTTTTAAAAGCCTGAATCGAACCGAAAATTGAAATTTTTAATTTTTAAATCGAACCTGATATGAATTCGGGTATTCACAATCATAGAATACAATGATGTCGAGGGCCATGAGTTGATTGGGGTCCGAGAAGAGGGTGGACACATGTCAAGGAACCAAGCCGAATTCAGAGGTCTGATTCAAACTAGAATTTTACTATGAAGATAAAGTCCAAATGCACTCCTCAGAACATCATTGTCTTCATCGTCGAAAAAGCTTCGCGAGAGTATCTTACATGCCTCAATCGGAGCCCGGATGAGGAAGTTATGATCATTTTAAGAAAGTCGCGCAATGCAGAAAGAAACACGCTGGCGGGTGTTTTTCCAACCCAAAAACACTCGGTCTGGCGTTTTTGCTGAGAAATCAGTTTTTGTCTAGAGACTTCACGCGGGCAGGTGAAATGAGCCGTGGAAAACACCCGGTCGGGTTTTTTGTCCGGGATGTGGCTTTTTGACCAAGAATTGTTTTATTTTGCTTCTTTTTCACTCTAGTATAAATACTCTTGCTAGGGTTTATTTCATGGCAGCTTTGAACTCATTTGTAAACAAACAAAGTCTCAATATTGAGCATCCTTCTTCATCTTTGAAGACTTATCAAAATCCCTTGTGGTTGAATTTTAATCTATTGTCGGGCTTAGATTGAATATTAAGGTATGCAATTCTAATTCTTGAGTTGCTAGTTTTGTGGAGCCATTAGATTCTTGTTTCGGTGAAAATTGTCTTGGGTTATCTCCATTGTTTTGTAGAAGGTCCATAGGTTCCAAGCATCTATCTAAATCATAACGCATTCATCTTCTTCCTTTTTCACCATTTTTATTGTTTCATTTCTTATTGGGTATGTTGAGTTGTTGAAATATTTATAAGAGCAAGTCCGGGGCAAACATATGTTCTTGAATCTCTAAGATTCACATTAGAACCGAGCCGAAAAACCGAAATAACCGAACCGAATTTTAAATTTTCGGTTTGGCTCGGTTCGGATATTCTATTTTCGATTTTTTTGCTCACCCCGAGAAGCCCGTAGCTCTTGTGAACAGATCAGTTTGCAGTTTATTTAAGAGGTATAAGTCTTTTAAATTAATGTACTACTTTCTATAATTATGAGCCTATACATCAAACAGAAACCTTAAAAGAAAATTTTCAAACATTCACGGGGATAATTCTAAAAATTTCTTTTATTTATAAGGAATTTCTCTTCAGTTTCTTCGTTGTAGATGAAGTTATGTCTATTTTCTAGCCAAGTCCTTATATAGTTGTATTATTTGATAAACTCTACCTACACAAAGATCATATAAAGAGTTTGGAAAACTGATAAGAAGATCTGCGACAGAGCACATAGACATCACACGTGGAGACGTCGTGAGAGATCTTCGATCAATTTTCTAGTAAAGTCCTATTATTTGATAAATCATTAACGATATCTTACCTGACTGCAGAATTCATGTTTTAGAATTTAATTCCTTATGTATAGTATTTGTGTTCTAAACATGCAATTTATTATTTTACCATAAAAATTATTAATCCTATAATCGGTTAAATAGATTCTATTCCATGAATTTATTTGTTTTTATAGTCTTCTGCTGGAAATCCAACAACTATATGGACGTGGGTCATTTGTGGCCCAAATTGACTTTTGTGAGTGTTTCATGGGAAAGAAAATTTAAACTCATATTATCATTTTAAGTAATATATTTATTCTCTCATATTTTATTCTAACTTATACTTTAGTCTCTCAATCTCTATTTTATTCGATTTCTCTCTTACTTTATTCTTCCCACTTATTTTAATAAAGACTCCATCATTTTCTTAAATTTCACGCACAAAGAAATTTGAAATCTTTTAATGGGATGGAGGGAATATTTTTTTTGACCCAAAAAGTAGTTTATTGAGACAGTTCTTCATGTCTTATAAGACGTGTATTTTATTCTAACAATAATATCTATGCAATATCAATTTTTTTAAAAAAAAATCAAAATAATTTGAAACAGGAAATTGACACAAATATATTGGATATCATATTTAGTTCATCAAATACCAACAAATTGTTGTTTCATGCAAAAACATATTGGTTTCTTCTGCCTGTTCTCTCCAAACTTAAAGCAAAAAAAGAGAGGCTATGTATGTACACGTGTGGATCTCCTTTTCGGTTTTGTTGGCATCTCAGCAAGTTTTATAGCTACCTGAAAGAACGATAAAGGTTTCTTTTACCGCGGTAAGGGGAATGTCACCTGCTCAAGGCTAACTGGCGAAAAGGTTATCCTTGGGGGCTCAGACGGTAGTGTGGGAACCGTACAAGCCGGAGAAAGCCTCAAGTGTGGCGCAGGCGCCCTCAGACCACTGACTTGATGATGGTGGAGATCTGAGCAGCTGGATATTGCTGACCTATGTTCAGTTCTTGATCCAGGCGTATCAAAAATTAGTCGATGTGCCTGCTCCACTGAAAACTTTGTTGCCACTGGGACAAGGAGGATATACGATTATCAATTGTAAGCAAGTACATTTTCTAATGCTAAACATAACTTACAAACTTGCGTGTGAGGTGCACTTTTGTTATCCGTCTGCATCAATGCCTCGACAAATGCCTTATTGACGAATATTTTGTTGTATCTACTGTCAATAGCTTTTTTCTCCTCCAGAAAAGCCTCCTCAGCAGTCTGAAGCATTGCGTCATACTTCTTGCGTATCTCATCAACCTCTCTCTCGTATGCCAATCTCGATTGCAGTTTCTGCAGGTTGATCATTGGAGGCCCAACTGTTATGTGAGTTAGACAAGCTAATACTCGTGATTTGGCTCTAAATGTGGAGTTAGGATGACAAACCATATCTTTGTGCTGTTTTGAAGATTCAGTTTTGCATTTCTCTAGTTTTTCCAACTCCGTCTGTAGAGCTTTACAGACAGATTGAAGTACCTCAATATGAGTTCCTGGGCAGGTTTCTCGTGCTCTTACAGCTTCATTCGTATTTGGAGCTCTTTGCGTGGGGGCTCCTGCACAATGTTGCAAAGAAGATTCTGATTCCAGTTGGTGATCACTTTGATCAGGATCAACACAAGGCAACTGCGAAAGTAGAGCAGCAAGACAAGTCAGAAACTCGAATTTCTGGAAGACACAAGGGCACTCCAATGAAATAATATACAGTCTGGCCCAAGCAAATTCAGTTTGAGTAGAAATAATTAAAATTAGGATAAAAAGAATTAAAATACTACAATAAGTAGTAGTTGGCCTTGTCTGGGCCCATACTGGGCTTCTAATGGGCTTGGGCCCCTGGCCGGTCCAGATAAGACCTAATTGACGCTTGTTTAAACTGGTGAGCCTGTTTCGTTTTACTGCCAGACCGGTCCTATGCTAGCTAATACCGGGCTTAGGCCAAGCTAGGTCATGCCACTTGACAAGTCAACTAAAACCTTGTAAAGATAAAAGATGAAAATCCAATGCAAAATTATTACCAGAGACAGGAGCTTGGTTAATGATGGCTTATCCAGTATTGGAGTCCGTGTGTTCCTCGGAGAAGCTGCTTCACCTTGTGAGTTGGCCATGATGTTAGAATTTTTCTTTCCCTCACTAAATAATGTTAGCATAAACAGGAAAGAGAAACATCAGAAAGAAAGAGGCACATCCATAATAAGATACAAAGGATATTGGCAAAACCTGAAGTTTGGCAAGCAATGGTTCCAGCCGTTGTCCTGCATCTCTTGGTAGGTCCACCACATTCCTCGGGTGAAAAATCAAGCAATTGAACACCTTTCCTAGTCCTAGGTGATTTATAAGAAAAATACTTCCAGCTAGGCGTCCTCCCTTGGAGTATATTTATCCAGAAAATGTAGGGTGGTTCTTTGGTTAACATCTCCTCAATCACTGAAAAGTTGTCCATGAGAGGATACCCTAATTCACCTAACAAAGATATATCGGTGGGGTAAACACCTCCAATCTGCTGTACTTTCAAAATTGTTGAGCTTTTGATATCAGCATTACTCTTGTCATTGTTAGGTAATAGGTTTGATAGCTCGTGGAAAACATCTTCCACAAACGAGTTTCCATAAGAATCAATTGTATTTGTATCTCTGACTGCATGGAAGTCTTGAAGCTTTTCAAATGAATAGTAGGCACCCCAGGTAAGCAACTCATGGCATGTACGCCGGCTTATATGGCGCACATCGCCAACTGGAGCCATGCCTAGCTTGGTAAGAATCAATGCCTTTTCCTCTACAGTATATGCTGAATATAATCGGAACACCTTCACCTGTTTAAATTGGGAATCCAGATTGATCTTCCGTAGAGCCTTCAAGTCATTCATTGGGTCCCAATCACTATTGAAGAAAATAACAGAGTCTATGGATTTAAGTTTAATGCTTGGAGCACATGCACGAGTTTCCATCAAGAAGACGAATTTCCCACCATCTTTTTCATTGAAAGTGTCAAGAACTTCTCGTCTTTTCGACCGACCTATATTTCCATCAATACGTACAAATGAATCCCCACCAAACTTTTCATGAATAATATCATCCAACATATCTCCTATAGTGATTGGTCCAGAACCTTCAATTGACTGTTTCAAGAGATAAATATATTTGTATGTAAAATCCCTCGTAAGATTATATAGGTCAACCGTCTACATCAAATGTACTGAGAAACATAAAAGAGAAGCAATATAATTCAAAGACCGATAACTTAGTAGTCCATAGTGGAACAACTCAAGAATCAAAATGTAAAAAATGCTTTTAGTTGGCCAAGAATCAGAAATATGAGATTGATCAAAGCACCTGATAGAGGATAAGTACTCTTAATCCTCGCTTGTTAATCTCCATTAGGGCTTTATACAGGAGATACAATTTGCTACTCAGTTTAATTTGTGTATCCCATTGCTCAGCTTGCGGAATACCTTGTATCAGAGAGGTATGCAAAGACTGATCCACAAGATAAGGATGATCACAGCACTGGAACAGAGTGTTTGTCATATCACAAAGTCAGAAATAGTTAAAAATCATCAGACAACAATAGGTACAAACAAAAAGTAAAAATCAGCATTTGAGTATCAATTCTAAAGCTAATAACTATAAAATTTGTTTGAATCTGAACCTGGAGCCTCAAATTCCAATGAAGATGCTTACATTTTTGGTTGAGACAAGTATCTCATGAAGGACTTTTAGGTTGTCAAACTTATAAGAAGAGCACAAAAGAGTTGAATTTGAAAACAGAGATCCACAATACTGCTCTGTCTGTATGTTGGATAGCCTCACAGGAACCCAGTACTCTATAAATTCAGTTGTGGTAGATTTGTTCTCTTCTTCATAAGGATGCACAATTTTCTCTTGCAGTTTAGACTCATCCCCATTGCCCCGACTCTCTAAAACGTTGTTCTCTATATTCTGCAACTTTATTTTAGTAATGTCAATGGTTAAACCTTGGAATAGCATAAGATGGATATAAAATCCAAAGAACTGAAATATATAGATTGGTGAAAGCACAGGAAACCATATGTAACTTCCCCCACCAAAAAAAGGGTTAATTATATAGTTTTGAGCTTCTTTCAATAATGTAGAACCACATCCTTGTACTCTGTAAAACATATGAAAGAACTGTGATTCAAATCATTCAGTTGAATAGCGAAGATCATAAAATAGATCCTCTTCCAATCAGCTAGACGATCTATGCCGTTGAAGAGCATCAAAAAGATAATAAGGTTTTAAATATCTCAAAATAGTTTTAAGCACATAGTACATTGGTATACATCTAGTGTTCATTTAAATGAATGCAGTATGTCAGGAGAAATAGATGTTGCCAAGCATATAGAATGTCTTTCTAACACAAAATATCCTGTGAACAAAGTTTTCAAAGTTCCTGGTATCATTCAGTCATTCACAATAGCATGAAAGTAAAGAAATTTATATGAAACTCTGTGTGATAAAGTGTTAGCAAAAACAAACTCATGCAATAAACACAGAAGATCTAGTTACAGACTCTCCAAATTTCTTGGTAAAACTAAATATGCATAAGTTTGTCAAACAAAAAAGGCTTTAGGAGACTCCATTCTAAAGACCTAAATCGTTGCTCCCATTTCAGAGTGACCTTGAACAACTTTTACAACCAAGCAGCCAGGCTATTTTCACTAAAGCAACTTTAACGTTTGGATATACTCTTTTAATGATATTTGGGTCCCTGAGAAACAGAATTCAATAGTCTATACATAATTGTCAACAATATGAAAAGATAGCAACAAAAGATATCACAACGAATAAAATTCAGTTAATATATGTTTTGTGCATCAAAAATATCTCAGTGAAAGATTCCGTACAAGAGAGTAAATAGTGATATTACTAATCTCAAATGTGTTAGATGAAACAGAGAAAAAAAAGGGATCAAGACTGACAAAAGTAATAGGATAATACTATGAACAAGCCCTATCTTCACTGTAAAGTGCCCAAACTGTGATGCTGATAAGACAGAACAGTTACTGTAACTTGAAATAGCAGAAACTAACCTCAGTCTGAGCAGCAAGTTCTGGACTATAACTTTTTTTGGCATGACCGGAATTACTTACCCACCTCAGTTGAAAATCCGTCCTACCAAGAAACATGTCATTCGCTTAAAACATTCAGTTATCCTCTAGGAAAAGGAAAACAAAAGAGAGGAGAAAAGGTTTAAATGGTGGATGAGATGTCAGAGTTTCTCATTTATATTCTTAGCATGAAATAGTTCTCGCAGTTGCACTAATACAATAATCTAATTCAATTTGCTTGCCATCTTTTACATTTACAAGGAAACCAAATCCATGATATGCTATCTTACTTAGAGCTCAGACTTAATATACAAAACCCAGTTTGTATCTGAAATATCAGTTAATCAAAAGATGGAAAATCATAAGATGATGCTACTGTCATCTTAACTAACACTCTTTTAGTGGGTGTAAAATATTCAAAACTTCATAATGGTCTCTAATTAATATTTTTGCAAGATATTATACTAATAACTCTGTGGAATAAAAAAAAGAAATATAAAAATAAAAATGCAAATAACAAAAGAGATTAAGTCGATTCATTTACTGTCTCATTTCTCTATTGTTGATTTGCACATTTCACTTACTGACCACAAATTTGGAATTGTTGGGGCTGCTTCGGCATCTGTTACATTGTTAGTTTTAGACTTGTTTAGAGAATAAAGATTAGCTCTCCTGTAACCGGAGTCTTGTTTTTATGTAATTCAAGATTGGATATCTCGTCAACTTTATGTATGTCCCTTCTTTCAGGTCATTAAATGTTTATACAATTAAATGATGTTCAAAATTCATTATGGAGCATTTGGAGTCTGTAAATTCAATGATGGAATAGCATCTTAGACAAAAGATTTTTTATTTCTGAGAAAATAACTGGTACCTTTTCGGTTGTGAAAGTGACCGTGAGCCATTAGTATTGGTTGATTCATTGTCACTGGAATCTTTTGGTCCCGTAGCATTAACATGAGCTTGAGGCAGATAACTCTCTTTCTCAATTGAAGGGTCTGTCAAATAAGAGTTATATAATTCAGAAGAAACATATAACAGCATAATCAGAAAAAAGCCACTCTACAGATGAAAGTCTGACTCTGTTGACATGCATTAAAGATACTCTTAATTGTATAAAATGAACTTGAGAACTTTAACAAATCCTATTGTATACACAACTTCTTGATCACAATTAATTCTAGCTGCGATGTATAGACATGAAAATAGGTAAACTTAACCAAACCTGATCCTTTTTGTTTGACCAGTGATTTCAGCCACCCTCTATAGCTTCGGCCATTTAGCTTCCTGTCTTTTGAAATCTGGACAGCATACATTCCTTCCTTCTCTGTATTTTTACAGTTTCTCGTGTCACAATTTTTTATAGCATTTGCAGTTTCCCTTTCCATTCCCATAGATCAATAGTATCCAACTCTGTTCAAAGGGACATATAGAGAAATATTACCACCTGTGCATTGTTTTCTAACTTCCACATTAATTTGCTGGCATCCTAATTCAATTTGTTTATCTAAAGGCTCTTTCTGTTACTTGAAATATTCTCATTAGTCTTCCTTTTATTAATCTGGAGGCTTTTAGCCAATGCATCCCAATTTCACAGCATCTTGCTTACGTATTACTTTATCTATATGGTACTATCAACCCATTATTTCACTTGATCTTGATGGATATAAGGTGAATAGCCATGACTTGTGCTAAGAATACAGAGTAACTAAATACCTTATCTGAAAGTGCTCGAGTAAATAAGAAACGATGTACAGTGTATCCAAAGCATAGAAACATGCTAATAATCCCGGAAATTTCATGGTTAAAATGGTGTTGCAGGTAGAGTTTTAGTGGCTTACAGAGCAAGCTATAACCTAAACTCACCACAGAGATGATGAAGCTTCAGTCCTCGAGTTCAGGCCTTTCCGTCTAAAGCCAGTAGCAGCAGATCAGCATACACTATATAAGAATAACCAGATTAGTTAGATATCACATCTATTGGTAAATGGTATCTCAACTAAAGAAGAAGAAAACAGTAAGCGTAAGAACTTTATGCTGCCTCAAGCTGGAAATAGAGAGAAAGAGAGCATAAAGTTTATCATCTGAGTGCAATATCAACAACCAACGAGGCACAATATCTTGTTGGCAAATGGTGAAAAAATACCAACACAACTTCAAAAGCACAAAAGGAAATTGTACAGACTACAGACCTAGGTAGTACTGGAAAGAAAACCTGAACGAACTCCGAAACCTGAATCCAAATAAAATATGATACCCTCTCCAAAAAAAAATGGAGTCGAAATGCTCAAATAGCAAATGTTGAAGGAAAATTATGGACAAGAGAAAATCAAATGCCGAGATTTGAAGGATAATAGTAATAATTTATAGACATTCACCAGACTTGGTGAAGTTGAGTTTGGATTTCGATAGTGCTAGTGAAAATTGTGATTTGAATATACGCAGAGAATAGAGTCAAACGTAGTAGAAACGCAACTAAGCTCTAGAATCACCGCCGATTCGACGAAAGGTGTTGGCGGCGAAAAAAGCAGAGCGACGGAGATTGTAGATGGGAAAATTGTTGATTGAACGAAACGGCAGGCAAGAGCTCAACCTCTGTTTTGCGAGATGAAGAGTGGATATGTTGTATTGTGTTTTATACATACACGCGTTATGTGGTTATTGGAGGAATGGTCTGATATGCGCCTGATGCTGTACTAAGGATCTGCCAACATTAGCAGAATTGCAGCAGTTGATACGTTTTGGCGCTACAAATCAGAACCGACCCCACCTGTGATAATGACTGTAGTACAAAATTAGTTATAAATAAAAATAATATACAAAAATTGGTAAGTTTTATTATCATAAAATTGGTCGCATGTAGACAGAGAGATACTATACACTTATATTCATGGACTGATCAAATAGAAAAAGTAATACTTCCTCTTTCTGGAGATAAATGTTTTGGATTTTAAAAAATTGTTTTATTTTTGTATAAAAAGTGAATAAAAAATAGTACTCCCTCCGTTCCATGTTAATAGAGTCATTTTTCTATTTCGGAAAGTTCCAAGTTAATTGAGTCATTTCTATTTTTGGCAAAAAGTAATTCTCCATTTTACTTTCATCTCTCTTTTTTTATTATCTCTTACTTTTTCACCATCCATTTAACACACTATTCTTAAACTCCGTGCCGAAAAGAAATGCTTCTATTAACAAGGAACAGAGGGAGTATTAGTGAAGGTCTGATAAGTTGTATTCAAGGCCTTGGTTACTGGTTAGTATAACGTGCATAATTGGATTATATCTGCTAAACAGTTGCTAAAGTGTGCAGGGAAAGGGTTCTAGTCAGTATGGAAAGAGTCAGATAACTCAGGTGAAAAGAGCGCCAAAAGGGTGCGATACTGACCAGGATGCATGCCAAAAAAGGCTCGAGATGGAAAAGAAGGATTGCTGGGAAAGATCAACCACAAATAAGGGCAAAAGAGTCATTTCACGAGAAGAGTCTACCCTAAAAAATCAAGGGAAGTCCTCCCTATAAAAGGAAGCCACTTGGAGAAAAAAAAAGAAGGAACTTTACGACCTCTACACTTAGTTAGAATTCTCTCTCGGTAGATCATTCTTTTCAGCATTGTCCTACATCTTCTCGTTCCTCTCCACAACCATGGTCACCTGAAGTTCACCAGTTCGCCGGAGTTCCACATTATCTCGTTCCAGCCAGTTCGTCGCGTAGTGATAGTCGTTTCATCGACCGGAGTGGCAAAACAATCTTTAATTGCTTTCGTAGTTAACCTTACTTGTTTTTCTTATGTTGGATCTGTTGCATTTTCAATACTTGCTAACTTTGAAGTACTTTGGTTGAGATCCAAACGTTTTATTACTATGAAGTTGTTTTTGTGCATCGGTTTCTGTTTGATTCAGTTTCTTTCTGCCTAGATAGTATAGATCTAGTTGCTACTGTAATTTCCAAGTGTTGAATGCATATTTTCATTTCTAAGTTGATCGTTCTGAGTTTGTGAATTGAGTTTGATGTTAGATTTAGATTTAAGTGTTAAGTGCGAAGGCTTAGTTCACGTGATTTCTGCCACCTTGCATGCTACCCAGTGAGCGTAATTTCAGTTTCGCTAGTTTATTCTTTTGATTTGGAGTTTAAATTGTTAGATCTGTTTTCGTGAGTTGTTAATCTGAAACTCTCGTTGATGAATTCTGGGTTTGTTGATCTGAGTTTATTCATGTGGAAGAAGATAACACCTACATCTAAGTTTGAGACCACTTTTGCTTTTTAGTTACTTTTTGCTTTTGTCCTTTACTTTTCTCTACTTTTTCTGCTGGTACCCTACAAATCTGTTAGCCTAGTCACCTAACTACCACTTATTCTCTGATATTCTGTTTAGCCTTTTATAGTAACCCGTACCTTCCAGATATTTTCTGAAACATAATGTTCCCTCAATCTCACGTACACAGCTGCTTGTTAATCATCTTTCACACCTCCCAGTCAGTAGTGTACCACCTTAATTTCCAGTCTAGATAGAATCTCAACCCAAAGCGTGGTAGCTAACCAACAATTCCAGAATATCACCACAATTACCAAAGCGCATTCATCTCTGTGGGATTCGACCCTTACATCCACTATACTAGTCAGTGGAAGTGGGTTGAGGAATTATTGATACCAGGTTCAGGCATAGCTGGGACTTCCATCCTGATCAGTAGGATACATCCTTTGCTTAACGCGACACCTGCTCAAACCTGGCACTTATCAAATGGCACCGTTGCCGGGGATGAATGACGTTATTTACTGTTCTTGTGTGTGATACTTTGGCGTACATATTGTGTTATAACTTTTCTCTTTTCTTTTTCTTTCAGTTTATGAGAAGCAGTTCGGCTCCTGACCATTGGAGACTGAAGATACTTCAACGAGGGACTATACTCGTGACCACTCGTCCCGGCCCGTCGACAGCCCTGTCTGACCTAGGCACGAGTAGTGACGAAGAGCAAGACACCATAGAAGGAGGAATACCAGAACAGATGCTACAGTTGGAGGGTAACCAAAGGATAATGGCTGCCCATATAGATGAAGACCCGGAGATAGGGACGCTGAACGCGCATTGATAAGGCTAATTTCATGCATAGGTCTAGGGGATAAATTCATGAAATTACGGGGTCTAACACACGTCTTAAGCCATGTGTGTAGAAGAATTTTGCCAGGTCCAGGAAAGAGAGAGGACAATCACATGGTCCGAGGAAATTGGCGAAAAAGTGAGCATTGTGGAGGAAATTGCAAGACGGAGGAAATCTCGGAGCTGAAGGGTAGAATGGAGATTTCTACAAAGGCTTCTAGAAGATTATGTCCGCGCCTATATAAAGAAGGAATCATGCATTCTAGAGGGACCTTCTCGGTGGAGGCCTCGTTACGGATTGTAGCTAAGAGCTCACTTTTCTCTTACACACTTGGGTTCTTTTTGGGAAATTCGGGGGTTCACGTCTGGGTTCACTTCCTGTTTACAGTAGTTTCATTTGGGTGTAACACCATCCTGTCGAGGGCGAAGAAACAATTTCCAATTTATTTCTCGTTATTTTGTGGATTTCACCGAGCTTCGCTGTTCGAAGCTCGACACTCTGTTTACCCTTTATTTTGTGGGTTTATGCAAGCTATTTTCCATAATGTTGATGGTGTTTGTTTCTGCTTCAGTTACTGTGTTTTTCTGGAGTTCGAGCTAGTACTCGTTTTGGATGCTTTTCGTATTTGCTCACTGAATCTATGTAGAATTGTTTGAATTGGTTGTTGATCGGAGTAGATCTTTAGAATCGGAAGTTATGGGGATGATTCAGGGTTGTTGTAGGACTCGGATCGCTTGGATCCGGAGTGGATTAAGCATCCGATGAGAGATCTGAACAGAGTTGGTTTAATTTGATGCCTAGCCTTCGTGTTTTTATTTCGCCCCGTCTAGTTTATGTAGATCTGTGTTATTTTCGGTTTGTTGCAAGTTTCCGACGACCAAACTTTTATATTCTGTTCGAATTTCTGTTTCCTTAATCTTCGTGTCTGATTCAGCTAGAGAAATGCATGTCGTTGTTAGTTAAATTCCCAGTTCATTAATTGCAGCTTTTCTGTCGTACCTAGCTAAATTAGGTAGTCATTTACACGGTCTAGGAAGTGAATTTAATATCTAGCAGTCATGAGGACGTTTGATCTCAGCATGTTTACAGTTTTCTAGGTCCAGTGTTACATTTCTTGCCTAGGTCTAGTTGTAGTTATACCTCAACCCAGTTTGCGTGGCAGCAGCCGCCTTTGTCAAGAGTCTTTAAATGCTTTCTTACGTGTCCGTCTTCGTGGGATCGACCCCTGCTTCTCTATACTAATCCATAGTATTCGGGTCGAGGGATCTTTGAAGGGGAGTTTTGTGTGTACAACGACAGAGCATTCCGTGTTCCATTGAGTTCCTAGACCAAGTGATCTAGTGGGTTCATAGGAATTGGTATCTCGACCTAGCACAACACATCACCCTCTCTCCCTTCAAATGGCGCCGTTGCCGGGGACTGGATGGCGTAATTTGTGATTGTGTTTAGTGGATTTTGGCGTACATAGTTCTTAATTTTTCTTTTCCTTTTATTTTCAGGTTATGAGCAGGGACTCACTGTTTGGACACTGTGGTAACTCATCTGAGTGGAGGAACGATCAGTTTATTTGGCAAGTCAAGAACACAGCATCTACGGTCACCACCAGATCGGGATTATCTACGGGGAGATCCATTTCCGTTTGATTCGGAAGTGAAGAGGATTGGAACTCGTCAGGAATGGAGGATCCTAAATCATCTTCGAAAATAAGTACAGAGGAGGAAGAAACAGGGGACATGGCGAACATAATCGATCCAGATCCAGAGATCGGTTCGCTTACTGCTCATCTAGATGGAGAGCCAGCTCAAGCTATAGTAATGAATCCGCGGCAGAGGTCCATTGAGATAAAGACAAACGTGCTCGGCATCCTACCCCCATTCTCTGGACGAAGGAATGAGTGCCCATATGAGTTTTTGAATGAATTCAGCAAATTGTGTGGCATATAGAAAAGGCCGAATGAGGCGACTGAGGAGGATTATCGCCTGCATGCAATTCCGTTTGCCTTGAAGGGGGAAGCCAACACATGGTTATTGAGGTTACCCCCGGATTCTATCCGCACATGGAGGGACTTCAAGTTGGAATTCTTAGATTATTTCTTTCTGTCCAACAAGACGAATGCGCTGAAAAAGAAAATATTAGAGTGTAAGCAGGATTACGACGAATCTTTGAGTCAGTATTGGTCGAGATTCAAGGGGTTGTTGGATGCATGCCCGAATCACCGAATGATAGAGGCAGAGACCTACTCTCTGTTTTATGAAGGAGCAACCCCTGAGTCTAAGGACTTAATGAATTCCTCGAGTGGGGGAAATTTCACAAGAAAGAAGGGAAGTGAAGCAAGAGAGATTCTGGGGAAGTTGATACACGCTAAGAAGGCATATGATAACCCCAGGAATATAGTAAGGAGAGGATCGATGAATGCTATGAGAGAGCAAGAAGATGATAAAGTAGAAGCAAGGATCGACAAGCTCGAGAAAGCTCTTTTGAACTCTATTGAAAAGACAAATCCACAAGCTTCACAAGGGAAGGAGAAATCTCCTGGTCCAGGAGATAATAAAGTTCAACAATATTATGGGACCCAGGAAGGAGATTATCAGACCCAAGTCAATGCAATGAGAAGTTGGAATTCCGATGGGAGCTGGAATCCAGGGAGACAGAGAGATGCACCGTGGAGGAACCATCCAAATTTCAGATGGACTGATAACGAACAGAACCAACCAGCACCACAACAGAATTTGCAGTTTGCACCTCAGGCCAAGAGACAAGGTAACTGGTTAGGAAAGAATCAAGAAGGGCAGGGCAACTGGATCAATCGGAACCAAGGTGACCACTCGAGTTGGGGAAACAGAAATCAGAATAATCAAGGGAACTCTTATGTACCACCGCACCAAAGGAACTTTCAAACCACCTACCAAGGGCCAGAAAATCAGTACAACAATAATTCAGGTGGTCAAGGAAACATTCGCCAGAATCAAGCGAGTGGATCGAATCCGAGTGCAGGCCCAGGGCCAAGTCAGCCCAATTCTAAAACACCGAGAAATCTGGATGAGATGGTGCATTATCTCGTAAGTTCTCAACAGCATATGCAGAACAAATTGCAGTCAAATAATGACGTAGTCCACAAGCTTCAGGACGCTCAGCAGGAGCAAAAGGCGGCGATGGATATGCTGGCAAAACAATTGTCACAGATAGCCACTTCCTTGAGCGAGATGAGGGGAAATGAAGGCAAGATTCCCGCCTCAGTAAGGCCACCTGATAGAGCTAATATAAGTCAAATTACCTTGAGATTTGCGAAAGGATATGAGGGGCCGGTGGTAAGAACGAAGGAGGCGACAGATCCCAAGGAAGGCTTGGAGGGAGAGGATACAATTCCTAGACCCAGACACTTGAAGGGAGATAGTCCTTTGGTTAAAGATGACCTTAAGGCAGGAGATTTGGAGAGACCACTGCCTAGACCAATTGAACTATTCTTCCTCGATCCAGAGCCGGAGTTGGGAAGTGAGGCAGCAGGAAAGGAAACTGGAGAGTTCTCAGCTGAAAGTTCTACAGGAGCGGGGAAGCGACTGAAATCCTTCCCAAGCCGGGGGAGCCAAGAAGAAGAAGGAAGAGCCGGTAGACTTCATGGATATTTTTGGGAAGTTGGAAATCAATCTACCATTCTTACAGGCCCTGAAATTGCCAGTGTTTAGCAAATTCATCAAGGAATTTATAGCTGGGAAGGCTAGACTGATGGTTTGGCGAATTTTTGATGGTAACAAATGCGGGTGAAAAATATAGATCACGACACAAGGAATTACGTGGTTCGATTTACTGAGGTAAATCTACGTCCACGGGAAGAAAGGAGGGCAAGATTGTATTGCTTGATCTGGTTTACAGCTTACAAATACAGACTTGCTATATGATATTTGATGTCTAGAGCCCCTCCTCTATCTGATCTAAGTTCTATTTATACATTGAACTAAGATCGTGGCTTGCATCACCACTAACTAGGTCGTGGCTTGCATCACCACTAACTAGGTAGTGGATGTCGTGGAGGTCATGAGATCCTGCATGGGTCCACTATCTCTTTGTTTGGTCCGCTATCCTGCATGAGACCCTGCATGAGTTGACACCACTAAATAGATCGTGTAGTGGAGGTCGTGGAGGTTCTGCATGAGTCCACTATCTCCCAGTTCGGTCGAATACTGAGACCGAACTTCTGAACTATTGCCGAGCAGCTTTTGCCGATCTGAGAGTAGAGCTTGATTGGTCGGCTTTTACCGAGCTGTAGGCTGGGGCCGAACTCTTTGGTAATGCCGAACTGATTGGTTGGGTTTTACCGAGGTGTAGGTTGGGGCCGAACTCTTTGGTAATGCGGCTGGGGCCGAACTCTTTGGTAATGCCGAACTGATACTCTTCCTTGGGCTTTGGGCTGATGGGCCGTCACTGCTATTGGGCTTGTTTAGTACGTACCCCATCACTACCCCCCCCGAAAAGCGAAGTGAATCACTTCGGCGAAGCGAGTCACTTCGGCATTCTGGATAAAGGTACGGGGGAGGCTGACGTCAGGGGACGTGCCTTGCGCGTGACTGCATTAAATGCGACAGTAAAATCCGGCCGTTGAATCCTGAAAAGGTGGGATTCGAAACGGTGCGATGATTTTGAAATCTTCTCCGAATCTGATAAATACGTCCTTTCTTCATCATTTGAACACTTTTGCTATTGCTTCTTCTGCATTCTCTCTCTTTTGCGTAAAAATTTCCTTCCACTTTCAAGAATTTCTTCAGAATTTCTTCAGACTTTCAAAGAGTAAGAACCATGTCTTCTTCTTCTTCTTCTGAGTCAGGTAGCGGTAGGAAAGGGGGTAAGGGGTCTTCTAGCCGGAAAGAATCCGGGGAGAAGACCGTAGAGTATTTTCACAGCATCTTGAGTAAGGATACTGTGATATCCTTACACGAAAAATATTTTTTTCCTGGGGGGAAGGTTGCGATTCCCGACGACCTTCATAGGGCTGACTCGCCGCCGGAGGGTTACGCCACCGTTTATGAAGCTGGCTTGGAATGCGGGCTTCGTTTCCCTCTTCCCCCTGCCTTTGTAGAGCTGCTAGATTTTTTTCAACTCCCTTTAGGTCAGGTGACTCCGAACTCTTGGAGGCACTTATCGGCCTTTGCTGCCGAACTGCGTAGGCTAGATAAGGATCTGTCTCTGAGGGCAATCCTTAATTTCTTCCAGTTTAAGAGGAAAGGATCTTGGTTTTACTTGATCCCTTTACAGCCCTTTAGGGCTTTCTGCAAAACCAAGTGGCCAAAGTGGCAACATCGCTTCTTTTTTTATAATAGGACAGCGGCTCCGGGCTTTCCCTGGAGAGGGCCGAAGTCCGTGATTCCTCATCCTCGGTTAGAACCGTTGGACGAGCTCGAGGGCGAGCTCAATAAGATTCCTATGATTAGGAAGCAGTACCTGGAGTCTGAGCTCGTCAAGGGCGACTTCGTGTTCGACTCCTCGTCTTCGGACGAAGAGGCTGAGGGTGAGGATTTCTTTTTTATGCATTACTGCCTTGACGACGAAAACTAACCTTGTTTTCTTGCTTTTTGGCAGTGAACTTGCTAAACAAGTTCGGTCGCAAATCCTCCGAATCTAAGGAACCGGAGAGGCCGAAAACCAGCATGATATAAACGGGAAGTCCAAGGCCCGGGCTGACCCGACCACGACTCCCCTTAAGCTGCCCGGAAGGCCCGTCACGAGATCAATGAGACAAAGGCTTCGGGAAGGCGTTTCAAACTTCATTAGGAGGGGAATGGAGGAGGCAGATGGAATGCCCGGTCGGGCGAATCCACACCTCCAAAACGCCCGACCGGGCGTTTGCGCGCTGAGCATCGTCCACAGTCCAGAAAGTTCGCCCGACCGGGCGATTTCACCATCCCAGAACGCCCGACCGGGCGTTTGTGCGCTGAGCATCGTCCACAGTCCAGAAAGTTTGCCCGACCGGGCGATTTCACCATCCCAGAACGCCCGACCGGGCGTTTGAAGAAGCAGCGCCGAATCCAGAAAGTTCGCCCGACCGGGCGATTTCACTTTCCCAAAACGCCCGGCCGGGCGATTCAACTTTTACATCCGATTTTCCTTGTGTTTTTAGCCCTTTTCTTGGGTTTCCAACCCTAACTATAAATATCCTTTTTGTAAGACTTTAAGGGCAGACTTTGATGAATGTTATTATGAAGACTCCTTTGAGAGCATCTCCCATGTGAGATTTCTATCCAAATTCCTACATTGTAGGTTGCTTGTTTTATGTTCATTTGGCTAAATCAAGTATAGGTATGCATTTATGGTTGTGTAGTCATGAATGTGGAGCCAATGGAGTGTTTGCTTTGGGTGAAAGTAGCCTAGGGTTGCCCACATCTCTTTGTGGGAGGTCATAGGTCCTCAAAGAGGATTCCTCCTTCTTTACACTTTCTTCTCACCTTCTTTCTCTCCATCCAAAACCATTTTGAGTTTAGTTTTTGTGGCTAGCTCAACTTATCTTTACTTTATCTTTGAAAACACAAAAAAATTGAAATCAAACACCGCTTTGGGTATTTCTTGGGCACATGGAAGGTTTCCCTCACAAGGAACCTTTATCATTTGGTATCTAGAGCCTAGGTGCCTACCAAGTGTTTGATTTTAAACCTCTATGAAATTTCATTTTCCTTGTTTTTCCTTATTTCTTTTGTTTTAGCCTTTGCTTGTTTATTGGTCAATTGTTGTAGGATTGAGCTGATTTTTGGTGTGCATGAACCTTGATATATGAACTATTGTCCTGAAAAATCTCAGCCAAAAATTCTATCATTTGATAGGTCAAATTAATGTGTGAAGTTGCTGCCCTGTTTTGTGCCCTAGTTTGACAGATTTGGGGAAAACGTAAAATCGAGGGTCTTCTCGAAAACCTGCTATATTGGGGATATTTTTCCCTCTTTCTAAACCCTTTAATCTTGTTATCTACCAAGTTTCATCAATTTTGGGGTTGGGTAGCCATATCAAAAAAATTTCCTAAAGATCAGCCAAGAGTTACATAAATTTTCAGCTCAACTAAGTTTGTTTGTTAGCTTCCTTAGGCATTGAACCTTACTTTCACATGCTTGATTGGCCTTACTTGCTTGGTTATATTGCCTATGTGTATACCTTGATTGATTTGTCTTAGCGCTTGCATTTTGGAAGTTGGATATTGAGAGTGAGTGAACCTAGCCCTCACTATATTCTAAGCCTTTTTCCGAGTGACATTGGTGAGTGAATTGGGGGTGGGATTACCAATTGGGAAGTGAGTTCTTACTAAAATCTCCCCTTCTTGTGTGTGTGAGTGTGGATTTTACTAACCCTTAGGACTAGATCCTAGTTTTTTTTTTATTTCTTATTGTAGGTACCATTGTGAATGCCACCTCGTACTAGATCCACCACGATGGGGGATCCGCAACCGGGTGCGAGCACGAGTCTTAGTGTGGCGGGGGATGAGTTGAAAAACTTGATGGAAAAAATTATGACGGATTTGAGGGATCTAAAAGAAGGCCAAACCACAATGCATGTCACTCAAGATGCTATGTTCGGGGATTTGAAGGAACTCAAGGTGAACCAAGCATCCATCCATGAAAACCAAACTTTTCTCCACGACGAGCTCAACGCTTTGAAGGCCGTGCGACTATCAAGGTCAAACACCCCTAGGAGCAATCACACACATCATGATGCCTCCGAGGGGAGTAATGGAGAGGAAGAGCCATATGGTTGGTACGATCATGGGGGGCGCGGGGGACAAGGAGGAGGACGGAATGGGAATAGGAATGGTAGGTTCGGGAACATGATGGGCGGAAGAGGAAATGGAAACATGGGGCACCATGGGTGGAATGGTAGGCATGGAAGATATAGAAACTATGAGGAGGAGATGGAGCGGCGGTATGATGATCCCACCAAGTCTATCAAGCACACATTTCCCGAGTTCCACGGCAAGTTTGATCCCGAGGCCTACTTGGAATGGGAGTCACAAATGAGCAAAATTTTCTCACTCCATAACTTTTTGGAAGGTGATAAGGTGAAGGTGGCAATAGCCGAGTTTCGTGGCAATGCGGATACATGGTGGAATGATACGATGAGGAGGAGAAGGATGGTTAGGGGAGGGGAAGTGGGTTCGTGGGCGGAGTTGTGTGAGCTCATGAGGACTACCTTTGTACCAAAGTCCTATTTCCTCCGACTTCGAGGGGAGTTTCAAGATTTGAAGCAAGGGACGAAGAGCGTAATGGAGTACTACTATGAACTCCTATCATTGATGAGCAAGGTAGGGGTGGAGGAGCGAGAAGAGGCGACTCAAGATCGATTTATCCATGGCCTTAACATCAACTTGAAGCACAAGGTGCAAGTGGAGGCATTGAGGGGAATTTCCTTGGACGAGGTGATTGGGTTTGCCGACACTTTTGAGAGGCAAAGTAAGGAGTTGGTTTCTAGCCGGGCTAAATGGGCGTCTAGCCAAACCGGAGGGACGGGGACTAGCAAGTGGAGTGCTCCCGGCAAGAAGGTGGAAAACATGGCCAATCCAAACACCCAAGGGAGGCCGATCGCGAAGGCTCTACCGGGTACTCAACCTATTAAAGCTATAGCCCCTATGGAAGACAAGAAGGTTCAATGTTTCAAGTGCAAGGGGTATGGCCATTATGCACGCGAGTGCCCAAACCAACGGGTAATGGTTATCGGGCAAGATGGTAGCGTGTATAGTGAGGAAGATGAAGAAGATGGGGAGGGTGTGGGCACTAAAGAAGTGAGCCCGGACACCGACATAGCTTTTTCTAGTGGCGAAGAAGAAGATACACCCTTAAGGGCTATGGTTGTACTCCGAATGCTCAATGTACAACCCAACCTTGAGGAGCATAAGGAGCAAAGGTGCAACATCTTTCATATGAAGTGTAAGGTGAAGTCCAAGACGTGCTTGGTCATCATAGATGGAGGGAGTTGTACAAATGTGGTGTGTGACCGGTTGGTGGCCAAGTTGGGATTGAAGGTACTTAAACACCCAAACCCCTACAAATTGCAATGGTTAGGGGACTCCGGAGAGTTGAGGGTGAAGGCTCAATGCAAAGTTCCATTGAAGATTGGAGAAGTTGAGGAAGACATCCTATGTGATATCATTCCTATGACGGCATGTCATGTTTTGCTAGGGAGGCCATGGGAGTTTGATAGAAGGGCCTACAAAAATGGCTTCACGAATGAGTATTTCTACATGCTCAACGGGTTGAAGGTTCGTTTGAAGCCATTGCTACCTAGTGCCGTGTTTGAGGCTAGCCAACATCTACAAAAGGAAAGAGAGAGAGATAGGGAAAAAAGGCTAGTAGAAGAATGTGAGCTAAAAAAGCCAAGTGAGAGTGGGGGTGGTGAGAGAAAAATAAAAGCGCCCAAAGGAGAGCACCCACAAACAAGAGGGGGAAAGGAATGTTTGATAGCTAGTAAAACCGACCTTGGGTGGGCACTAAACAATCACCCCTCCGTTCTCCTCGTGGTCCGTAAGGATTTGTGCTTAGCTACTAACCTTGACCCGTATCCTTTGATTGTCCAAAGTGTGTTGCAGGAATTTGAAGATGTATTCCCGGAAGAACTCCCGAGTGAACTCCCTCCCATGAGGGGGATCGAGCATCAAATTGACCTTTTGCCGGGATCATCACTCCCAAACCGGGCCGCATACAAGGCGAACCCCAAGGAGACACAAGAGCTACAAAGGCAAGTCGAGGAACTCCTTGCCAAAGGTCTAATTCGTGAATCTCTATCTCCTTGTGCCGTACCCGTCATTCTTGTACCTAAGAAGGACGGAAGTTGGAGGATGTGTGTAGATTGTAGGGCAATTAACAAAATCACCATCAAATATAGACACCCTATACCTAGGTTAGACGACATGTTAGAGGATCTTTGTGGCTCTATATGTTTTCTAAAATTGATTTGGCTAGTGGATATCACCAAATTCGCATGAAAGAGGGAGATGAATGGAAAACCGCTTTCAAAACCAAATTTGGCTTATATGAATGGCTTGTGATGCCTTTTGGTTTGACTAATGCCCCTTCTACATTCATGCGTTTGATGAATCATGTACTTCGTCCTTTTATTGGGAAATTTGTGGTGGTATATTTTGATGATATCTTGATTTATAGTCGTAGTGTTGAAGAGCATGCTAGTCATCTTAGGAATGTGCTTGAAGTGTTGAGAATGCATACTTTATATGCCAAGTTGCCTAAATGCACTTTTTGTGTTGAGGAAGTTGTGTTTCTTGGTTTTGTTGTGGGAAAGGAAGGAGTGCGGGTAGATGAGGAAAAGGTGAAAGCCATTAGGGAATGGCCAACACCTAGGAATGTGAGTGAGGTTAGGTCCTTTCATGGCCTTGCTAGCTTCTATAGGAGGTTTGTTAGGGATTTTTCCACAAAAGCTTCACCCTTGAACCACCTTGTCAAAAAAAATGTTGAGTTTAAGTGGGGGGAGGAGCAAGAGAGAGCGTTTAGTACTTTGAAAAATGACCTCACGCATGCTCCCTTACTAGCACTCCCCAATTTTGATAAAACTTTTGAACTTGAGTGTGATGCAAGTGGTGTGGGGATCGGGGGAGTTCTCATGCAAGAGGGTAAGCCCATAGCTTACTTCTCGGAAAAACTAAATCAAGCCCAATTGAACTACCCCACATACGACAAGGAGTTGTATGCTATAGTCCGTTGCCTTGAGAATTGGCAACACTACTTGATGCACAAGGAGTTTGTGATACACACGGATCATGAGTCTATTAAGTTCTTAGGAGGTCAACATAAACTTGATAAAAGGCATGCTAAATGGAGTGTTTTCCTAGAGACTTTTCCCTATGTCATTAGGTACAAGAAGGGAAAGGACAATGTGGTTGCCGATGCTCTTTCTAGGAAGCCTTTTGAGACCTTGCATGATGGCACTTTACTTGTGAGTGATACCGTGTGTTTGAGAAAGCGTGTGCTTACTATGTGTGCCTCCAAATATGTTGGATTTGAGTTTATTAAAGACCTTTATGAGCATGATCATGACTTTTCTTCTATTTACGGAGCTTGTGAAAAAGGTGCTTTTGATAAATACTATAAGTTGGATGGCTATCTTTTTAGAGAGAATAGGTTGTGCATACCTTCATGCTCTTTGAGAAACTTGTTGATTAAGGAGGCTCACCTAGGGGGCCTAATGGGTCATTTTGGGTTGCTTAAAACTTTTGACATACTAAGTGAGCATTTCTTTTGGCCTTGCATGAAGAAGCATGTTGAAAAGTTTTGTAGTAGTTGCTTAGAGTGTAGGCAAGCCAAGTCTAAATCTAACAATTATGGTCTTTACACCCCTTTGCCTACTCCTACACATCCTTGGGTAGACTTGTCCATGGACTTTGTTCTAGGTCTCCCAATGTCTCCTCGGAAAAATGATAGCATCTTTGTGGTGGTGGATAGGTTTTCCAAAATGGCTCACTTCATTCCATGTCGGAAGACAAGTGATGCCAAATTCATTGCTAGTTTATTTTTCAAGGAGGTTGTAAGAATCCATGGGGTCCCGAGAACTATTGTAAGTGATAGAGACGTCAAATTTTTGAGTTTCTTTTGGAAAACGCTTTGGGGTAGGATGGGCACCAAACTTCTTTTCTCTACCACCGCACATCCCCAAACGGATGGTCAAACGGAAGTCGTAAACCGCTCATTGGGAACTCTTCTCCGTGCCTTGGTTTTTGAAAATAAAACTTCTTGGGAAGAATGTTTGCCTATAGCCGAATTTGCTTATAATAGGACCATACATTCCACCACCCAACAATCTCCTTTTGAGGTTGTCTATGGTTTCAATCCACTCACCCCGTTGGACTTGTCCACGGCCGATTTGCCTTTGTCTTATATGGTTGATGTAGGTGGGATGAAGAAGGCCAAGTTTGTACAAGACTTGCACACTCGAGTGCAAGAACGAATCCGCAAGATGGGGGAACAAGTAGCTCAAAGGGTGAACAAAGGGCGAAAGAAAATGTTGTTCAACCCCGGAGATTGGGTTTGGGTACACTTTCGGAAAATACGTTTTCCCGACAAAGCAAAATCCAAGCTTGCCCCGCGAGGGGATGGCCCATTTATGGTCCTAGAGCGTGTGAACGACAATGCCTACATCATTGATCTTCCCGGTGAGTATAACGTGAGTTGTACTTTTAATGTGGCTGACTTGAGCCCGTTTGATTTTGTAGGGGACGACCCAGATTTGAGGACAAATCCTTCTCAAGAGGGAGAGGATGATATAAACGGGAAGTCCAAGGCCCGGGCTGACCCGACCACGACTCCCCTTAAGCTGCCCGGAAGGCCCGTCACGAGATCAATGAGACAAAGGCTTCGGGAAGGCGTTTCAAACTTCATTAGGAGGGGAATGGAGGAGGCAGATGGAATGCCCGGTCGGGCGAATCCACACCTCCAAAACGCCCGACCGGGCGTTTGCGCGCTGAGCATCGTCCACAGTCCAGAAAGTTCGCCCGACCGGGCGATTTCACCATCCCAGAACGCCCGACCGGGCGTTTGTGCGCTGAGCATCGTCCACAGTCCAGAAAGTTTGCCCGACCGGGCGATTTCACCATCCCAGAACGCCCGACCGGGCGTTTGAAGAAGCAGCGCCGAATCCAGAAAGTTCGCCCGACCGGGCGATTTCACTTTCCCAAAACGCCCGGCCGGGCGATTCAACTTTTACATCCGATTTTCCTTGTGTTTTTAGCCCTTTTCTTGGGTTTCCAACCCTAACTATAAATATCCTTTTTGTAAGACTTTAAGGGCAGACTTTGATGAATGTTATTATGAAGACTCCTTTGAGAGCATCTCCCATGTGAGATTTCTATCCAAATTCCTACATTGTAGGTTGCTTGTTTTATGTTCATTTGGCTAAATCAAGTATAGGTATGCATTTATGGTTGTGTAGTCATGAATGTGGAGCCAATGGAGTGTTTGCTTTGGGTGAAAGTAGCCTAGGGTTGCCCACATCTCTTTGTGGGAGGTCATAGGTCCTCAAAGAGGATTCCTCCTTCTTTACACTTTCTTCTCACCTTCTTTCTCTCCATCCAAAACCATTTTGAGTTTAGTTTTTGTGGCTAGCTCAACTTATCTTTACTTTATCTTTGAAAACACAAAAAAATTGAAATCAAACACCGCTTTGGGTATTTCTTGGGCACATGGAAGGTTTCCCTCACAAGGAACCTTTATCACAGCAGCTCGGCGTCTGATGCCGAGAAGAATCCGAAGAGGCAAAAGACCTCTTCGGATCCAAAGAAGCCGGAGTCGACTTCGGCAAATAGGAAGGGGAAGACCCAGAAGCCCCCAAGAGCGCCGGAGAAAGACGTGGTCTTGGCACCTCCTTCGGATCATATCTGTGAGCCCTTTTTATGGCCCACGGACTTCGCCGAGGTGAATTCTCTTCTTGATTTTCTTGCCTTGCTTTTTTTTCTGTATTTTGTGTGGCCCCTCGGTTGACTTTTTCCTTTTTCCATTTTCAGAGGAACGATATGCTCTCCAAGCTCGTCGCCGTTGAACTCTCCAAAGCGTCCAACGATTATGCTGAGATGCAGAGGAAGTTGGCGGCTGCTCGTCACCAGGCCGAACAGGCTAAGGCAGACTTTGAGAAGGCCCGAGCTGCTAGGATCTCGGCCCAGGATGAAGCCCAGTTTGCCAAAAACCAGCTCGTCATCCAGCGAGAGCAGACGAAACGGAGGGATGCTGCCGCCGTGGTTGCCCAAGGGGAGGTTCTCCGTGCTTTCGCGGAGAAACTCTTTCTGAGCAATCAATTTTCGGCCTTTGTCGGTGATCTGCTGAAACTGATGACCGATAATGCCGAGCAGGGGCCCGAAGTCGTCCTGCCGCTGTACGGCCGAGAGATAGCAGCTCGTCTCCAGAGTCTGCCGCTCCTTGAGGAGCTTGCTTCGTCCTCGGTCCTGCTTTCTGCTGACCGAGTTTGTAGTTGCCGAGCTGACCGGGATGAGAATATGGAGGCTATCTTTGCCTCCTTAGGGCCAGTTTCACCCGCTCCAATTTTCCACGGAGAGGGTGAAACCGAGCAGCTTGATCAGCAGACCGGAGACAGGCAGGCCGAGCAAGAGGTGCTGCTGATCGGTGATGGGGGCACCGAGCAGGCTGGGGGGAGCAAGGAGGCCGAGGCTGAAGCTGAGGCAGACAAGGAGAAGGAAGCTGAACCTCACCGAGGAGCCGGAGACGAAGCTGGCGGAGTATGATTTCGTCTCCCTTCTCTTAGTTTAGTTTCTTCCTTGTTGTAAAATGGCCTTGAAGCCCTCGTGTAAAAATTTTTTCTTATGAATGAAAAAATTCTTCTTTCTGCACTTGTGTCTTCGTATAGCTTTTCATACTCTCTTTTACTCCTGTTGTGGTTTACTACCTGCTCAGTAAACTGAAATGCCGAACTGACATAGGCTGCTTTGTATTCTTAACTCTTAAGGAGCTGGAGGTACTTCACTGGAAGCGGCTGTACTCTTCCGCTTTAGACGAAGCTGAGAAAAAAGCCATAGCTGACCAGATGAAGAATGACGAACTCTTGGCTTGTTTAGTGAAGCTGGAGGCCGACAATAAGGACTTAGAGTCCGAAAAGAAAGATCTGGAGGCCGAGCTGAACACTGCCGTCGCTGAGAGGACTGCGTATGAGGATTTCATCTGCAGGCGCGGGGGAATGACCATCTCTGAAGTTCAGGAACGAGTTGACGAACTGTGGGAGGAATATCACGTACTCCGGAGGAACAATGCACTGGAGAGCTCGGCTTGCCAACAAGTCGTGAAATCATTGCGGCGCTGGGCTTCTCGGTACGACATCATTCTTTCCCGGCGTCCCTCAATCGAGAGATTCCTTAGGCATTTCCCGCCAACAGATGATCGCACTCCAGCTCAAACCCCTGATTCACTTGCTCAAAACCCTACTCCAAGTCAGCAACGAACTCAGGAACAGCCGGAAACGTCAAGACGAGAACGGACTCAGGAGCAACCGGAAACGTCAAGACAAGGACGGACTGAAGTTCGTAGAGGAGCTGTGATTATGAGTGAGCAAGATCAACAAATGCTTCGTGAAGAGACTCTTCGCCGCCGAGGTGCTAGAGCTTCCCGGGCTCAGGGAAGAGGCAGTAGGTCGATTAGAGCATCTCGTCGACCTGCTTATTCTTCAGCTGCCGAGAACGCCCGAACTCGGCTTCACGAGGATTTTGTGAATAGATGGCTCAACTTTAGCAACCAGGGACAGTAGAATAGTCCTTTGTAATAGCGTAACGCCTTCTCGTAGGGCAGCGGAGTTGTATGCCGAACAAGTTTTAATAAATGAAATCTTCATTTCGCTTCTATCACTGCGTATTTACAGCTCAGCGAAAAAATTTCATCGTACTCGTCCTCGGTCTTATGAAGTAAACTTCTTTGACCGGACTCGTCCTCGGTCTTATGAAGTAAGCTCCTTTGACCGGACTCGTCTTTGGTCTTATGAAGTAAACTTCTTTGACCGGACTTGGTCCTCGGTCTTATGAAATAAACTTCTTTGACCGGACTCGTCTTTGGTCTTATGAAGTAAACTTCTTTGACCGGACTCGTCTTTGGTCTTATGAAGTAAATTTCTTTGACCGGACTAAGCTTGTGTCCTAATTTGGCGAGTTTTATCGCTCGGATCGGACTTTCCCTTGTCCTAATTTGGGGATCGAACTTTCCCTTGTCCTAATTCGGCGAGTTTTATCGCGTGGATCGGACTTTCCCTTGTCCTAGTTCGGCGAGTTTTATCGCGTGGATCGGACTTTCCCTTTGTTGCAGTTCATTTCAGACGAACTGCTTGTTTCTTAAGCTGAATTGTGGTCTTGTATCCTCCTTAGAAGCTTGGACTCACAATCGTTGGCTTATATATGTTCTAAAAAAGGGGATCAGCCTTCAAAGAACAAGATACCTCAGTAACATTTGTAAGAGACGACACGCATATAGACAGACAAAACGCACATAGACGAACAAAACGCACATAGACAAACATGAAAAACAAGTAAGAAACAAAGAAAGCACATACCCCTAGGACCGAACTAGACACAAGACTGACTGACCGGACTGTCTCTTACAAATGGAACTTCTTGAGGTTGGAAATGTACCATGTTCGGGGTACTTGTTCTCCTGACATGTGAGTCAATTTGTAAGACCCTTTGCCGAGGACTTCTGACACCCGATATGGACCTTCCCATGTGGGTTCGAGTTTGCCCAGCTTTTCTGCTCGGCTTACTTCATTGTTTCTCAAGACGAGATCTCCCACTTGAAATTGCAGCTTTTTCACCCTTTGGTTATAATACCGGGCTACTTGCTCCTTGTACTTGGCTGCTTTTATGTAGGCCAATTCTCTTCTTTCTTCGGCCAGATCTAGTTCGGCTCTTAGTCCGTCATCATTCATTTCTGAGGAGAAATTTAGAGTTCGGGGACTGGGTACGCCGATCTCAACCGGAATCACGGCTTCAGTGCCGTACACCAGACTGTACGGAGTTTCACCGTTGGAGGTTTTAGGTGTAGTTCGGTAGGACCATAGGACTTGAGGGAGATTTTCTACCCATTGTCCTTTGGCTTGTTCTAACCGAGCTTTTAACCCTTTCACCAAGATACGGTTTGTTACCTCCGTTTGTCCGTTTGCTTGTGGGTGGGAGACCGAAGTGAACCGCTGTTGAATATTCAGCTCTTGGCACCAATTCTTGAATGTCTTGTCGGTGAACTGAGTCCCATTATCCGAAATGAGGATGTGGGGTATGCCAAATCGGCACACTATGTTCTTCCAGACGAAATCCAATGCCTTCGAGCTCGTTATCGTAGCTAATGGTTCAGCCTCCACCCACTTCGTGAAGTAATCCACGGCAACGATAAGGAATTTCATTTGCCGAGGAGCTTGTGGTAGTGGTCCTACTATGTCTATGCCCCATTGCATAAAAGGCCAAGGGCTTTGCATAGCACATAGATCGGTCTGCGGCATCCTTGGGATATTTGCATGAATTTGGCACTTCGTACATGTCTTGACGAGCTGCACTGCTTCTTGTACCAAAGTTGGCCAATAATATCCCCATCTCAGAACTTTTTTAGCTAAAGCTCTAGCTCCGATGTGGCTACCGCAAGATCCTTCATGAACTTCTCTAAGGATGTAGTCCGTCTCTTCTGGTCCTACACATCGCAATAACGGTTGAAGGTAGGACTTTCTGTATAGGACTCCTTTATGAAGTTCATACCGAAGTGCTCGGCATGTGATTTTCCGAGCTTCTCTCTTATCCTCGGGCAGTTGTCCTTGATCTAGATACTGTAAGATCGGCGTCATCCAGTTCGGCGAGCTGGTTACTGAATGTACCTCAGCTTCATCAATGCTTCGGTGTAGTAATTCCTCCACCTTTGAGCTCGGATCTGAGGCCAACTTACTTAAGGTATCTGCTCGGCTATTTTCCGCTCTGGGAATACGGATTATCCGAAAATAGGAGAAACTTCGGCTGATGCTTTGCGCTTTGTCCAAGTATTTCTTCATTCTCTCATCTCGGGCTTCACTTGTACCCAGCATGTGATTCACTATGACTTGTGAATCACAATGGATTTTGAGAGATTTGACAAATAGACTTTGCGCTAATTGAAGTCCGGCAAGGAGGGCTTCGTATTCGGCTTCGTTATTAGTAGTTGGGAATAAGAACCGAAGTGAATAAGTTACCTCGTGTCCGTCGGGAGCGATAAGTAGAATACCAGCTCCACTTCCCGTCTTATTCGAAGCTCCATCTACGAATCCACTCCAGCAGTCCGGCGGTTCTACTTCGGATTCTTGGGGCTGTGTTAGTTCGTCATTGGCAGGATTTTTCTGTTCGGCAATAACAGGGATTGCTTGATCGAACTTTGCTTCTGCAAGAAAATCTGCCAAGGCTTGTCCCTTGATGGCTTTCCGAGGTAGATATTCTATTGAGTGTTCTCCCAACTCTATGGCCCATTTGGCGATTCTGCCTGATGCTTCTGGCTTGGTCAAAACTTGCCGAAGTGGCAGATCGGTTAAGACGCATACCTTGTGAGCATAGAAGTATGGCCGCAGTCTCCTTGCTGCATTTACTAACGCCAGAGCAATTTTTTCCAGAGGTTGATACCTTGTTTCTGGACCTCTTAATGCTCGGCTTGTAAAGTAGATGGGAAGCTGCTTTAGGCCTTCTTCTCGTACAAGCACCGCGCTAATGGTTTGATCTGATGCCGCTAAGTATAAGAATATCACTTCGGCATCTGTTGGAGCAGAGAGAATTGGAAGCTTGGCTAAATAACTTTTGAGCTCGTCAAAAGCCTTTTTCTGCTCGGCTTCCCACTCAAACTTTGGTGCCTTTTTCAACACTTTGAAGAACGGTAGTTGCTTTTCGGCTGCTTGGGAAAGGAATCTATTCAGTGCGGCTAGACATCCAGTTAGTCTTTGCACATCATGTATGGACTTCGGCATCGCCATGTTCTGAACAACTTGAACTTTTGAGGGATTTGCCTTGAGTCCGTCCCTTGAAACCAACAACCCAGAAACTTTCCCGAATCTACCAAAAAGGTACATTTTTGGGGATTGAGTTTGAGGTTGGCTTTTTTGAGCACGTCGAGGGTGGATTTGAGGTTGTCTTCGTACTCCGAAGTGCTTCTGCTTTTGACGACTATGTCGTCAACATACACTTCAACCTCTTTTCCGATCAAATGCCGAAAGAGCTTATCTACCATCCTTTGATATGTGGCTCCGGCATTCTTTAAACCGAATGGCATCTTTTTATAAGCAAAGATGCCGAAGTCAGTAATGAAAGCCGTTTTTGAAGCATCATTCTCATCCATTAAAACTTGGTGGTAGCCTTTGTATAAATCAAGAAAACAGAAAATTTCGAAGCCGATCAAAGCTTCTACTTTTTTATCTATGTTCGGAAGGGGATAGCAATCTTTAGGACAGTGCTGGTTTAGATCGGTAAAATCTATGCACATCCGCCATCCTCCTTCTTTTTTCTTGATCATCACAGGATTGGCCACCCAAGAAGGATATTTCACCTCGAATAATACATCCGCTTTCAGTAATTGGCGGACTTCGTCATGGATGACTTGATTTCTTTCTGCCGCAAAGAGTCTTTGCTTCTGTTTTATAGGCCGGACTGAAGGATCAATATTTAGCCGATGAGTGATTACCTCAGGGGGCACTCCGGTCATGTCCAACGGAGACCATGCAAAGACATCTTTGTACTCCTTGAGGAGCTGGATGGTCTTTTCCCGGAGTAGGGGCGTTCCCGCGAAACCGATCTTGACCGTTCTGGATGGATCATCTTCGTATAACTGAACGGTCATTGAGTTCGACTCTGGTGTGACTTCGGTCATTTCGCTTGCCTCTGACTCCGGTTGCTGTGATTGCTATGCTTGATGATGCCGATCTGATTGCTCGGCACTTTTAAGCGCAATCTGCAGACACTCTTTTGCTCTCTTTTGATCACCTCGGATGACCGCTATCCCACCTTTAGTGGGAATCTTGATGGTGAGGTGATAAGTAGAGCAAACGGCCCGAACTGCGTTGAGCCAGTCTCTTCCCAAGATGATGTTGTACGGGGACCGAGCTTTTACCACAAAGAACTCGATCATCGTACTGGAGCTTGTAGGTGCTTTTCCCACCGTGATCGGAAGGCTGATAATACCTTCAGGGCGGGTGTCCTCCTGGGCGAAACTTTTCAGAGGAAGTGGAGCCGGACTGAGCCGAGCTGGATCCACTTCTAGTTTATCGAAACATTCTTTAAAAAGAATGCTGACTGACGCTCCGGTATCCACAAACACTCTGTGGATCAGTTTGTTTGCCACTCCGGCTTGGATGACAATAGCGTCTTGATGAGGAGAGATGGCCGGGACGGGATCTGCATCTGAAAATGTAATCACTTCGTCCTGCTTCAGCCTTTTATGCGTTGGCTCCTCTCGATTGAAGCCTCTGCGCTCTGACTTCAGGGACGATTTAGTCTTCCCGGCAGGGAGAGCATCAATAGTCAGGATTACTCCATCATATTGCAGCTCGTCATCGTCTTCGGGGTCCTGTTGCTTTTTCGGATCCTGAGGAGCGCAGTTCGCACCTCTCTGCTTTTTGTTCTTTTTCGGCTGCTTGCTTTGGTATTTTTTTAACGTCCCTGCTTTCACAAGAGCATCAATACCTGCAGCCAAATGTCGGCACTCCTCGGTATCGTGACCGTGGTCTTGATGGAAGGAGCAATATTGATCCTGAGGTCGACGCGCGGCCGATTTCGTCATCCGCTTTGGTTTTTCGAACATATCGGAATGCAGTTCGAAAATTTCCGCTCTCGACTTGTTCAATGGTACGAACTGAGCGGGCGGCTTCTCAGGATTGAGACGTGGCCCCAATCGGTCTTGCACCGGAGCCCTTTGAATCCTTTCAAAAGGAGTTCGGCGAGGATGTCCCTGATCGCCAAAAGGAGTTCGGCGAGGATGTCCCTGATCGCTATGATCGGGCTTCCTCCTGTCTCCTCGGGATGAGCTGTCTAAAGACCGTTTGCGACGGTCTGCCTCATCGGCACGAGAGAACTGGTCCGCAATGTCCCACATCTCTTGAGCTGTTTGCGGACTGCATTCCACGAGCTTTCTGTAGAGAGCTCCGGGCAGGATTCCATTTTGGAATGCCGAAATGACAAGTAGATCATTGAGATCATCTACTTGTAGGCATTCCTTGTGGAATCTCGTCATAAAGTCGCTGATCTTTTCGTCGCGACTTTGACGTATAGAAAGCAGCTGAGCCGAAGTGATTCGGGCTTCCGCTTTCTGAAAGAACCTCCTGTGGAAAGCATCCATTAGATCTCGGTAAGATCTAATGCTGCCTTGGGGGAGGCTATCGAACCACCTTCTTGCGTTCCCGATAAGCAGCTCGGGAAACAGCTTGCACATATGGACCTCATTGAGACCCTGGTTCGCCATGTTATACTGATAGCGTCCCAGGAAGTCATGAGGATTCTCTAACCCGTCATAAGTCATCGACGGAGTTCGGTAGTTCTGTGGCAAGGGAGTTCGGGTGATATCGTCCGAGAACGGAGTCTTCAATGCTCCGTACATGGCGAACCCGACATCTCTTCGGTATGGAGGAGATGGAGTTCTCCTGTGATTCCGGTACCGAGGAGGAACAGGAACATGTCGGGGTTGAGGATTCTTCTTCCTGGAAGACACAGCACTACTGCGGTAGTGACTTTCATGTCTGGATGAGGAGGGAGAATCCACCGTTTTCGTCTCCGGCTTTTGGCTCTTTTGCAGGAAAATTAAGAACTCTTCCTGCTTTTCGGCCAAAAACAATTTGACAGCCTCGTTCAAATCGGGCTGCTGGGAAGACTCGGTGCGATGAGTCTTTGAGCGGCTTGTTCCTTCTCCGTGAGAACTGGAAGTAGATTTCTCCCGAGGCTGTTTTCCAGACCTGCGGGCTGGACTAGCTTCCTCAGGGTTATCACGAACGGTATTATGGGTGTTATGTGATCTGGTATGCATTTTTTTTTTGGGGTGGAAAAAGGGTCAAAAATTCGCTTTATCACAAATTTGGTTCTCTGCTTCCCACAGACGGCGCCAGTGATGGTTTGGCGAATTTTTGATGGTAACAAATGCGGGTGAAAAATATAGATCACGACACAAGGAATTACGTGGTTCGATTTACTGAGGTAAATCTACGTCCACGGGAAGAAAGGAGGGCAAGATTGTATTGCTTGATCTGGTTTACAGCTTACAAATACAGACTTGCTATATGATATTTGATGTCTAGAGCCCCTCCTCTATCTGATCTAAGTTCTATTTATACATTGAACTAAGATCGTGGCTTGCATCACCACTAACTAGGTCGTGGCTTGCATCACCACTAACTAGGTAGTGGATGTCGTGGAGGTCATGAGATCCTGCATGGGTCCACTATCTCTTTGTTTGGTCCGCTATCCTGCATGAGACCCTGCATGAGTTGACACCACTAAATAGATCGTGTAGTGGAGGTCGTGGAGGTTCTGCATGAGTCCACTATCTCCCAGTTCGGTCGAATACTGAGACCGAACTTCTGAACTATTGCCGAGCAGCTTTTGCCGATCTGAGAGTAGAGCTTGATTGGTCGGCTTTTACCGAGCTGTAGGCTGGGGCCGAACTCTTTGGTAATGCCGAACTGATTGGTTGGGTTTTACCGAGGTGTAGGTTGGGGCCGAACTCTTTGGTAATGCGGCTGGGGCCGAACTCTTTGGTAATGCCGAACTGATACTCTTCCTTGGGCTTTGGGCTGATGGGCCGTCACTGCTATTGGGCTTGTTTAGTACGTACCCCATCATAGACCCAATGGAAAAATTTAGATAGGCGAGAACGTCCCCGCTGTGATTCAGAAGAGGAGGATGCCTTCAAAATGCAATGACCCAGGTATGTTTACCTTGCCCATCTCTATTGGTGATGTAAAAATTGAGCATGCTATGTGTGACCTAGGCGCGTCGATAAATGTGTTACCACTTTCCATATACAAGAAACTGGTAGGAGTAAGTATGATAGATACGAAAGTGGAGATCTAGCTAGCGGATAGGTCATGCATTTGCCCTGAAGGAGTGCTTGAGAATGTGATAGTCAGAATACAAGATTTCTTGTACCCAGCTGATTTTCATGTGATAAAGATGAGTGACAATGAATCTGCTGAGTCTAGTGGCGTACTTCTAGGGAGACCTTTTCTTCGTACAACCAAGACCATAATTGATGTTTTTTATGGAACTATATGCCTTGACTACAATGGGGAAAAATACACCTTTAGCATCGATGGAGCAATGAAGAAACCTCTTGATGTAGAGAATTTGCATGCTATTGTTGTCATTAACCCCTTAGTCCAGGAATATCTTGAGACAGAATTAATGCAGGAACAGATTGAAAATTCAGCGATGAGTTGCTCTATAGACAGAGAAGTGGCTGGATGGTGTGAAGCAATGAACACAAGTGAATTATCAGATGAAGAGCTAGCTGAGGCAATCGTGGAATTCTGTAAAAATTCAGGAGTAGCCAGGTCGGGGAAGACACCCCATGTGGAGAGCATGGAGGCTTCTTCTAGGTCAAGGAGAGACATGATACCTGAAGGAACAGAGAAACATCCCTTACCCCAGGAGGCAAGCACACTGACGAAAGAACTGAAAGTGCTCCCACCAGGTCTCAAGTATGCTTATCTAGAGGAGAATGAACAAGAAGAGGAACTACTAGAGGTGATCCGGAGAAACAAGAAGGCTATTGGATGGACTCTCTCTGACCTAGTAGGAATTAGTCCAGATTTGTGCATGCATCACATCCGCTTGGAGGAATGAGCAAAAGCCTGCAGAGACCCACAGCGTAAGCTTAATCCGAATATGAGAGAGGAAGACCTGAAAGAAGTCTTGAAGTTACTCTCCCTGGGAATTATCTACTCTATTCCGGACAGTTAGTGGGTCAGCCCAGTTCACATGGTACCGAAAAATCAGGGATTCATGTAGTCAAGAATGATAATAATGAATTGGTTCCCACTCGACTTGTTACTGGGTGGAGGATGTGTATTGATTATAGAAAGTTGAACGAAGCGACTAGGAAAGATCATTTCCCGCTTCCATTCATTGATCAGATGCTGGAGAGACTGGCAGGAAAACAATACTTCTGTTTCCTAGACGGATACAGTGGATACTTCCAGATCTATGTAGATCCAGAAGATTAGGAGAAGACTACATTTACGTGTCCTTTTGACACGTATGCTTACAGAAGAATACCGTTTGGCCTATGCAATGCGCCAGGCACTTTTCAATGGTGCATGATGAGTATCTTCTCGGATCTACTGGAGGACTGCATCGAGATTTTCATGGATGACTTCACGGTGTATGGAAATTCTTTTGACTCCTGTTTAGCAAGTTTGGATGTAGTATTAAGGAGGTGACATGAAAAGCATTTGGTCCTTAATTTCGAGAAATGCCACTTTATGGTCCCTGAGGGAATTGTCCTAGGGCACGTAGTCTCGGAAAGGGGGATACAGGTAGATCGAGCAAAGGTTGATGTGATCTCAAAATTGCCATACCCGACGAATCAGAAATAAGTGAGAGGATTCCTAGGGCATGCGGGTTTCTATAGAAGATTCATTAAGGATTTCGCGAAGATTGCTCAGCCGCTTACTCATTTGCTGCATAATGAAGTGGAATTCGTTTTTTATGAAGAGTGCAAGAAAGCCTTTCAGCTACTGAAGGATAAACTGGTTTCTGCTCCCATCATTAGAGCGCCCGACTGGAATCTACCCTTTGAAATCATGTGTGACGCAAGCGATTATGCAGTGGGAGTAGTGCTAGGTCAAAGAGTTGATGGGAAAAGCTATGTGATTTTTTATGCTTCTAAAATGCTCAACCAGGCCCAGAAAAATTATGACACCACGGAGAAGGAAATGCTGGCAGTCGTGTATTCCTTTGAGAAGTTCCGACCATATTTATTGGGGTCAAAGGTGATAGTTTTCACGGACCACGCAGCTATCAAGTACTTACTGGCAAAGAGAGAATCCAAACCGAGGTTGATCCGTTGGGTGTTACTTCTACAAGAATTTGATTGGGAGGTTAAAGACAAGAAAGGAACAGAGAACAAGGTGGCTGACCACCTGAGTCGTATTTTCCAAGGGGAGACCGAGGAAGCAATACCAGATGCATTCCCCGAGGAACATTTGTACTATTTAAAAGCATTTCCTAGACCTATCAGTTGGGAAGAGATTGTGGCGTTAATAGGTCCAGGGGATGCCGAGAAAGGGAACTGCCGGATAAATGCTGAACCGTGGTTCGCAGACCTAGCAAGGTCACTAGAGAGGTGTCCAGTTCACAAGAAATCTCCCGGGCTCAGAAGATGAAACTGAAAATTGAAGCCAGATACTACTTTTGGGACAACCCGTATCTATGGAGAATGGGAGCCGACCAGGTAATTAGAAGGTGTATTCCAGAATGGGAACAGAGAGATGGGCTCAATCACTGCCATTGACAAACTCATATGGTCATAGGTGTAATTGGTATGGTGAAGTGCTAAATGTCGACTTTATCACTCGAAATTGTCTTTATCTAGTCGATTATTCTACCTTTCGGAGTTTTATGTGTTTGTTGGGTGTTCTAGGAAAAACAGATGAAAAGAGGGGAAAATGAGGCATATAGTGCTTAGAGGCAGGAGAGAAGCGAAAAGGGGGACCCGGCCGGGTTGATTTCCTGTGTAATAATCAGACCCGGCCGGCTAGAGCCAGATTCCAGCAACGGTCCTAAAAGGGGGACCCAGCCGGGTGGATTTCCTGTGTAATAATCCGACCCGTCCGGGTAGAGCCAGAGTCCAGCAATGAGTCTAAAAGGGAGACCCGACCGGGTGAATTTATTGTGTAATAATTCAACCCGGCCGGGTACTATAGTCTAACGCGTCTGAAAGCTGAAAACGCGATTTTTTGATGGGAATAAAAGAGAGAGAAAGCCTAGGGTTCGAGATATTCTGCACCTACCACCTTCTACATTCACACACACCCCAAGAACACTTTGGAGAGAGAGATTTGAAGATTGAAGAGTCCACATCGGAAGATTGAAGCTTCATTCCATAAATCGATCTCACAGGAGTACTTAGTATCTTTATTTCATGTTTTTGCTAAATTCCTATGTGTTGAACATGGTTTTTGTCATGAACATGAGTAGCTAAACATCTCTTGTAGAATTCTTGGTGATGATGCACTAATTTCATAGTTTTTATCCGATTGATTTTGTTCTTGCCTTGCTCGTGTAGTTATTTGATTATTCTTGGATTTATTCCTTTCAATTGCTTGATCACCACTTGATTTTGTAGGATTAATTAGATTAATCGGGAGATGAAATAGTTAATCCGGAAAGAAGAATAACTCACACCTTAATACAATAGAACTCGGGAGAGTTGAGGTTTTGAGTGAGGTCATTAACCTAATCTAACTTTTGGGAGTTAGAGGTTTTAGGATTAGAAGGGGACTTCAATTCTAGCATCTAATCTACAGGTTTCTCACCTCGGGAGGGGGTTTAATCTATAATCGTGGTTGACTTAGTAACTCTAGAGACACCAAAAGGTAAGACGAATCAATTGGATAAGAGCTTGGAATTGTGCATCGGATCCTTTAGTTCTACAATTTCTCCATATTATCTTTCATATCATTATCACACCGTGTTTTCTTGTTATTAATTGTTACTTGCCTATTATGTGCTTTTAGTAGTTGTTAGAACAAACAAAACTGCACTTGATTGTCTAGATAGTAGTTGATCTTTGTTCGTGGTAGTTAAGTTGATACAAAATTGTCTCTGTGGGATACGATACTCTTGCTTACTGATTGCTACACTAGCCCCGTACACTTGCGGGTATTACTTGTGTTAAAATAAGTCGAGTCAAGTTTTTGGCGCCATTGCCGGGGACAATTGTGTGTCACTATAGCTTAATATCGTGATAATAATTGAGATTACTAATCTAGATTTTACTCGCTTTATTTGTACTTTTATTTTTGAGTTCTCTAATAGATGTGTTTCCTTGTTCAGGTTGTATGCACACGCGTTCTAAGGGTCCACCTTTAGAGCCTATCGATCCCGAGATCGAAGCATCCAACAGAAGGAGGAACGCGCAGAGAAGGGTAAACCAAAGGGTTCGGGTTTCTTCACCCGCTCACAGGCGTCCACCTTCTCCTATCCAGAGAACTCCATCACCCAGTCCATCTCCACTTCCGTCACCTATACAGTACGAGCCTCATTCTCCAATTCTAATGGAGAACGAAGGGGAGAACAACAATGAGGATCCTGTCATTCATCAACTCCGTCTGCAGCTGGCTGCTATGCAGAGGCAATTGGATGAGCAGAACGTGAGGCCAGTGCCCGTACAAAATCAGTTTGCCTACAAACAGGTTACCAATCCACCAGTCAATAATGCGGGGATAGCGGCCAACAGTTTTGAATTGAGACCGGGGTTGATAGATAGAGCAGAAGCAAACGCATTTGGTGGGACAGGTTCAGAAGATGCCAACAAGCACCTCACCAAGTTCATACAGATCAGCAACACAGTGAAGGCGAATGGGGTCACAGATGAGCAAGTCCGCCTCCGATTATTTCCATTCTCTTTGAAAGACGAGGCGAGGGACTGGTATGACAGCATGGGTCCTAATTCTGTGCCCACATGGGATGCAATGGTGGAGCTGTTCTTGGAGAAATACTATCCACCTAGCGAGGCACTCAAACCCCAAGCTGAGGTCATTCAATACATGATGCACCCTCAGAAGAATATCATGGAGGCTTGGAAAAGGTTCAAGCAGCTGATGAGAAGATGCCCCAATCACGGGCTAACTCCGGGACAACAGATCTTAACCTTCTACAGGGGAGGCACGCTGGAAGCAATGGGTGAACTAAACATGAGCGTCAGAGGATCTCTCTTGAAAATGGGGGAGGCTGAAGCACTTGAAGTGATTGAGAGGGTGGCTTCATATGATGATGGATGGAGAAACGACAGAGGCAAATCTTATAGGGTGGCATCCACCTCCGATAACGATAGGATGGATGCAATATCCAAGCAGCTGGAATTCATAACTGACAAGCTTGGGTATATGGGAACGAGTCAGGTTGGGACTGAGATGCAACAAGGAGTAGAAGATGTGAACTATGTTCATCAAGGTGGCAATAACATAAATTTCAACAATTACCACCCCAACCAAGGAGGAGGCAATTACAACCACTATGGGAACAAGGTGCATCCCAACTTGTCCTACGGGAACCCGAATAATGCCCTGCAACCACCACCCGGATTCCAGGTATCAAATGGCCAAATCGTAGAACCGAAGAAGAATGAGCTGAAAGATGTGCTAATGGCCTTTATGAAGCAAACGGGAGAGTGCATGAAGGACTCCAACAAACGGCTAGTGCAGGTTGAAGCTAATGTGAATGACCTGAATATTCACATGAAGAGCATCGATAACCAGATGAGCCAGATTTCATAGGCCGTGGGTATTCAGCATCAACCGGGCCAATTTCCATCACAAACGGTTGTCCACACCATATCATCCTCAGTCTACTACCTCTTGTGAAGCCAGTGAAGTGGCCAAATTTCTTAAGTCTAATATTTTTAGTAGGTATGGAGTGCCTAGGGCTGTTATTTCGTATCAAGGAACTCACTTCCGGAACCGAACGATTAAAGATTTAATGAAAAAATATGGAGTCCACCACAGGTTGTCCACACCATATCATCCTCAGTCTAACGGCCAGGCGAAAATATCAAATAGGGAGATCAAAGCAATACTAGAGAAGACGGTGAACCCGTCAAGGAAAGACTAGAGTAAGAGGCTTGACGACGCACTATGGGCTTACAGAACAACATATAAAACGCCCATTGGGATGTCTCCTTACAGGTTAGTGTTCGGCAAGATGTGCCACTTGCCGGTTGGACAGGAGCACAAGGCATACTGAGCGGTCAAGGAGATTAACATGAACCCTCGAGCTTGTGAGGAAGAAAGGAAACTGCAGCTCCAGGAGCTGGAAGAATTGAGGCTTGAGTCTTACGAGTCCGCGTGTGGTACAAGAAAAAGACTAAGCTCTGGCATGATAAGAATCTCCGGACCAAGGAACTACAAGTTAGGCAGAAAGTTCTCATATTCCTGTCCAGGCTTAAGCTGATGTCTGGAAAGCTAAAGTCCAAGTGGATCGGACCATATACTATCGTTGGCCTTCGCTCAAATGGAGCAGTAGAGATCCAAGGAGGTGCCTCGAATTCTGTGCCTTTCCTCGTCAATGGTCATCGCGTGAAGGTATTTAGGGATAACTCGGAGCTGTGTGTAGTGGACGAAGTACCTCTACGCGCACTCCCTGATATCTCCTAACCACTCTAGGAAGGAAGTGTTCTTGAAGAAATCCTGGGTCAAGTAAATTGAGAAGTTTTTTTATCCATACCCTGACCCAGGGAATCTCAAGAATACTTGAAAGAAAGTGTAAATATTTAATCGCTTTTCTTAAACAAGAAAATCCCAAACAAAGTAAAAAATAATAATCTTCCAAAAATATTTTCGAAATACCAGACTCCGTAGGCAACTTGAGTTATCATTTGTTAAACCCTTGACCTGGGAGTCTGGCGTTTCAATTTTGTTTTTTTTTCTTTTCTTCTAAGTGTGGAATTGCAGAGAGCATTTACATGGGGCAGGGAATTGAGGAACAAAAAATTTTGGAGGGAGGTGGCGCCGGTTCGAATTTCAAATGATGACTTTATAGGGAGACGTACGGTTGCTCGCGTCATGCTTGCAACCGCCTGCAAAACCGTCCCAGTCCATACCTACCGGCTATTTCCGTGCTTTCACTTTTATTTTCCATTTCATATTCACTCTCTATCTAAAAATTCCCAAAATCACTCTCTATCTAAAAAACACGCTCTCTCGCAATTTCAAATTTTTTTTACTAACCCTAATCGGAGTATTTTTATTCCGAGTTCTTGAGAAATTGTCCAGATCCCGACTATGGCCAACGCAGCAAACACATGAAACTCTTCCACATCCGCGGATTCTGGTGCGGCCTCGTTCATGGCAGATTTAATGGAGAAATTTGGCGGCCCAGAAGAGGCAATGAAGGCCTTCGCCATGTTTACGGCGATGATGGGGCAGACTAGGACACCCGCTGCAACAATCTCCGTACCAGTTGATGTAGAGGGGGAAACCCCAGTTGGAGAGTTGGAGGGGGCGACCCCTGGTATTCTTGAAGAGTTTGCTGGGGAAAAAACCCTAGAAAGTGTCGAGGGCGGCGATGCCCTAACCTCAACTGAGGACGTTGCTGAGGGGAGCACCCCTGTGAAAACTGTGGGTCGCGAAGCCCAGGAGACACATGGACCGGTTGGGGTGGAAACCCCCATTTATATCGAGGGGACAACCCCCAATTTGTCTAGGGATGCAGAAACCCCCATTACTGAAAACATACTGGAACCCGTTGAGGACGGGGCGAATTTGATTGTGGATTTGATCAATGCCCCGGAGGAGACAGTTTCACCGGTAAATACCAGAGAAGCCCGAAGACAAGCTCGCCAGAGCTTATTAGATGAAATTGATGACTCCGTCCAGCAGACGAAACAAGGAGCGCTGGGTCCAGAGACCGCAGCAGCAGAGCATGACAACTCTCCTAGACCCAGTGATGGGGAGAGTGACAAGGAGGCACACTACCAAGCGGTTGAGAGAAAAAGGAAGGGAAAGCAGACAGCTCCTTCCTTGACCAAGAAACCAAAGGGCAAATCTGTTGAAGCCTCTCTTCCTCCACCCGCTAAGGTCCCTTATGCTGCTAAGTCTGACAACCCTACTCAACCTAGCGAATCCGAAGAGGAACCTGAGGAGGAGCTCAATTTCCGAACCCACTGAAATCTGGTTGACCAAGGAGTTGCTTGATGCAATGAGAAAGTTTGATGACCCCAAACGTGCAGCAACTTATAAAGAAAAGAGTACCCAAGGTAAATATGCAAAGTCAGGAAAATGATATGATCCCGAGGAATTGAGGGAAATAGCTTCCGACGGTGAATTCCGGGAGTACATAGATGCCATCGGTTTCAACTGGTTACTTAAGCATAGCTCTTTTGAAGTTCCAACGGGATTAGCACGAGAGTTCTTCTCGACCTTCCGCCGGAAGTCAACTACCGATCTGGATGCTGATTCTATCACGTTCCGCCTCTTCAACGAGGAGTAAGAAATGAGCATCCGGGAGTGGTCGCTCCGCTTGGGACTGTTTACACGCACAGAGGATGATGAGGGCCTATGGCATGATAGGATGGTTGGCCCGCCCAAGTTTACCCCAGGATTCAAACCACAAGCAGCTTGGGATTTCATAACCCACCCAAAGGTGGGTCAGTTTAAAACGAGTTGTACAAAAGCCTCACACATAGAGAACCGGATCCTGTGATTCGCTCAGACCTTCATCAGTTACAATCTGATGGGAACGGCAAATGCTGCCTTGACTACGGCAGATCTCTACTTCACTTGGTGCATGGCCAAAGGAGTCAGAGTACACCTGGGCTACTGGTTAGCCCAGGCATGCCATCAGATGACCGCCAACCCTTCCAGACACATGTATACATGCCATCTCCTAGGGGCCTATCTTCAACGCAACATAATACTAAAGATCGCCAAATCTTGCCGTGATGTGGAGATGTGCTTGCCACCGGAAGTTTTTAATGTCGATTATTTTTTCAACAAGGGGCTTTTATACATGCATGGGAAGGAGGTGTGCTTTTATGAAGTCGATATGTCTGAAGCCCAGGTCAAGCAGGAATCGGAAGTCGTCGAGGTAGCGCCCAGTGTTGAGGTTGAAGAGGTAAGGAAAGAAGTGAAAGGAGTGAGGACAGAGGTGGAGAAGATGAGGGCAGAAGTCAGGGAGGAGATTGTGGCCCTTCGGGGTAGTGTGACAAAGGTAGTGGAACGATCGGCAGCCCACTGTGATCGGATGGCGGAAGCCGTCGAACTGATGATGATGATGACTAAGTGGATGAAAGAGCACTTTTTCGTTCCCCAGGCGGATCCACCTACTGGACCCAGCTCGATGTCCACCCAGCCTGGTCAAGGAAGTGTGCCTCCCCAGTTTCCTCCGCCTGCGTCAAGACCCCTGCTTGCTCCATCTGCCTCAAAGCCAATAAGTCTGAAGAGAACAATCCCCAGACCAAGTGAGGAAGTGAAAGAGGTGTCGGACTCACTGGCAAGGAAAAAAACGAAAGTGACCAGACCGTACGTTCCATCCCAGTCTGGCTCCCGCAGGGGCCAGACCCCGAATTGATTCCCCCCAAGACCAAGTAACTTTTCAATTTCTGTTTTGTTTTTTTTCTTCTTTCTTTTCAGTTATGTGTTCTGTGCTCAGCATGCTTTAACTTGTTTATATGTGTTGTGCCTTCACACACTTAGCCCAATGTTTGGTCTAAGTGTGAGAAGAGGTTGTTTTGTTTTCAAGCATGTTTTGCTTAAGTGTGTTGTACCTTCTCCACTTAGCCAGATGTTCGGTCTAAGTGTGAAAAGTTTGTGTTTTTTTTTTGCTTATTGGTTGTTTGTTTTGTCTTGGTTTGTACTGTTTTCTTACACTGTTTCCCCCCTTCACTAGGATAGCTTGGGGACAAGCCGGAGTGAAGTGGGAGGGGGAGGGAGTAAGTGCAGTTTCTTTTGTTTTTTTGTCTAGGTTTTTGTGTTTGTGTATCGCATGGGCTAGTGATATAATAAGGAAAGATCCCCTTAGTGAGAGCGATTGAAGATAGGATGCATATCAACTTTGATGTCTTTTTCCTTAATAAGCTGAATGCGGCCTGAATGAAGTAAGGACGATAGAAGATGCCTTAGATAACCTAGTTGTGTAGCCCTACTATAAGAGTGAATTATAAGCCTAAACACTTTGAGCTGACTTGTAAAAAAATGGGCAGCCACTTGATGCTTAGGGAGTAGAGTATAAAGGGAAGAATGCGTTTTGGAGGTATAAGCTGGACGAAGTCCAGAAATGGAGGTATAAGTTGGACGAAGTCCAGGGGATAAGTAAATTGAAAATATTTGGAGGTATAAGCTGGACGAAGTCTAGAGAATATATATATATATATATATATATATATATATATATATATATATATATATAGGTCCATGATCAATTGAGATTTTTTAGGCTAATTGAGAAATGAGATGCAATCTCAGCAACTCATTTTTATTAAATGAGTGGTCCAGAATTTGCCACATGAAAAATATTTTTAGATTAATTAATTATAAAAGGACAGAATGGTAATTTCATATTTTAATTAGGGATTGTGAGGGTGCTGGTGTGTGTGCTTCGAGATGTTGGCTTCAACAATGGTGGCTTCCAGCGCTTTCAGAGCGCTCCAGATCTCCGCGAAGAGCTCCGGCCGATCGTCGCAACAGATCGACGACTTGATCTGCTCCGATCCGTCTTCAATCTGATCGACGATTACCTCGTCGATCTCGCTCGGCACGCCGCTGCTGATTTTGCTCGCCTCCTTCGCCCTCTGCCGCTGCTCCTTCACGTGATCCACCACGTGCCCCAATGGCGCCACCTTGTCCATCTATATTGATCGGAATCGGTCAATTCAGTGAGAATTTTGATTCGATTCGAGAGAGACAGAGAAAGAAGGGAAAATACCTTTTCAGATTTAGGGATGAGTTTGCGGAGAGTTGAGCGATTTAGGGATGAGTTTGCGGAGAGTTGAGCGTTGATTCTGTCTCTGCGGCATTTCTCGGATGTTGTTTATTTGTTGAAAATCTGCGGCATTGGCTATTGGTTTTTGGGTGAACAAATTTGCTGTTGACATTATATTGAAACTTCAGTTGTAGACATTTGCTGTTGACATGTTGAAATGTAGGAGATGCTGGTTTGTTGACATTGTGAATTGAAGATGAAAATTTAGGATGACATTTTGTAGGTGCCTTTGGAGGTCTGTTGACATATTGACATTTGCGTTGCTAGTGACATTTCTTTGAAATCTATGAATACATTATGTGATGTTTTTTGTTGACATTTGTGGAATTAGCATGAGAACATACCTTGAGCTTCGTAAGACAACTCCATAAAATACCAATTTGGTAGATGAGATTGTATAGAATATTGACATGTCATGTCAACTACGGTACATATCGTGTCAACTACACGTACAAGCTATGTCAACTGTGTTACAAGCCATGTCAACTACACGTACAACCATGTCAACTACACATAGAAACCATGTCAACAACAATTATAAGTCATGTCTACTAGACATACAAGCTATGTCAACAATCCGACACATTAAAACATGAAATGACACTTATACCCCCGTGTTGACATAATGTGATAGCTGTTGACATTTCGTTAATCTTGTGGATTAGTGGCTGAGATTGCATCTCATTTCTCAATTTAGCTAAATAATCTCAACCTAACAGGACCCTCTATATATATATAGAAAAAATTCTAATATAGAGAAAGGGAAAAATTCCTTAAAGGCAGGAAGCAATAGTAACCTGACCTAGGAAATTAATAGAGAAAAGGAGTAGTAAGAAGGAGAAACTCTCATAACCCGGCGCATCAGTGGTGTAACTTTGATTTTAGAGCGCTTCGAACCTAACATCCCTAGTGATGAATGAGTGATTGAGCGAACCTAACAGCTGGGAAATCGATAGGCTATCTTGACGAACTGACAGACCATTTAGGCAGAAGAGGGAAATGGGAGGATTTGAAGATTGTAGACGATTGGATAGAACTTAAGCTTGTGGGGACGATCGCCTAAAAGTTGAAACTGGTTCATGCTTATGTGTTTTGTTTTCTTTTGTGTTTGTTCTCATTTTGTGAGTCTGTAGTATGTCTAGATCTAGGAGTCTGTACTTTGTTCTTGTTTGTAGAGTCGTTCATAGGAACCGTGGGTTGAAATTCACCTTATTCTTTTTCTTGTCTTTCATGCATGAGGACAAGCATGGTTTAAGTGTGAGCAGTTTGATAAGGCTAATTTCATGCATAGGTCTAGGGGATAAATTCATGAAAATACTGGGTCTAACACACGTCTTAAGCCAGATGTGCAGAAGAATTTTGCCAGGTTCAGGAAAGAGAGAGGACAATTACATGGTACGAGGAAATTGGCGAAAAAGTGAGCATTGTGGAGGAAATTGCAAGACGGAGGAAATCTCGGAGCTGAAGGGTAGAATGGAGATTTCTACGAAGGCTTCTAGAAGATTATGTCCGCGCCTATATAAGGAAGGAAGCATGCATTCTAGAGGGACCTTCTCGGTGGAGGCCTCGTTACGGATTGTAGCTAGGAGCTCACTTTTCTCTTACACGCTTGGGTTCTTTATGGGAAATTCGGGGGTTCATGTCTGGGTTCACTTCCTGTTTACAGTAGTTTCATTTGGGTGTAACACCGTCCTATCGAGGGCGAAGAAACAATTTCCAATTTATTTCTCGTTGTTCTGTGGATTTCACCGAGCTTCGCTGTCAGAAGCTCGGCACTCTGTTTACCCTTTATTCTGTGGGTTTATGCAAGCTATTTTCCATAATGTTGATGGTGTTTGTTTCTGCTTCAGTTACTGTGTTTTTCTGGAGTTCGTGCTAGTACTTGTTTTGGATGCTTTTCGCATTTGCTTACTGAATCTGTGTAGAATTGTTTGAATTGGTTGCTGATCGGAGTATATCTTTAGAATCGGAAGTTATGGGGATGATTCTGGTTGTTGTAGGACTTGGATCGCTTGGATCCGGAGTGGATTAAGTATCCGACGAGAGATCTGAACAGAGTTGGTTTAATTTGATACCTAGCCTTCGTGTTTTTATTTCGCTCCGTCTAGTTTATGTAGATCTGTGTTATTTCCGGTTTGCTGCAAGTTTCCGACGACCAAACTTTTATATTTTGTTCGAATCAGGGTATGTGCTCTGTTTCCTTCATCTTCGTGTCTGATTCACCTAGAGAAATGCATGTCGTTGTTAGTTAAATTCCCAGTTCGTTATTTGCAGCTTTTCTGTCGTACTTGTTATTTCTGGAATGATGGTCCCCACTATTATTCGTTTTCTGTCTAGCTAAATTAGGTAGTCGTTTACACGGTCTAGGAAGTGAATTTAATATCTAGCAGTCATGAGGACGTTTGATCTCAGCATGTTTACAGTTTTATAGGTCTAGTGTTACATTTCTTGCCTAGGTCTAGTTGTAGTTATACCTCAACCCAGTTTGCGTGGTAGCAACCGCCTTTGTCAAGAGTCTCTAAATACTTTCTTACGTGTCCGTCTTCGTGGGATCGACCCCTGCTTCTCTATACTAATCCATATTATTTGGGTTGAGGGATCTTTGAATGGGAGTTTTGTGTGTACAACGACAGAGCATTCCGTGTTCCATTGAGTTCCTAGACCAAGTGATCTTGTGGGTTCATAGGACTTGGTATCTCGACCTAGCACAGCACATCACCCTCTCTCCCTTCAAATGGCGCCGTTGCCGGTGACTATGGTGTTATCTACTTGATTTTGTTTCTATGACACTGTAATTAGCTTTCGGCTTTCTTTAATTTTGTTTTTGATCGTTTTCTTTTGTCCACACATGACTTCTTATCCAAGGTGTTTTCCAAGGTAGAAAAAATCAAGGCTGAAGTGGAGAAGGAAAGCTCTCTGATTACATGTGGCTGAAAGAATGCCTATGGGGCCAATGAGTTTTCTTCTTCTTTCAATTTTATGATTAATGGTTGCATATATGATCCTTGGATACTTTAGAAGCTCATTTTTGTAAATACTTTTAGTCGACTTTTAATTCTTGTAAATAGTTTTCTAAGAAAAAATCCAAAAACATTTAAAATTAAAAAAATTAAAAAAATAAAAATTAAAAAAAATTAAAAAAAATTTAAAAAAATTAAAATTAGAAATATTTCAAAAATATTTTTAGTTTTTTTATAAAATTCCTTTTTCTAATTAAGTTTGTTTAAAAAAATTTTATTTTCAAAAAAAAATTAAAAAAAATTAAATTTAGGGATAATTCGGAGTTACGCGTAATGGAAGAAACTCCACTACGCATGCACCTTTTTATTGCCTAGCGGGTCAGTTTGCTAAGTACTCTTCAGGAATCTGCTGGGTCAGGTAGATAGGAAGGAATTTGAAAATTTTTGGACTGGACCAGTAGTATACTCCCAAGAATACTTTAGTAAAAGTTGTACTTAGTGTGAATATGTTTTTTCTGAAATTTCTTATTAAAATCCAAACAAAGAAAAAAATTTAATCCCAAAAATATTTTCGAAATTCTAAGTAAATTTGGGAAAGAAGTTTATAAATGAAAAAAAATTGGATCTTACATCCACTTGACCAGTTTGCTTAAGAATTTCAAGTTTTAGTTTCGTAGGTCAGGAAGAGAGTACACGGGACCTCCAACGAATTCCAAGGACGAAGCTCCCAATTCAGGAAATAAGGAAGACGACTACCTGACCCAGTAGAATGGCAAGTCAGAAACATGGAAAAAGAGGATTATGCTTAGCAGGGGTGGCCAAATCTGCTCTACAAACTCCAAAACTGTCAATGTTGACGTACCAGCAAGTGTGAATGCAACCCCCATGATCAGTAAGAGGACCAAGAAGGCAAGCACCACCAGCACCCCCAGGAAGGCTGACTCCCAAAGGAGCCAGGGTCAGAATTGATCCACCACCCCCCAGTAACCAAGTAAATTTTAATTTCTGTTTTTGGCTTTTAGTTTTTTCAGTTTTAGTTTTTTAGTATGCATGCTAGGTTGTTTATTGGTGTTTCTATGCCTTCTCCCACTTAGGTCATGGCTTGGCCTAAGTGTGAGAAGTTTGTGAGCTTAGCATGTGTTGTTTTTTGTGTTTTCTGTGTATATCTTCTCCCACTTAGCCCATTGATACGTTCTATTAGTTGATGTTTGTGTCTTCTCCCACTTAGCCCAATTCTTGGTCTAAGTGTGAGAAGTTTGTGTTTTCTTTGTGTCTGTGATCTCTGTTTTGTTGTCGCCACTAACTGCCCTGTTTTCCACCTCATTGGGATTTCTTGGGGACAAGCATGAATGAAGTGGGAGGGGGAGGGAGTAGTACAGTTTGTGTTTAATGTGGATAGGAGTCTTTAGGTCTTTTTTTTTTTGTGTCGCATGAGCTAGTGAATATAATAAGGCAAGATTCCCTTAGTGAGTGCAATTGAAGATAAGATGCATGTCAACTTTGAGGCCTTTTTTCTTAATAAGCTGAATTCGGTTTGAATGACGTAAGGACGATGGAGGATGCCTTAGATGACCTAGTTGTGAAGCCCTATCATAAATGTGAGTTATAAGACATACACTTAGAGCTAACTTGTATAAAAAGGGGGCCACCACTTGATTGTTAGGGAGAAGAGTCTGGAGGTATAAGCTGGACGAAGTCCAGGAAAGGAGGTATAAGCTGGACGAAGTCCAGGTGAGGAAGAAAATAAAAAATTTGGAGGTATAAGCTGGACGAAGTCCAGGGAAAAAGAAATAAAAGAAAAAAAAATGGTAGCAAAAGAAAAAATTCCTAAGGGCAGGAAACAATAGTAACCTGGCCCAGGAAGTAAAAAGGAGGACTGTAGGAAAGAGAAACTCTCATAACCCGACGCATCAGTGGTGTACCATTGACTTAAGAGTGATTCGATCCTAACATCCCTGGTGAGGAATGAGTGATCGAGTGAATCTAACAATTGGGAAGTCAATAGACTATCTAGACGAACTGACCGACCGATTAGATGGAAGAAGGAAAGGGGAGGATTTGGAGACTATAGACGAATCGGATAGACCTTAAGCTTGTGGGGACGGCTGCCCAAAAGTTGAAGCTAGTTCATGCCTTTGTGTGTTGTTTTCTTTAAGTGTTTATTTTCTTTTTGTGAGTCTGTAGTATGTCTAGGTCTAGGAGTTTGTGTTTTGTTTGTGTTTTTAGAGTCGGTCAGTTGATAACCATGCATTGAAACTTGCCTTATTTCTTTTTCTTGTCTTTCATGCTTGAGGACAAGCATGGTTTAAGTGTGAGCAGATTGATAAGGCTCGTTTCATGCATTAGTTTTTTGTGATATTATATGCCTTTTTGGGGAGATAATGCGCAAATTTGAGATTAAGTGTGCAGATATTGGCTGGGTCAAGTAGATATTGCAAATTGACCGAGCAGGTGCAAAATGAGCAGAAAAGGAGTAAAAAGTGTCAAAAATCCGCTAGGTCAAGGAGAATTATCAGGAGAGCAGGTGTGTGAAAAATCTGCCAGACCCAGGAAAGCACACAAATTACCCGGGGCGGGGAAAATGGAGCAGAAAAAAATTGAAGAAAGGAGCAGATTTAAAAGATCCTATTTTAAGGGTACAAACATCAAATCATGAAGAGCATACCCTAGGGATTCGAGCTTGAACCCTGCCTATATAAAGGGACCAACATGAATGAAGAAGGGAGCGCTTAACGCTATGGTAGTTAGGTAGGAAGTTCTCGGTAGCGCTTAACGCTACCATTCTCGTAGTTTAGGTAGGAAACTCTCATAGGCGCTTAATGTTAGGGTTTTGTATACTAGAAATCACCTTTCGAGTGATTTGATACTGTAAAACTCTAATGGTTATTTTCCAATAAATGCAACAGATTATTTTTATCATAATGTTGTTATGTTTTACATTTAATGGTTGTTTATTGCATATTTAAATGTATGAGCAAACGTAACAAAGTCTAAGTCTTTGTTTTAGTAGACTGGTTGTGGGCGTCGTCCAATTTAAGGTAACACGGTCAGTTCTAAACAAAGAAAAATAAGAATTTCACAACCTAGATAGGCCTAGACTACCTATCGCGAAAGGTTGCAATGTCAGTCCGATTATTTCTAAACCTTATTGAAATAAGATGACGTTGGTGTGGTATAGCACTGAATTGTCACGACCGCACTTCCTAAGGATAGGAAGCACGGGAAATCGTGACTCGTGGGGGATTTAAGAAGCGGGGAAGAAGGGGGAAAACAATTCAAGGCAATACAACTTAACAATCAAAGAGGAAATTCCATTTAAATCAATCAACGTTTCAAAAACCCAAGTCTCATAATGAAAGATAACAGAGTTCAACAATAACGGAAATAACAGAGTTTCTTAAGACATTGAATAGCGGAAGCAATTTGAGAGTGTAGTTACTACTACGTATGAAGACGTAATAGTAACCAGACCAATTCTTGATAACATCACTCAACATCCTCCGCCTCCCGACCTCGCTCAACCTGCACATAGGGAAAACATATGCAGGGGCTGAGTACTTGATGCACCCAGTGAACTCATGCCCGAAATACATTTATCATTTAAGTTATGTCAAGCCATCATCGTGTGAATCCCGGGTTTTTCTTTAAAAGAGACCGAGAAGCACATAAATCCATTTCCATAAAATAGTGTCCGCGCGGACTAACATCATCCTCCATCATATACCATATCTGAACCATCATGTGAAGCGAGAATGTGGCCACAAACTCGATCACTGGACCGGCCGACCTAGGGGACGGCTCACGATCCCCATCAGTGCACTAGTCCGAGTAGGGACTCACTCCCTAGTCAGACCCGAATTCGTTAACCATCAAAGTCTAGTAGAGTGTTATTCTAGTAGACAATCAGATAGGCAGTTTCAAAACATAAACACGGCATGACATACTTGTAAAATCATCCTTATCACACCATAAATATATCAATTTAAGAATAAACTTTTAAAGAATAAAGCCCACCTCAAAAGCTTAGGTTTTCCGTAACAATCCTCGTTCCGACTTTTAGCGTGCGTGCGAACCACCTTTTCGCAAATTACATAAAATTCATATCAAAATTCGGTAACGATGATAATTAGAATGCATGCACTCTAATTAAATTCTTTTAAATCTTCTTTCTCGATTTCCGTGTATTTTCAGTTATTCGGCGGCCGCCCAAGGCGTCGCGTGCGACGCCGGTCGGCCGCTTACGCTCGTTCTTTCCTTCGTTGGCTCCTCATATGTTTTCCATAATCGTCGAAAATAATTTCTAAAAAAATTATTTAAGCGCATACTTTAATTTCTGTATTTATTTACCGTTGAAAAAGTATTAATTCATACTTAGGTAAATTATTCATTTTTCAAAAGTCTTCCGGGAATTAATTAAATAATTTTCCCCGATTAAATTTTAATTGTCGGCCCAAGAGACTAAACTTAGCCCACCTTATTCCTCAAAAAAAAAACAATTAGTGAGCCCATCAATTAAAAGAAAAGCCCAACATCAATTTAATTAAAGTTCCAATTAATTAGTAAAAGGCCCAACAATTAAAAGAATATATGGCCCAAACTTAATAAAATGTTGGCCCAAACTCATCTCCCTCTCCAACATACTCTCTCTCTCTTCCTTCTTTCTCTCTCTCGGCAATCACACAACAGCCGTGGAGCTGCCGTCGCCGTCGTTCTCCCTCCGGCTCGCCACCGTCGCGGCTGGAGCCGCCTGCCGCCGCAGCTGGAGCCGCCGAGGAGGCTGCTGTCTTCGCTGCTCGCCGGCGGGAGCTGCTGCCGCGGAGGAGAGTCCACGTCGCCGCTGCCGTGCGGCTGGAGCTGCTGCCTCGCCACTCCGGGAGCTGCTGTCTCGCCGTCGCGCCACTGCCGCTGCTGCCTCCCGTCGCAACTTGAGATGCCTGCCGTCGGGAAGACGTCAAACGGCTGTCCGCCGCTGCCCGTCGCCGGCGGCGGCTTCTCCTCTTCCGAAACGACTCCGAAACATCCCGCAACATACGTTATGTTTATAAAGTTACGTTCTTTCTTAGTTTCGGTTACGCGCGGCGATCGTTTGGTTGATTCTTACGGATTATTCATAGCTTGGTTATGAAAATAAAATCAAGGCTATATGCATGCAAAGTTAGTAAACAATTCATGCTTTGAGGATGGAAGAAATGGTATACCTCAAGAGCTTAAACTTGATGTGGTTGAACAAAAAAAAATGAAACCAACTCCTTCTTCTCCCCTCTCCTTCCCGTCGACTTCTCTCGGCCCTTCTCTCTCTCTCTCTTTTTTTCTTGAAGTGTGAATGATGAGAGGAGTTAGTGAGGAGGGTAATGAAGGAGTGGTGGTGACTCTTGGGATGGTGGGAGATGGAAGGGTGAGAACTTGGAGAGTCTCCCATGAAGAATAGGGCCGTCGGCCATGAGGAGGAAAAGAAAAGGAAAAAGACTTAGGCTTGATCCACTAAAATTAAAATCCACTTGGGCTTCCAAGATTTAATTTCCATTGGGCTAAAGAAATAAATAAGTTGCAAGCCCAAAAAAAAAACTACTACTTGATGGATTTTAAAGAGTAATTAAAATCCAAATTATCTTGTTTTTAATTGGACTTCAAATTTATTTTGAAAAGTCCAAAATAAATTCATAGTTTATTTTTTCCGCATTTTCCCTCGTTAATTAAAATTCACGGGTCTTTATTTATTTTGTTATCTCGTTCTTCACAACCAAAATTAATGTACGTTTACCGGCATAACTTATATTTGGTGTTATTCCAAATATAATATTCCTTCAACCATTCCTCGATTTACGCGCGTCGTTATCCATAAAAACATATATTCCTTCCCACTACATTCCTTCGTTTGCTCAAGAATAGCAATTTCATCATCGATCTTTCACGAGACCTTAAACGTGTCTCCAACGTTCACAATTAAATATAAACATGCACTCTTCTTTTCACATTAACCACAATAACCATAATTCTCCGAGAGCACATTTATCGAGAAGCATCATAATTTGAAATAATTTTATTAATTATTTCGTGATATACATTAAATTAGTACTTTAAAAAGTACGGGTGTTACATTCTACCCACCTTAACAGAAATTTCGTCCCAAAATTTACTTGTTTCCAGCGAAAAGCTCCGGGTATTTCTCTTTCATTTTATCCTCGAGTTCCCAAGTAGCCTCCTCGTGGCCATGGTGTTTCCAAAGTACCTTCACGGACGCGATCGATTTATTCCTCAACTCTTGCACTTTCCTGTCTAGAATAGCTTCGGGTTTCTTCTTATAACTCAAGTCGGGATTCAATATCATTTCCTCTTGATGAACCACGTGTTTGGGATCGAACACGTACTTCCGTAATTGTGACACATGAAAAACGTTATGCACAGTCCCAAAACTCGGTGGTAGTGCCAATCTATACGCTACGGGTCCCACCTTCTCGAGGATTTCATAAGGCCATACGTATCGTGGCTTCAACTTCCCCTTTACACCAAACCTCGTTATTCCCTTCGACGGAGATACTTTCAAGAACACCTTATCTCCATAATTGAACTGTAAATCTGTACGCCGAACATCAGCATACGACTTCTGTCGGTCTTGAGCTTCTTTTATCCTTCGTCGGATTTGTCGCACGATCTCTATCATTTCCTCGACCGAATCTGGCCCGAGTATTCTTCTTTCACCAACCTCATCCTAGTAGAGTGGTGATCTACACTTTCTCCCATACAATGCTTCATATGGGGCCATATTTATTGTCGCCTGGAAACTGTTGTTGTAAGCGAACTCGATTAACGGCAATACAACTTCCCAATTTTCTCCTCTGTCAAGAACCACGGCTCTCAACATGTCCTCGAGAGTTTGAATCGTTCTCTCGGACTGTCCATCGGTTTGTGGGTGGAAAACAGTACTGAAATTCAGTCGTGTACCCAGTTCTCGTTGTAGACTCATCCAAAACCTTGAAGTAAACCTTGTATCTCTGTCTGACGTGATTGTTACTGGTACTCCATGCAATCGAATGATTTCCTTCACATAGATCCGGGCCAGTTTGTCGGACCCATGAGTTATAGGGATAGGTATAAAATGCGCACTCTTGGTGAGGCGATCTATGATTACCCAAATGGCTGTATTCCCTTGTCGGGTCTTTGGTAAACCTGTCACAAAATCCATAGCGATATGTTCCCACTTCCACTCCGGAATCTCCAATGGTTGCAACTTCCCATAGGGTCGTTGATGTAAAGCTTTTACTTGTTGACATGCCAAACATCTTTCCACAAACAAAGCTACGTCCCTCTTCATTCCATCCCACCAGAATGATCCCTTCAAGTCCTGGTGCATCTTTGTACTTCCAGGATGAGCGGTGTATGGAGTCTCGTGTGCCTCGGTCAAGATTTCATTTCGGAGTCCATCGTCACTAGGCACACACAGTCTCCCCTCGTAGGTAAGAGCATTATCAGCTTCTTCTCTAAACTTTTCTTGTTCGCCCTTCCTCACCCTCAGTCGAATTTTCTCCAGATTTTCATCATTCCGCTGCCCTTCTATTATCCTTGTCCGTAGATCGGATGCAATTACCAAGGTGGCAATCTTTCCCTTCACAGTTTCCGGAGCTCTCACTACCTCCAGTCGCATCTTGCTAAAATCGCGAATCAACTCCGCTTCCTGAGTGAGAAAAGTAGCCAACTGCGGTTGAGCTTTCCGGCTCAAGGCATCCGCCACCACGTTTGCTTTGCCTGGGTGATAGTTAATGCCACAGTCATAATCCTTGACTAGTTCGAGCCATCTGCGTTGCCTCATATTCAAGTCTTTCTGTTCAAAGAAGTATTTCAGGCTCTTGTGATCGGTAAAAATCTCACACCGAACTCCATAGAGATGGTGCCTCCAGATCTTCAATGCGTGCACAACAGCCGCTAGTTCTAAGTCATGAGTGTGGTAGTTCAACTCGTGTGGCCTCAACTGCCGCGAAGCATAGGCAATCACCTTACCATTCTGCATCAAAACACACCCCAATCCAACCTTCGATGCATCGGTGTAAACCACATAGTCTACCCCTGGTTCCGGCACGGCTAGAATAGGTGCGGTGGTCAACTTTTCCTTCAACAATTGGAAGTTGGCCTCACACTCCGGCGTCCAATTGACCTTGGTCCCCTTCTTTAGTTGTTGAGTCATTGGCCGTGCGATTTTCGAAAATCCTTCTATAAATCTCCGGTAGTATCCTGCCAGTCCAAGGAAACTCCGAATCTCGTTTGGGGTCTTTGGCGCCTTCCACTGTTGTATGGCCTCAACCTTTGCAGGGTCAACTCGAATCCCTTCGGCCGTCACAATATGCCCCAGAAAATTCACTTCCTTTAGCCAGAAGTCACACTTACTGAACTTGGCGTACAACTTCTCCGTTCGTAGTGTTTCCAACGTGATCCTTAGGTGCTCCTCATGTTCTTTTTCATCCTTCGAGTAAACCAGCACATCATCTATGAATACCAGAACAAACTTGTCCAAGTATGGATGGAATACTCGATTCATTAAATCCATAAATACCGCCGGTGCATTCGTCAGTCCAAACGGCATTACTACGAACTCATAATGCCCATACCTCGTTCGAAATGCTGTTTTGGGTATGTTCTCCCTTCGTACCCTCAACTGGTGATATCCCGACCTTAAATCCATTTTCGAAAATACTCCTGCTCCCCTGAGTTGGTCGAACAAGTCATCAATTCTCGGCAGAGGATACTTGTTCTTGAGAGTAAACTTGTTCAATTCCCGGTAGTCTATGCACATCCTCAGTGTCCCGTCTTTCTTTTTCACAAATAGTACCGGTGCTCCCCACGGCGACACACTCGGTCGGATAAAACCCAAGTCCAGCAGTTCTTGTAGCTGGATTTTGAGTTCTTCCAACTCCTTCGGCGCCATCCTATAGGGTGTTTTCGACACTGGTGCGGCTCCTGGTTCCAGATCGATAGTAAACTCTAACTGTCGGTCAGGCGGAGGGCCTGGCAAAGCATCGGGAAATATGTCGAGAAAGTCACGTACTACTGCCACATCTTCAACTTTCTTCTCTTTCTTGTCATGTCCTTGCAGATACACAAGATAGGCTGGACGCCCCTTTCTAATCAGCGTAGATGCTTGAAGTGCCGATATCACACAAGTTTGCTGATTCATCGAAATTCCGTGGAAGGTAGAGGGCTCCTTCCCCGGGGTTTGTAACGAGATTTGTCTCTCTTGGCATCGGATAGTGGCATAGTTTTCAGCTAGCCAGTCCATCCCCAGGATAATGTCGATGTTATCCATCGGCATAGCATGCAAGTTGTGAGCCGTTAAACTAAGTTCTCCCACCGTGAGTTCTATGTTCGAACAAGACTGTGAAATTTCTATAAGGCCTCCTACTGGTGAGTTCACGTTCATCTTATGTTCCAGTTCATCAACAGGCAGTCTTAAAGCATTCACGCAAGAGTGCGATATAAAAGAGTACGACGCACCCGTATCAAACAGAACAGCAACAGGCATGTCAAGTAGTGTTCCCATACCTGCCAGATTATCTTGTTTTGGCTCTCCCTGTGGGGCTTTAGCTTGCTTGCGTCCCAAGGCATAGGCCCTAGCTTGAGTTGGGTATGGTTGGCGACGCTGCTGCTGCTGCTGAGGTGGTGTAGGATTCCCTCGAGGTCCGTTCGGTGTTCCCCCACCTCCAGTGTTGTTGTTGCTCGGGCACTCCTTGGCGAAGTGTCCCATTCCCCCACACTTATAGCATATGTTGGTCCCGACTCTGCACTCTCCCATGTGGTTCTTCTGACATTTGGCACATGGAGGTGCTCTCTGACGGAAATCTCCATTTTGGAATGGAGCAGCCTGCTTTCCTTTTCCCTGGGAAGAGTTTGGGGTACCCTGGAACCTCTTGTTGTCAAAGGGTGCGCGGTTCCCGTCCCATTTCCTCTTATCCCGGAAATTCTGCTGTGGGGTCGGCGGTGTTGGAGTAGTGGGTGTGACTGTCCTTTCCCGTGGCATCGCTTCCTCCACGTCCAATGCACGAGACAATGACTCGGCATACGAGAGTCTGCCACGGCATGCCAAAGCCATCCTGATTTCGTGCCTCAGACCGGCACAAAACTTCTCCGCCATCTTCTCGTCTGTGTTTACCTGTTCGGGTGCATATCGAGACATGTCACATAGGGCACGGTCATATTCTGTCACAGTCATCCGCCCCTGTTTTAAGTTGTAGAACTCGGCCTCCTTTGCCTTACGGTAACTCCTTGGAATGTATTTGTCATACAGTTCCTCCTTAAAGTCTTCCCACGTCAGGGTGTCCAATTGCTCTTGCGTCATTGTACGCTGCTTAGTCTCCCACCAAAACTCTGCGGACCCGGTGAGCTGATAGGTCACGCACGATAGGCGCTCCTGGTCGGTGCACCTTAAGAACTTAAAGATGCGTTCTATGGCCCGAATCCAGGTCTCGGCCTTGGTTGGATCTCCCATTCCGTCAAACACGGGAGGACGTTCCTTTCGGAACTCCTTCTCGATGTTCCGTTCCGGCTGTGGCGGTGGTGGAGGTGGTGGTGGTGGTTGTGATTGTCCTTCAGGACCCACACTGCTCTGGGTCTCGTTGCTTGCCTCATTCTCGTGGTGAATGGCTGCACGTCGGGGAGGCATTCTGTTCAACACATACGTTAGTATAACATCCAACTTTACCATCACCACTCCACATAACCTTTCCAAAGCGATAACACAACTTTCCATACACAACGTGGTAAAACGAACACAACGATAAAACAACGGAAAACTTTATTAACTCAAACCAACAAGTACGTGTTTCCACAAGGTCTTTGAAGCAGGGAAGGAAAAACAAACGTCAAAAGAAACTGTTACATAGTTCGTCAAAACAAAACATTCAAAAGCTAACAAACGGTAAAGAAACACTACTCCTCGGGAGCTCTCTCGTAATTCGCCCCTTCCTCGCTGTCAACCTCAACCTCCCTTTCAAGGGGCTCTTCTTCGGGGTCTTCTTCATCCTCGAGAGGATCTTCCTCTTCTTCCTCATCATTCTCCCGCACATAAGTAGCGACGTCGATATGCTTATCGACCACAAGAACTTCCGTCGCGGGAGGTGCGGAGGTGCGCATCCCAAGCCTTCTCCTCTTGGGGAAGTTTGGCTGCGGCGTCTCACTCTCATACCCACCCCCGCTGTAGAGGCTGCGACTCGATGAGGATGTCTCCTTCCTAGGAGGAGCATAGGGTGGCGGTCCATCACGAGCATCAACCAGTGCTTCCAAGAGAACCTTCACAAAACCATGCATGTCCCCTTGCATGCTGTAGTCGGGAAGCTTATGCCAGACGTATGACCGTAAAGCCTCGTCGGCCCACCTATTCCAAGGTGCCGGTAGTCCGTCAATCAATCTCTTGATTCCCTCATAGTGCCTCACTCCACAGCCATGAGCATCCCGCCATAAAGTCAAGTAATCTGTGACATAAGATATCAAAGGGGTCCTCTCGTCCCTCTCGAACTCACGATACATTTCCACCGCCCGCAATCCATTTTTGACGTACCTTCCCCTTAGCGGTGCGTGGATCATGATCGCCATCTACATAAAAGTGAGTCCCCTTAGCAACCAGTCGTAGAAAAGAGTAAAGCAAGGTAGAGAAAGATAGAACGCATAAAGAACGTCATACGTACTACCGTGCATATACCTGTCGATTTCCATAAGGAAAAGTCGTAACAATTTTTTTTTTTTTTTTTTATCCTCTAAGGATAGATGTTTAGTATTTTATAAACGTGGTACTTTTGCAACTTCGTCTATCCTTCCATCTATCACAATCGCGTTTCACAAGGTTATCCTTGTCTCGTCATTCCATCGTCCTTTGGAATTCGTGCCCTTTCGCACCCCATTCATTCTATCACTTCTATTATGCTTCGTTTCAACTTTTGCCCTCTTTCGTGTTGAGCGCGGTGAGACGGAGTGTTGAGTGTTAAGTGAATACTCTTTTAGTCTAGCGAAACGAGTCTAGACTAGATTGAATAAATGACTCTCGGTCCAGAGCGGAAGGAAAAATTGCTCTGATACCATTCTGTCACGACCGCACTTCCTAAGGATAGGAAGCACGGGAAATCGTGACTCGTGGGGGATTTAAGAAGCGGGGAAGAAGGGGGAAAACAATTCAAGGCAATACAACTTAACAATCAAAGAGGAAATTCCATTTAAATCAATCAACGTTTCAAAAACCCAAGTCTCATAATGAAAGATAACAGAGTTCAACAATAACGGAAATAACATAGTTTCTTAAGACATTGAATAGCGGAAGCAATTTGAGAGTGTAGTTACTACTACGTATGAAGACGTAATAGTAACCGGACCAATTCTTGATAACTTCACTCAACATCCTCCGCCTCCCGACCTCGCTCAACCTGCACATAGGGAAAACATATGCAGGGGCTGAGTACTTGATGCACCCAGTGAACTCATGCCCGAAATACATTTATCATTTAAGTTATGTCAAGCCATCATCGTGTGAATCCCGGGTTTTTCTTTAAAAGAGACCGAGAAGCACATAAATCCATTTCCATAAAATAGTGTCCGCGCGGACTAACATCATCCTCCATCATATACCATATCTGAACCATCATGTGAAGCGAGAATGTGGCCACAAACTCGATCACTGGACCGGCCGACCTAGGGGACGGCTCACGATCCCCATCAGTGCACTAGTCCGAGTAGGGACTCACTCCCTAGTCAGACCCGAATTCGTTAACCATCAAAGTCTAGTAGAGTGTTATTCTAGTAGACAATCAGATAGGCAGTTTCAAAACATAAACACGGCATGACATACTTGTAAAATCATCCTTATCACACCATAAATATATCAATTTAAGAATAAACTTTTAAAGAATAAAGCCCACCTCAAAAGCTTAGGTTTTCCGTAACAATCCTCGTTCCGACTTTTAGCGTGCGTGCGGACCACCTTTTCGCAAATTACATAATATTCATATCAAAATTCGGTAACGATGATAATTAGAATGCATGCACTCTAATTAAATTCTTTTAAATCTTCTTTCTCGATTTCCGTGTATTTTCGGTTATTCGGCGGCCGCCCAAGGCGTCGCGTGCGACGCCGGTCGGCCGCTTACGCTCGTTCTTTACTTCGTTGGCTCCTCATATTTTTTCCATAATCGTCGAAAATAATTTCTAAAAAAATTATTTAAGCGCATACTTTAATTTCTGTATTTATTTACCGTTGAAAAAGTATTAATTCATACTAAGGTAAATTATTCATTCTTCAAAAGTCTTCCGGGAATTAATTAAATAATTTTTCCCGATTAAATTTTAATTGTCGGCCCAAGAGACTAAACTTAGCCCACCTTATTCCTCAAAAAAAAACAATTAGTGAGCCCATCAATTAAAAGAAAAGCCCAACATCAATTTAATTAAAGTTTCAATTTATTAGTAAAAGGCCCAACAATTAAAAGAATATATGGCCCAAACTTAATAAAATGTTGGCCCAAACTCATCTCCCTCTCCAACATACTCTCTCTCTCTTCCTTCTTTCTCTCTCTCGGCAATCACACAACAGCCGTGGAGCTGCCGTCGCCGTCGTTCTCCCTCCGGCTCGCCACCGTCGCGGCTGGAGCCGCCTGCCGCCGCAGCTGGAGCCGCCGAGGAGGCTGCTGTCTTCGCTGCTCGCCAGCGGGAGCTGCTGCCGCGGAGGAGAGTCCACGTCGCCGCTGCCGTGCGGCTGGAGCTGCTGCCTCGCCACTCCGGGAGCTGCTGTCTCGCCGTCGCGCCACTGCCGCTGCTGCCTACCGTCGCAACTTGAGATGCCTGCCGTCGGGAAGACGTCAAACGGCTGTCCGCCGCTGCCCGTCGCCAGCGGCGGCTTCTCCTCTTCCGAAACGACTCCGAAACATCCCGCAACATACGTTATGTTTATAAAGTTACGTTCTTTCTTAGTTTCGGTTACGCGCGGCGATCGTTTGGTTGATTCTTACGGATTATTCATAGCTTGGTTATGAAAATAAAATCAAGGCTATATGCATGCAAAGTTAGTAAACAATTCATGCTTTGAGGATGGAAGAAATGGTATACCTCAAGAGCTTAAACTTGATGTGGTTGAACAAAAAAAAATGAAACCAACTCCTTCTTCTCCCCTCTCCTTCCCGTCGACTTCTCTCGGCCTTTCTCTCTCTCTCTTTTTTTTCTTGAAGTGTGAATGATGAGAGGAGTTAGTGAGGAGGGTAATGAAGGAGTGGTGGTGACTCTTGGGATGGTGGGAGATGGAAGGGTGAGAACTTGGAGAGTCTCCCATGAAGAATAGGGCCGTCGGCCATGAGGAGGAAAGAAGAAGAAAAAGAAAGAAAAAGGAAAAGAAAAGGAAAAAGACTTGGGCTTGATCCACTAAAATTAAAATCCACTTGGGCTTCCAAGATTTAATTTCCATTGGGCTAAAGAAATAAATAAGTTGCAAGCCCAAAAAAAAAACTACTACTTGATGGATTTTAAAGAGTAATTAAAATCCAAATTATCTTATTTTTAATTGGACTTCAAATTTATTTTGAAAAGTCCAAAATAAATTCATAGTTTATTTTTTCCGCATTTTCCCTCGTTAATTAAAATTCACGGGTCTTTATTTATTTTGTTATCTCGTTCTTCACAAACAAAATTAATGTACATTTACCGGCATAACTTATATTTGGTGTTATTCCAAATATAATATTCCTTCAACCATTCCTCGATTTACGCGCGTCGTTATCCATAAAAACATATATTCCTTCCCACTACATTCCTTCGTTTGCTCAAGAATAGCAATTTCATCATCGATCTTTCAACGAGACCTTAAACGTGTCTCCAACGTTCACAATTAAATATAAACATGCACGCTTCTTTTCACATTAACCACAATAACCATAATTCTCCGAGAGCACATTTATCGAGAAGCATCATAATTTGAAATAATTTTATTAATTATTTCGTGATATACATTAAATTAGTACTTTAAAAAGTACGGGTGTTACATGAATGGATCTAACAGCAAGACGAGTCTTTATGCTATCTACTGAAAGACGAGGTCTTGAGAATTAATTTCTTAATCAATGTACGTTAGCATTGAGCATACAATATTGAGTATCCACTACTTTGACTTACCAAAGGTGCGGGTTTTTCGTAACCCAACGATCCAGGTATATTGGGTAGTGGTGATCATTATCTAGAGGTGCTAGGATTGCTATTATGTTGAAACGTGCGCGAGGAGGGTCTCATTTGATAACATCCACAAGAGGAGCTCGAAACGAGGTTTTATTATTCGGAACCTAGCTAGTTGGAGTTTGATTACTCTATCAATAATAAATAAGAGTTTCTTGCTAAGTCCACTCTTGGAATTCGAAATATGTTAATTAATTAAGTCTATAGCAGACATTAATTAATTAACGGATGTTTCCATCTTAAGCGCGGGAAATAAATCAAATACAATTAAAGGAAACCCGGAATACTTGTAATTTCGGATTTGGAAGGCAGTGCAATATTACTTCTGTAGTGGCTGCTCGTAATATTCCAATATAAGCTTATATTAAATTGTGGGTTCAATTTGATTAGTAAAAAGCTAATTGGGTGAGGCCTGTTCCAGATTCTTCCTTAGATCCCTGACTGGGCCCAATATGTGACTTATATAAATAGGAGAATAAAGGAGACAGAAAACACAACAATTATTTTACAAAATTTTCGTCCCCCCCCTCTTGAGAGAGTTTTCGAAAATTGTGCTCCCTCCGTGAGCTGAGTTCTGTCTTCCATTATTCGAGTTCTAGTACGTTGGTGAGATTTGCCCACACAAATATCAGCGTATAGTCCGGGACACCAGTCAGAAGATCCGAGGTCTTGTATTGAAGATCTTCACGTGGAGACGGAGCAAGCCATCATTGATTCTTGATTGAATCAATGAGGTAAATTGGCTAATTCCGTAGTAAGCATGTTTTAGGAATTTTATGTTGTCACGACCGCACTTCCTAAGGATAGGAAGTACGGGAAATCGTGACTAGTGGGGGAAAAATAAGAAGCGGGGAAGAAGGGGGAAACAATCAAATAGTTCAAGGCAATACAACTTAACAGTCAAAGGCGAAATGCCATTCAAGTTAACTAACGTTTCAATCCCGAAGTTTACAAAATGAAAGATAACAGAGTTCGATAATAAGGAAAATAACAGAGTTTCTTAGGACATTGAATAGCGGAAGCAATTTGAGAGTTTAGCTACTACTACGTATGATGACATAGTGGTAACCGGACCAGTTCTTGAATCATCACTCAACATCCTCCGCCTCCCGACCTCGCCCAACCTGCACATAGGGAGAACATATGCAGGGGCTGAGTACTTGGTGCACCCAGTGAACTCACACCCGAAAACATTCATCGTTAAGATACGTCAAGCCATCATCGTGTGAATCCCGGATTTTACTTTAAAAAGAACCGAGAAGCACAAAAATTCATTTCCATAAAACAGTGTCCGCGCGGACTAACATCATCCTCCATCAAATACCATATCTGAACCATCATGTGAACGAGACTGTGGCCACAATCTCGATCACTGGACCGGCCGACCTAGGGGACGGCTCACGATCCCCATCAGTGCACTAGTCTAAGTAGGGCGTAGACCCTAGTTAGACCCGAATTCGTTAACCATCAAAGTCTAGTAGAGTTTTATTCTAGTAGACAATCAGATAGGCAGTTTCAAACATAAACACAGCATGACATACTTATAGAAACATCCTTATAACACCGTAAACATATTGATTAAAAAAAATAAACGTTAAAGAATAAAGCCCACCTCAAATGCTTAAGTTTTCCGTAAAAATTCCTCGTTCCGACTTTCAGCGTGCGTGCGAACCACCTTTTCGGAAAACACATAAAATTCATATCAAACCTCTGTAATGACGATAATTAGAATGCATGCACTCTAATTAAAATCTTTTAATTTTCTTTCTCGATTTTCGCACATTTTTGGTTATTCGGCGGCCACCCAAGGCGTCGCGTGCGACGCTGGTCGGCCACTTAGGCTCGTTCTTTCCTCCGTTGGCTCCTCGTATTTTCCACAACGTCGAACATAATTTCTAAAAAAAATTATTTAAGCGCATACTTAAATTTTCGTAATTATATATCGTTGAAACAGTATTATTTCAAACTTAGGTAAATTATTCATTCTTCAAAAAATCTTCCAGGAATTAATTAAATACTCTCCCCCGATTAAATTTTAATTACCGGCCCAAAAGATTAAGCTTAGCCCACCTTATTCCTCAAAATTAATTAAGAAGCCCCAACAATTAAAAGTGAGCCCAAGCATCAATTAAATTTTCCAATCATTTATAAGGGCCCAACAAAAGATTCAAATCAAGGCCAAACTAAAAAGAAAAACACATGGCCCAAATCTCTCTCTACCATCTTCCTCTCTCTCTTCCCTCTCTCTCTCTTCTCCCTTCTTTCTCTCTCCCTGACTCTTTTTCTCTCGGCCAACCCTTTCTCTCTCGGCCAACCGGCTGCCACCACGAGCAGCCGACCCATCCCGTCGTTGTTGCTCTGGAGTCGCCCGCCGTCGCCGTCCCTACTCGCAGCCGAATCATGGGGGTGAGGAGGAAACCGTCGACGCGGGGGGGGGGGGGTGGGGAAGAAAAGGAAACTTTGGGCTTAGTTAGCTTAGGTCCATTTTGGGCTTCCATAAATTAATTTCAATTGGGCTAAAATCAACAAACAAGTTACAAGCCCCCAAAAAAAAACTACCACTTGAAGAAATTAAAGAGTGATTAGAATTCAAGTTGTTTTATACTTAATTGGACTTCAAATTTATTTTGGAAAAACCAAAATAAATTCGTACATTTTTATATATCTTTTTTTTTGGTATTTTCCTTCGTTAATTAAAATTCACGGGCCTTTATTAAATTTTGTTGTCTCGTCCTTCATAACCAAGAATTAAAGTACGAGAAATCGTGCAAAAATTATATTTGGTGTTGTTCCAAATATAATATTCCTTCAACCGTTCCTTGATTTACGCGCATCGTTATCCAAAAACAAACATATATTCCTTTCCACATAAATTCATTTGTGTTGCTAAAAAAATAGCAATTTCGTCGTCATTCTTTCGACGAGACCTTCAACATGTCTCCCATCATCCATAATTAAACAATTAAGCACGTTCATTTTCACATTTAACACATAAACCATAACTTTTCCCATATCACATTTGACGTGAAGCACAGCATCTCGAGAAAAAAATTTATCAATTATTTCGTTACATAACATTAATTTCTTACTTAAGGTACGGGTGTTACATTCTACCCACCTTAACAGAAATTTCGTCCCGAAATTTACTCATTTCTAACGAATAACTCCGGGTATTTCTCTTTCATTTTATCCTCGAGTTCCCAAGTAGCCTCCTCGTGGCCATGGTGTTTCCAAAGCACTTTCACGGACACGATCGATTTATTCCTCAACTCTTGCACTTTCCTGTCCAGAATAGCTTCGGGCTTCTCCTCGTAACTCAAGTCAGGATTCAAAATCATTTCCTCCTGATGAACCACGTGCTTGGGATCGAACACGTACTTTCGTAGTTGTGACACATGGAAAACATTGTGCACAGTCCCAAAACTTGGTGGTCGTGCCAACCTATACGCTACGGGTCCCATCTTCTCAAGGATTTCGTAAGGCCCTACGTATCGTGGTTTCAACTTCCCCTTTACACCGAACCTCGTTATTCCCTTTGACGGAGATACTTTCAAGAACACCTTATCTCCCATATTGAACTGTAAATCGGTACGCCGGACATCAGCATACGACTTCTGTCGGTCTTGAGCTTCCTTTATCCTTTGTCGAATTTGTCGCACGATCTCTATCATTTCTTCGACCGAATCTGGCCCGAGTATTCTTCTTTCACCAACCTCATCCCAGTAAAGTGGTGATCTACATTTCCTCCCATACAATGCTTCATACGGGGCCATATTTATTGTCGCCTGGAAACTATTGTTATAGGCGAACTCGATCAATGGTAGTACTACTTCCCAACTTTCTCCTCTGTCGAGCACCACGGCTCTCAGCATGTCCTCAAGAGTTTGAATCGCTCTCTCGGACTGTCCATCGGTTTGTGGATGGAAGGCAGTACTAAAATTCAGTCGTGTAGCAAGCTCCCGTTGCAGACTTATCCAAAACCTTGAAGTAAACCTTGTATCCCTGTCTGACGTGATTGTTATTGGCACTCCATGTAGCCGAATGATTTCTTTCACATAAATCCGAGCTAGCTTGTCGGATCCATGTGTTATAGGGATAGGTATAAAATGCGCACTCTTGGTGAGGCGGTCTATGATTACCCAAATGGCCGTATTCCCTTGCCGGGTCTTTGGTAAGCCTGTCACAAAATCCATAGTGATATGTTCCCATTTCCACTCCGGAATCTCCAACGGTTGCAACTTCCCATAGGGTCGTTGATGTAAAGCTTTTACTTGTTGACATGCCAAACATCTCTCTACAAACGAAGCTATGACCCTCTTCATTCCATCCCACCAAAATGATCCCTTCAAGTCCTGGTACATCTTTGTACTTCCAGGATGGGCGGTGTATGGAGTCTCGTGTGCTTCGGTCAAAATTTCATTTCGAAGTCCTTCGTCGCCTTGCACACATAGTCTCCCCTCGTAGGTGAGAGCATTATCAGCCTCTTCTCGAAACTTCTCTTGTTCGCTCTTCCTCACCTTCAGTCGAATTTTCTCCAAATTTTCATCGTTGCGTTGCCCTTCTACTATCCTTGTTCGTAGATCGGATGCAATTACCAAGGTGGCAATCTTTCCCTTCACAGTTTCTGGAGCTCTCACCACCTCCAATCGCATCTTGCTAAATTCGCGAATCAACTCCGCTTCCTGAGTGAGAAATGTAGCCAACTGCGGTTGAGCTTTCCGGCTCAGAGCATCCGCCACCACGTTTGCTTTACCCGGATGATAGTTAATACCACAATCATAATCCTTGACTAGCTCGAGCCATCTGCGTTGCCTCATGTTCAAATTTTTCTGCTCAAAGAAGTATTTCAGACTCTTGTGGTCGGTAAAAATCTCACACCGAACTCCATAGAGATGGTGCCTCCAAATCTTCAATGCGTGTACAATAGCTGCTAGTTCTAGGTCATGAGTAGGGTAATTCAACTCGTGTGGTCTCAACTGCCGCGAAGCATAGGCAATCACCTTACCATTCTGCATCAAAACACACCCCAGTCCAACCTTCGATGCATCAGTGTAAACCACATAGTCTACTCCCGGTTCCGGCACGGCTAGAATAGGTGCGGTGGTCAATTTCTCTTTCAACCACTGGAAGCTAGCCTCACACTCCGGTGTCCAATTGACCTTGGTCCCCTTCTTCAATTGTTGAGTCATTGGTCTTGCGATTTTAGAAAATCTTTCAATAAATCTTCGGTAGTATCCTGCCAGTCCAAGGAAACTCCGAATCTCATTTGGGGTATTTGGCGCCTTCCACTGTTGTACGGCCTCCACCTTTGCGGGGTCAACTCGAATCCCTTCGGCTGTCACAACATGCCACAGAAAATTCACTTCCTTTAGCCAGAATTCACACTTACTGAACTTGGCGTATAACTTCTCTGTTCTGAGTGTTTCCAGTGTGATCCTTAGATGTTCCTCATGTTCCTTTTCATCCTTCGAGTAAACCAGCACATCATCTATGAATACCAGGACGAACTTGTCCAAGTATGGATGGAATACTCGATTCATTAGGTCCATAAATACCGCCGGTGCATTTGTCAGTCCAAACGGCATTACTACAAACTCATAATGCCCATACCTCGTTCGGAATTCCGTCTTGGGTACGTCCTCCCTTCGTACCCTCAACTGATGATATCCCGACCTTAAATCCATCTTCGAAAATACTCCTGCTCCCCTGAGTTGATCGAACAGGTCGTCTATTCTCGGCAGAGGATACTTGTTCTTGAGAGTCAACTTGTTCAATTCCCGATAGTCTATGCACATTCTCAGTGTCCCGTCTTTCTTCTTCACAAACAGCACAGGTGCTCCCCACGACGATACACTTGGTCGGATAAAACCCAAGTCCAGTAGTTCTTGTAGCTGGATTTTGAGTTCTTCCAACTCCTTCGGTGCCATCCTATATGGTACTTTCGATACTGGTGCGGCTCCTAGTTCCAGATCGATAGTAAACTCCAACTGTCGGTCAGGCGGAGGGCCTGGCAACGCATCGGGAAATACGTCGGGAAACTCACGTACCACCGCCATATCTTCAACTTTCCTCTCCTTCTTGTCATGTCCTTGTAAATACACCAGGACGCCCCTTTCTAATCATCGTGGTTGCTTGAAGTGCCGATATCACACATGTTCGTTGATTCATTGAAATTTCCGTGGAAGGTAGAGGGCTCCTTCCCCGGGGTTTGTAACGAGATTTGCCTCTCTTGGCATCGGATAGTGGCATAGTTTTCAGCTAGCCAGTCCATCCCCAGAATAATGTCTACATTATCCATCGGCATAACATGCAAGTTGTGCGCCACTAAACTAAGTTCTCCCACCATGAGTTCTATGTTCGAGCAAGATCGTGAGATTTCTACAAGGCCTCCTACTGGTGAGTTCACATTCATCTTATGTTCAAGTTCATCAACAGGCAGTCTTAAAGCATTCACGCAGGAGTGCGATATAAAAGAGTGCGACGCACCCGCATCAAACAGAACAGCAACAGGCATGTCAAGTAATGTTCTCATACCTACCAGATTTTCTTGTTTCGGTTCCCCCTGTGGGGCTTTCGCTTGCTTGCGTCCCAAGGCATAGGCCATAGCTTGAGTCGGGTATGGCTGGCGACGCTGCTGCTACTGTGGAGGTGGTGTAGGATTCCCTCGAGGTCCGTTCGGCGTTCCCCCACCTCCAGTATTGTTGTTGCTCGGGCACTCTTTGGCGAAGTGTCCGACCCCACCACACTTGTAGCACACGTTGGTCCCGACTCTGCACTCTCCCATGTGGTTCTTCTGACATTTGGCACAAGGAGGTGCTCTCTGACGGAAATCTCCACTTTGGAATGGAGCAGCTTGCTTTCCTTTTCCCTGGGAAGAGTTTGGGGTACTCTGGAACCTCTTGTTGTCGAAGGGTGCACGGTTCCGTCCCATTTCCTCTTATCTCGGAAATTCTGCTGTGAGGTCGGCGGTGTTGGAGTAGTGGGTGTAACCGTCCTTTCCCGTGGCATCGCTTCCTCCACGTCTAATGCACGAGATAATGACTCGGCATACGAGAGTCTACCACGGCATGCCAACGCCATCCTGATTTCGTGCCTCAGACCGGCACAAAACTTCTCCGCCATCTTCTCTTCGGTGTTTACTTGCTCGGGTGCATATCGAGACATGTCACATAGGGCACGGTCATATTTTGTCACAGTCATCCGCCCCTGTTTTAAATTGTAAAACTCGGCCTCCTTTGCCTTACGGTAGCTCCTTGGAATGTATTTGTCATACAGTTCCTCCTTAAAGTCTTCCCACGTCAGGGTGTCTAACTGTTCCTGCGTCATTGTCCGCTGCTTCGTCTCCCACCAGAATTCTGCGGACCCGGTGAGCTGATAAGTCACGCACGATAGGCGCTCCTGGTCAGTGCACCTCAAGAACTTAAAGATGCGTTCTATGGCCCGAATCCAGGTCTCGGCCTTGGTTGGATCTCCCATTCCATCGAACACGGGAGAATGTTCCTTTCGAAACTCTTTCTCGATGTTCCGTTCCGGCTGTGGCGGTGGTGGTGGTGGTTGTCCTTCAGGACCCACACTACTTTGGGTCTCGTTGCTTGCCCCATTCTCGTGGTGAACTGCGGCACGTCGGGGAGGCATTCTGTTCAACACATGCGTTAGTACAAAATCCAACTTTTACCATCACCACACCACACAACCTTTCCAAAACGATAACACAACTTTCCATACACAACGAGGTAAGACGAACACAACGATAAAACAACGGAAACTTAATTATCTTAAAACCAACAAGTACGTGTTTCCACGAGGTCTTTGAAACAGGGAGGGAAAAACAAACGGCAAAAGAAACTACTACATAGTTCGTCAAAGCAAAACATTCGAAACTAACAAAACAGCAACAGAAGCACTACTCCTCGGGAGCTCTCTCGTAATTCGCCATTTTCTCGCTTTCAACCTCAACCTCCCTTTCAAGGGGCTCTTCTTCGGGGTCGTCCTCATCCTCCATGGGATCCTCCTCGTCTTCAAGGGGATCTTCTTCCTCTTCCTCATCACTCTCCCGCACATAAGTAGCGACATCGATACGCTTATCGACCACAAGAACTTCCGTCGCGGGAGGTGCGGAGGTGCGCATCCCAAGCCTTCTTCTCTTGGGGCAGTTTGGTTGGGCGTCTCACTCTCGTATCGACCCCCGCTGTAGGGGCTGCGGCTCGATGAGGACGCCTCCTTCCTAGGAGGAGCATAGGGTGGCGGTCCATCACGAGCATCGACCAGTGCTTCCAAGAGAACCTTCACAAAACCATGCATGTCTCCCTGCTGTAGTCGGGAAGCTTATGCCAGATGTATGACCGTGAAGCCTCGTCAGCCCACCTATTCCAAGGCGCCGGTAGTCCATCAATCAATCTCTTGATTCCCTCATAGTGCCTCACTCCGCAGCCATGAGCATCCCGCCATAAGGTCAAGTAATCAGCGACATAAGATATCAAAGGGGCCCTCGCGTCCCTCTCGAACTCGCGATACATTTCCACCGCCCGCAATCCATTCTTGACGTACCTTCCCCTTAGCGGTGCGTGGATCGTGATTGCCATCTACATAAAAGGTAAGTTCCCTTAGCAACCAATCGTAGAAAAACAAAAAGGGCGAGGTAGAAAAGATAAAACGTATAGAGAACGTCATCTGTGTTGCCGTGCATATACCTGTCGATTTCCATAAGGAAAAAGTCATAACAGTTCTTTTCTTGTTAAGTTATCATCTAAGGATAGATGTTTCGTATTTTATAAACGTGGTACTATTACAATTTCGTCTATCCTTCAACCTAACGCTAATCGCGCTTCACAAGGATTTCCTCGTCTCGTCATCTCATCATTCATTGGGATTCGCGCCTTTCTGCGCCCCATTCATTCTTTTACCTCTAATATGCTTCGTTTCAAACTTTTGCCTTCTTTCATGTTGAGCGCGGCGAGACGGAGTGTTGAGCTTTAAACGGATACTCTTTTAGTCTAGCGAAACGAGCCTAGACTAGATTGAATAAACGACTCTCGGTCCAGAGCGGAAGGAAAAACACGGCTCTGATACCATTCTGTCACGACCGCACTTCCTAAGGATAGGAAGCACGGGAAATCGTGACTAGTGGGGGAAAAATAAGAAGCGGGGAAGAAGGGGGAAACAATCAAACAGTTCAAGGCAATACAACTTAACAGTCAAAGGCGAAATGCCATTCAAGTTAACTAACGTTTCAATCCCGAAGTTTACAAAATGAAAGATAACAGAGTTCGATAATAAGGAAAATAACAGAGTTTCTTAGGACATTGAATAGCGGAAGCAATTTGAGAGTTTAGCTACTACTACGTATGATGACATAGTGGTAACCGGACCAGTTCTTGAATCATCACTCAACATCCTCCGCCTCCCGACCTCGCCCAACCTGCACTCAGGGAGAACATATGCAGGGGCTGAGTACTTGGTGCACCCAGTGAACTCACACCCGAAAACATTCATCGTTAAGATACGTCAAGCCATCATCGTGTGAATCCCGGGTTTTACTTTAAAAAGAACCGAGAAGCACAAAAATTCATTTCCATAAAATAGTGTCCGCGCGGACTAACATCATCCTCCATCAAATACCATATCTGAACCATCATGTGAAACGAGACTGTGGCCACAATCTTGATCACTGGACCGGCCGACCTAGGGGACGGCTCACGATCCCCATCAGTGCACTAGTCTAAGTAGGGCGTAGACCCTAGTTAGACCCGAATTCGTTAACCATCAAAGTCTAGTAGAGTTTTATTCTAGTAGACAATCAGATAGGCAGTTTCAAACATAAACACGGCATGACATACTTATAGAAACATCCTTATAACACCGTAAACATATTGATTAAAAAAAATAAACGTTAAAGAATAAAGCCCACCTCAAATGCTTAAGTTTTCCGTAAAAATTCCTCGTTCCGACTTTCAGCGTGCGTGCGAACCACCTTTTCGGAAAACACATAAAATTCATATCAAACCTCTGTAACGACGATAATTAGAATGCATGCACTCTAATTAAAATCTTTTAATTTTCTTTCTCGATTTTCGCGCATTTTCGGTTATTCGGCGGCCGCCCAAGGCGTCGCGTGCGACGCCGGTCGGCCACTTACGCTCGTTCTTTCCTCCGTTGGCTCCTCGTATTTTCCACAACGTCGAACATAATTTCTAAAAAAATTATTTAAGCGCATACTTAAATTTTCGTAATTATTTACCGTTGAAACAGTATTATTTCAAACTTAGGTAAATTATTCATTCTTCAAAAAATCTTCCAGGAATTAATTAAATACTCTCCCCCGATTAAATTTTAATTATCGGCCCAAAAGATTAAGCTTAGCCCACCTTATTCCTCAAAATTAATTAAGAAGCCCCAACAATTAAAAGTGAGCCCAAGCATCAATTAAATTTTCCAATCATTTATAAGGGCCAAACAAAAGATTCAAATCAAGGCCAAACTAAAAAGAAAAACACATGGCCCAAATCTCTCTCTACCATCTTCCTCTCTCTCTTCCCTCTCTCTCTCTCTTCTCCCTTCTTTCTCTATCCCCGACTCTTTCTCTCTCGGCCAACCCTTTCTCTCTCGGCCAACCGGCTGCCACCACGAGCAGCCGACCCATCCCGTCGCCGTTGCTCTGGTGTCGCCCGCCGTCGCCGTCGCTACTCGCAGCCGCCGCCGCTGCTCGCCGTCGGGAAGCTACCGCCGCGGAGGAGGGTGCACGGCGCCGCTGCCGTGCGGCTGGAGCTGCTGCCTCGCCACGCCGAGAGCTGCTGTCTCGCCGTCGCGCCACTGCCGCCGTTGTCTACCGTCGCAAATGGAGATGCCTGCCGTCGGGGAGACGTCGAGCGGCTGTCCGCCGCTGCCCGTCGCAGGCGGCGGCCTCTCCTCTTCCGAAACCACTCCGAAACGTCCCGCAACACACGTTATGTTTATAAAGTTACGTTCTTTCTTTTACGCGCGGCGATCGTTTGATCGATTCTTCCGGATTGTTACATGGTTTGGTTATGGAAGAAAACTATGGAACTAGAAGGTATAACATGTATGCAAAGCTACTACAACACATGCTTTGAGATAGAAAAGAATTATACCTCCAAGATAGTTGAAAATGGTAGAAGAAAACACAAAGTGGTGGCTCAAGCTTCCTCCTTTTCTCTTCTCTCTTTTTTTGATAAGTGAAAGTGATGAGTGGGCTGGAGGGGTTTAAGGAAGGTGTAGATATTGATGGGGGAAGTGGAGAGGTGGAAAATGAGGAGTCTCTCCCTTGAGGAGGAAACCGCCGAATCATGGGGGTGAGGAGGAAACCGTCGACGCGGGGGGGGGAAAGAAAAGGAAACTTTGGGCTTAGTTAGCTTAGGTCCATTTTGGGCTTCCATAAATTAATTTCAATTGGGCTAAAATCAACAAACAAGTTACAAGCCCCAAAAAAAAAACTACCACTTGAAGAAATTAAAGAGTGATTAGAATTCAAGTTGTTTTATACTTAATTGGACTTCAAATTTATTTTGGAAAAACCAAAATAAATTCGTACATTTTTATATATCTTTTTTTTTTGGTATTTTCCTTCGTTAATTAAAATTCACGGGCCTTTATTAAATTTTGTTGTCTCGTCCTTCATAACCAAGAATTAAAGTACGAGAAATCGTGCAAAAATTATATTTGGTGTTGTTCCAAATATAATATTCCTTCAACCGTTCCTTGATTTACGCGCATCGTTATCCAAAAACAAACATATATTTCTTTCCACATAAATTCATTTGTGTTGCTAAAAAAATAGCAATTTCGTCGTCATTCTTTCGACGAGACCTTCAACATGTCTCCCATCATCCATAATTAAACAATTAAGCACGTTCATTTTCACATTTAACACATAAACCATAACTTTTCCCATATCACATTTGACGTGAAGCACAACATCTCGAGAAAAAAAATTTATCAATTATTTCGTTACATAACATTAATTTCTTACTTAAGGTACGGGTGTTACATATGTGCTAAAGCATGTTTTAATTCAAGTTATGAGCATGATACATGTGATAATTACGCGAATAGATTTTGTCTAAATAATCTGCTAAATAGATCAAATTCATGTGATCCGTTTTGTCCGCACGCTTCCGCTGCCAGCCCCTTCAGCTGGTATCAAAGCCAGTCTTTGGCTCTGATTATTTGGATTTAAATTTCGCGAAATTGATGTATGCATGTGTTATTTGATTGCGAAGCATGTTCTTGGTATTTTGTTTAATTAATTATGCATGATGAACTCAAGAACTATCGAATCAAAGAACTTGAATTGCTCGAACGCACCACGTGCGATCGAGATAGGGATGTCGAGACAGTGGGAGCCGGGAGCCGTGATCACGGGGTGACGCGTGAACGAGTGGGGACTCGTGCACGCCGCCGGCCGAGACCACACGCACCAGACGGAACCCGGGTCAAGGTCGACACGGCGGTGACTGGCGCGGAGTGGTGGCTCGTCCGAGAGCCACCGAGACACCGCGAGACACTGGGCCGAACCGTAGGCGGAAGGTCCGAGCTGGCCGAGAGCGGGCGCTCCACCGTGCGCGCCGCTGGCCAAGAGCTCGCGACACCCGACGGCTCGGAGGGTCGAGCCGGGCGCCGAGACGCTGGCCGAGAGGCGCGCGCCACCGTGCGAGCGCCTGGCCGAGAGGCGTCGGCACCCGACGAGCCGAGACGCCGAGACAGGCGTCGAGCAGCTGGCCGAGAGGCGCGTGCCGCCGTGTGCGCGCCTGGCCGAGAAGCTGAGACAGCCGACGAGCCAGGCAGCCGAGACGCTGGCGCGCCACCTGCGCGCTGGTGGCCGAGACGCTTCGTGCGTCGTGGTCCGACGAAGAACTTGTCGGATTTTCGTCGTTCGTCGTTCGTGCGAACCTCTTACGATGAGATAACGATGAAAGATTATTTTAATGATTATTTAATTATTTTATTAAAAGATATCATTAAAATATTATTATTTAATGGAAATAAAATCTTTTTGGAAGATTTACCTAGATTTTAGGAATAATTTTATTATTATCTATATCTATGGAAATAAATAATATTATTTTATTCCTAGATGAGAATAATTTAATAGTTTCCTAATATTTATCTAGATTTAAGGAATATTTTTATTATTTTCTATATCTATGGAAATAAATAATAATATTTTGATTCCTAAATGATATGGATAAAAATAATTTAATAGTTTCCTAATATTTATATATCTAAGATCCTAAAAAGGATAGATATGTATGAATACATTAAATAATGAAATATCTCTTCCTAATCTTGAACATGGAATTAATTTGAATTTAATTTTTCATGTCTTATTAAGAATTAAATAATTTGTTTATTTTAGTCATACCTTATAGTAGACATGAATAAGAATTATATTCTAGAACAATAATTTCCTAATGGAAGATACCAATTAATAAAAGATTTAATTATCCAGTAGATTAAATACCAACAGAATTTAATTAAGCCTTAAACTGCCTCAAGGCTAAGGATAATTAAAGTAAAACCATAACCCAAAATATCTAAGCTACAATTACAAACTCAACGTTTGTATATGGTCTCCATCAATTGGTCTGCAATTTATGAAGCTTTTTTCTAATATTATCGCCACCTGCTCTGTGGGGACAATAATCCTAAGAAAATAGCAAGTTCATGAGGGCGGACTTCTCAAATATAAATAGTATGAACTAGAATGTAGTTTCCAATATTATCGCCACCTGCTCTGTGGGGACAATAATCCTAAGAAACTGCGAGATTCAGAAGTTCACACAGGATTTATGAGATAGCTTGATCTTGTTAGCAGCACACAAGCATTGTTATGGGAGTGTGTTGTAGAAATGAGACTCTATAATGCTAAATTCGGTGGTCAGGCGGCCATGCCACTCTGTGGTCTCTGGACTATTCGTCGGTGTTGTGACCAGTAAAATTGTAAGATTTTAATGCGTATTGACCTCCTCTGGAGGGTACAAAATTTTAATTTTACAGTTTTAAGATTTTGAAAAGTTTTATGGTTAATCTAATCAAACTTCTTACATAAGTTTATGACAATAGTAAAATACTCTGTTTTGCAGTGCAAATCAAATCGTCAATATGTCATTCAATCCTCTTTCCGCAATTCTCAAAGAAAATAAACTCGAGGGCCAAAATTACATAGAATGGAAACAAAATTTGGACATCGTTCTCACAGCAGATGAGTACATCTTTGTGCTCACCACCCCGCGACCTCCAGTGTCGGCGGCTACTGCTGCGGCAGGAGTCAGAGATGCACACAGACGGTGGCATAAGGCGAATGAGATGGCTAAGTGCTACATGTTGGCTTCTATGTCTTCAGTACTCAAGCATCAGCATTCAACCATGGAAACAGCCGCCGAGATTATGCAGAATCTCAAAAATCTTTTTGGTACTCAGAATCGAACGGCGAAGTCTCAAGCCTTTCGGAGTATCATGTCGAAGACAATGAAGGAAGGCTCGTCTGTGAGGGACCACGTCCTCGAGTTGATGGGCCACCTCAACCAAATTGAGGTCTTGGGAGGGACAATCGATCCCGAGTCCCAGGTAACGATAATCCTTCAAAGTCTTCCCCCTAGCTTCCAACAGTTCAAGCTCAACTTCGAGATGAATAAAAGGAATTACACCTTGGCAGAGCTGTTGACTGAACTCCAGTCGGCAGAGGACCTTATGGTCCAGGCTAAGGCGGCCATGATGATTTCGGCGCCTCGTTCCTCTGGCTTAAAGCCTTGCAAAGGAAAAAGGCAGGCACCCAACTCAGGACCGGCCAGGATAGCTAAGGGAAAGAAGAAGAAGAGGGCTAACAAGAAGCCCACGGGGAAGTGTTTCAAGTGTGGAGAAAAGGGGTATTGGAAGCCAGACTGTCCTAAACGGGGCAAGGCTACAAGTATGCACCAGGCTCTAGTTGTCGAGTCTTGTTTGACTTCGACATCAATTTGCACTTGGGTTATTGACACAGGAGCCACTGATCATATTTGTTTTGATCTTGACTTATTGCAGGTGACAAGACGGCTACATGACGTGAGATCGAAGTCCAGCTGGGAGACATTTATTTGCGTTTTAGTAGTGATAGATTTTTTATTTTGAAGAATGTTTTGTTGATACCTTCTTTTAAAAGAAATTTAATTTCAGTTTCTAAATTGGTTTATGATGGATATTCGATTTCTTTTAATGACAACTGCGTTATTAAGAAAGATGGTTCTTATATCTGTCGTGGTATCATGGAAAACAATCTGTACACAATCACTTCTACACAGTTTAATAATCGCAAATCAGAACTCAATACAACATCGAAAATTTCAAAGAAACGAAAAGAACCTTCAAATTCAATGAACGAAACGTACTTGTGGCACCTTATTAGACTTGGTCATGCCAATGAAAGGAGGATTCATTCTCTTGTTCAACAAGATCTTATCAAAGGTCTAGAGGAGGAACATTTTCATAAGTGTGAGTCATGCTTAGAAGGCAAGATGACCAAGAGGCCTTTTAAGGCTAAGGGCAATAGGTCCAAGGAAGTACTTGAGCTCGTTCATTCCGATGTATGTGGACCAATGTCAACTGAGGCAAGAGGTGGTTTTCGATACTTCATCACATTTATTGATGACTTCTCGAAAATTGGATATGTCTACTTGATGCGTCACAAGTCAGAGTCTTTTGACAAGTTTAAAGACTTTAAGACTCTTGTGGAGAAGTATCATGGGAAGAATATCAAATGCCTACGATCTGATCGTGGAGGCGAATACCTCAGTGCCGAATTTTTAGACTACTTATCGGAAGTGGGAATTCAATCCCAACTGACTGCGCCGGGCACGCCCCAGCAGAACGGCGTGGCTGAAAGAAGGAACAGGACCTTATTAAACATGGTTCGATCGATGATGAGTTATGCACGTCTGTCTATTTCGTTTTGGGGACATGCCTTGCTTTCCGCAAGTCACATTTAGACAATTTACCATCAAAATCCGTACCTAAAACTCCATATGAGTTGTGGACTGGGCGTAAGCCCAATCTAGCACATCTCGAGGTTTGGGGTTGCCCGGCTCATGTATTGGAAAAGGATCCAACTAAGCTAGGATCTAGGACGGAGGTATGTTTGTTTATAGGATACCCCAAAGGAACGAAAAGTTATGAATTCTTTAGTCTCCGAGATAAGAAAGTCATTGTGAGCACTCACGCGACATTCTTAGAGGAAGACTATGTAATGAATCATAAAGCCAGCAGTGAAGTGGCTCTTGATGAGCTAACTTCTGTCACAAGTTCCATTAACCAAGAACAAGTACCAAGTGTACAAACAATTCCCGAAACTTCAACTTCTACTCAAAATATTGTAGTGTCGCGCCGCAGTGGGAGGGTCTCACATGAGCCCGACAGATACATTGGTTTGGGAGAATCTATGGATCACTCCTCGGACAGCAATGTATTAGATCCCTGGAACTTTACGGAGGCGCAGGCAGATATCGATCATTACGAATGGGTAAAAGCAATGGATTCAGAACTACAATCTATAATAGACAAAGACGTCTACGATTTGTCCGTCCTACCCGAAGGTTGTACTGCCATTGGGAGCAAGTGGATATATAAACGTAAACGTGGACCCGATAGACGAGTTAAAGTCTTCAAAGCAAGACTAGTGGCCAAGGGGTATACCCAAAAGGAAGGCATCGATTATGATGAGACCTTCTCTCCAGTGGCCATGCTCAAATCGATCTGGATATTGTTGTCTATTGCAGCTTATATGGATTGGGATGTATGGCAGATGGACGTTAAGACTGCATTTCTAAACGGCAGTCTTGAGGAGACCATCTACATGGAACAACCCGAAGGATATGCCATAAAGGGCAAAGAACACATGGTTTGGAAGCTTAAGAAGGCCATTTATGGCCTCAAGCAAGCATCCAGATCGTGGAACCAATGTTTCGATCAAACTGTTTGCAAGTTTGGATTCGAAAAGTGCCCAAGTGAAAGCTGCGTGTATAAGAAAGTTGATAAGGGGAATGTGGTGTTCTTAGTTTTATATGTAGATGACTTTCTTCTAATTGGAAACAATAAAAAGATGTTGGCATCAGTTCGAACATGGTTATCAAACCAGTTCGAGATGAAGGATATGGGAGACGCGGGACACGTCCTCGGGATCAAGGTTCTTCGGAATCGAGATAAGAAGATGTTGTGCTTATCTCAAGAATCTTACATCGAAACAGTACTTAGTCGTTTTAGCATGCAGGATGCCAAGAAAGGTTTCTTACCTTTTAGACATGGCATCCATTTATCTCAAGAGATGTGCCCTAAAACGCCGTCTGAGATACAAGCAATGAGAAGGATTCCATATGCTTCGGCAGTTGGAAGTCTCATGTATGCTATGCTTTGTACTAGACCAGATATTTGCTTTGCTGTTGGCATGGTGGCAAGATATCAGTCGAATCCGGGCCAAGGACATTGGACTGCCGTAAAGAACATACTCAAGTACCTTAAACGGACTAAGGACTATGCTCTAGTTTACAATGCAGTCGAGCTTTGTCCTTTGGGATATACTGACTCAGACTTTCAAGCTGATCAGGACTCGAGAAAATCTACTTCAGGATATGTGTTCACCTTAGGAGGTGGAGCCGTAATTTGGAAGAGTGTGAAGCAGAAATGCATCGCGGACTCGACCATGGAAGCCGAGTATGTGGCCGCTTCGGAGGCTGCAAAAGAGGTTGTATGGCTCAAGAACTTCCTTATGGATTTAGGTGTGGTTTCGAATCTGCCCAAGAGCATCACCATTTATTGTGACAATTCTGGTGCTGTGGCAAACTCGAAAAAACCAAGAGCTCACAAAGCGAGCAAACACATAGAGCAGAAGTATCATATCATTAGAGATATAATGCAGAGATGAGACATAAAAGTGGTCAAGATTGCGTCAGAGAACAACCTGGCAGATCCTTTTACAAAGGCTTTGGCGGTAAAACCGTTCGATAGCCACGTTGAAGGGATGGGAGTTCGACTCATTCAAGACCTCAACTCACTTTCAGTATAAGTGGGAGAAATTTAGACGTGTGCACTACTATTTTGTATACTCGAAAGCTATTTTGAGTATAAGTGGGAGATTGTTAGGGTTTTGTATACTAGAAATCACCTTTCGAGTGATTGGATACTGTAAAACTCTAATGGTTATTTTCCAATAAATGCAACAGATTATTTTTGTCATAATGTTGTTATGTTTTACATTTAATGGTTGTTTATTGCATATTTAAATATATGAGCAAACGTAATAAAGTCTAAGTCTTTGTTTTAGTAGACCGGTTGTGGGCGTCGTCCAATTTAAGGTAACACGGTCAGTTCTTAACAAAGAAAAATAAGAATTTCACAACCTAGATAGGCCTAGACTACCTATCGCGAAAGGATGCAATGTCAGTCCGATTATTTCTAAACCTTATTGAAATAAGATGACGTTGGTGTGGTATAGCACTGAATGGATCTAACAGCAAGACGAGTCTTTATGCTATCTACTGAAAGACGAGGTCTTGAGAATTAATTTCTTAATCGATGTACGTTAGCATTGAGCATACGATATTGAGTATCCACTACTTTGACTTACCAAAGGTGCGGGTTTTTCGTAACCCAACGATCCAGGTATATTGGGTAGTGGTGATCATTATCTAGAGGTGCTAGGATTGCTATTATGTTGAAACGTGCGCGAGGAGAGTCTCGTTTGATAACATCCACAAGAGGAGCTCGAAACGAGGTTTTATTATTCGGAACCTAGCTAGTTGGAGTTTGATTACTCTATCAATAATAAATAAGAGTTTCTTGCTAAGTCCACTCTTGGAATTCGAAATATGTTAATTAATTAAGTCTATAACAGACATTAATTAATTAATGGATGTTTCTATCTTAAGCGCGGGAAATAAATCAAATACAATTAAAGGAAACCCGGAATACTTTTAATTTCGGATTTGGAAGGCAGTGCAATATTACTTCTGTAGTGGCTGCTCGTAATATTCCAATATAAGCTTATATTAAATTGTGGGTTCCATTTGATTAGTAAAAAGCTAATTGGGTGAGGCCTGTTCCAGATTCTTCCTTAGATCCCTGACTGGGCCCAATATGTGACTTATATAAATAGGAGAATAAAGGAGACAGAAAACACAACAATTATTTTACAAAATTTTCGTCCACCCCCCCTCTTGAGAGAGTTTTCAAAAATTGTGCTCCCTTCGTGAGCTGAGTTCTGTCTTCCATTATTCGAGTCCTAGTACATTGGTGAGATTTGCCCACACAAATATCAGCGTATAGTCCGGGACACCAGTCAGAAGATCCGAGGTCTTGTATTGAATATCTTCACGTGGAGACGGAGCAAGCCATCATCGATTCTTGATTGAATCAACGAGGTAAATTGGCTAATTCCGTAGTAAGCATGTTTTAGGAATTTTATGTGCTAAAGCATGTTTTAATTCAAGTTATGAGCATGATACATGTGATAATTACGCGAATAGATTTTGTCTAAATAATCTGCTAAATAGATCAAATTCATGTGATCCGTTTTGTCCGCACGCTTCCGCTGCCAGCCCCTTCACTTAACGCCACCGCTTTCTTTGCTTAGTTTAGTTTAGTTTAGTTGCTGATTTCTTAGCTTAATTCAATGGTTTCGATGGTGGAATTGACGACTCCGCCTTTGGATCTCGACCTATTTCTGGTTTTATGAAGCTTTAGTGTTTATTTTCACGTTGATGAAGCTATTTACTCATGTTTCTTGGATGCTTTTCGCAATTGGTGGCTTAGATGTTTAGATCCATGATGTTTACATGATTTCCAGTAGTTTAGAGGTTGAGATCTAGTTATTCACGTGCTCGATTTCTGAGATCTGGTAGTTTAGGTGATGCATGCAAGGTTAATCTGTGATTATTCCGCTTTCTGCTTGATCCAGGAGAATAGATCTGGCAGTTCTAGCTTGAATTTCGTGTTTACGTTTCGTTTTTGATGTTGGATTGTGGTGGTTCTGAATCTGTGTTGGTGGATCTGAAGTTCTCTATTTCTATTCTGCATGATTATGGCTGTTTACTGTTCGATCTCGCATCTACTAGACCCAGAAGCGTAGATCTATTAGTTTAGGCTTTAATTTCATGTTTAAATTTAAATCTGAGATTGCTCTGTTTTCATGGTGTTTAATGCTCTGTTTTATTCTGTATTTCCCGTTGGATTCATGAAGAATATGAAGTTTGCTGGTAGTTAGAATCAGATCTGCTTTAGTTTGTTAGTTGTAGCTTTCTTGTCAATAGCTATTTAGGGAAATCTGTTCTGTTGCTTTTCTTATGCTCTGCTGTCTGGCTGTTTTAGGAAACTTATTTGCTTGACCCAGGAAATTTGGTGAATGATCTAAAGTTAATTTTCAGTTTCAAATCATGATTGCAATTACATTTGAAGCACCTTCAAATCTCTGGATCCAGTAGATAGAATAGATTAGGTTTGAATTCCCAGGTCCAGTAGTTAAAACTTAGCCCTTAATGAATGTGTGGCAGTAGCCGACCCCTTTTCCGTTTGTGTCGTAGAAACAATCTCGAGTAGGTCCCTAGTCTCTATGGTTCGACCCCGCTCTTGCCGCTTATACTTTGTAATATTTGTTGCATTTGTCGGAAATTATAAATCTTGTTGAAAGGAGGAACACGTGCACACGACACACGTGCAAAAATCCTCCCATCAAATGGCGCCGTTGCCGGGGAGGATTTGAAGATTGTAGACGATCGGATAGAACTTAAGATTGTGGGGACGATCGCCTAAAAGTTGAAACTGGTTCATGCTTATGTGTTTTGTTTTCCTTTGTGTTTGTTCCCTTTTTGTGAGTTTGTAGTATGTCTAGATCTAGGAGTCTGTACTTTGTTCGTGTCTTGTTTGTAGAGTCGTTCATAGGAACCGTGCGTTGAAATTCGCCTTATTCTTTTTCTTGTCTTTCATGCTTGAGGACAAGCATGGTTTAAGTGTGAGCAGTTTACTAAGGCTAATTTCATGCATAGGTCTAGGGGATAAATTCATGAAATTACGGGGTCTAACACACGTCTTAAGCCAGGTGTGTAGAAGAATTTTGCTAGGTCCAGGAAATAGAGAGGACAATTACATGGTCCGAGGAAATTGGCGAAAAAGTGAGCATTGTGGAGGAAATTGCAAGACGGAGGAAATCTCGGAGCTGAAGGGTAGAATGGAGATTTCTACGAAGGCTTCTAGAAGATTATGTCCGCGCCTATATAAGGAAGGAAGCATGCATTCTAGAGGGACCTTCTCGGTGGAGGCCTCGTTACAGATTGTAGCTAGGAGCTCACTTTTCTCTTACACACTTGGGTTCTTTTTGGGAAATTTGGGGGTTCATGTCTGGGTTCACTTCCTGTTTACAGTAGTTTCATTTGGGTGTAACACCGTCCTGTCGAGGGCGAAGAAATAATTTCCAATTTATTTCTCGTTATTTTGTGGATTTCACCGAGCTTCGCTGTTCGAAGCTCGGCACTCTGTTTACCCTTTATTTTGTGGGTTTATGCAAGCTATTTTCCATAATGTTGATGGTGTTTGTTTCTGCTTCAGTTACTGTGTTTTTCTGGAGTTCGTGCTAGTACTTGTTTTGGATGCTTTTCGCATTTGTTCACTGAATCTGTGTAGAATTGTTTGAATTGGTTGTTGATCGGAGTAGATCTTTAGAATCGGAAGTTATGGGGATGATTCTGGTTGTTGTAGGACTTGGATCGCTTGGATCCGGAGTGGATTAAGCATCCGACGAGAGATCTGAACTGAGTTGGTTTAATTTGATGCCTAGCCTTCGTGTTTTTTTTTTTGCTCCGTCTAGTTTATGTAGATCTGTGTTATTTTCGGTTTATTGCAAGTTTCTGACGACCAAACTTTTATATTCTGTTCGAATCAGGGTATGTGCTCTGTTTCCTTCATCTTCGTGTCTGATTCAGCTAGAGAAATGCATGTCGTTGTTAGTTAAATTCCTAGTTCGTTATTTGCAGCTTTTCTGCCGTACCTGCTATTTCTGGAATGATGGTCCCCACTGTTATTCGTTTTCTATCTAGCTAAATTAGGTAGTCGTTTACACGGTCTAGGAAGTGAATTTAATATCTAGCAGTCATGAGGACGTTTGATGTCAGCATGTTTACAGTTTTCTAGGTTTAGTGTTACATTTCTTGCCTAGGTCTAGTTGTAGTTATACCTCAACCCAGTTTGCGTGGCAGCAGCCGCCTTTGTCAAGATTCTCTAAATGCTCTCTTACGTGTCCGTCTTCGTGGGATCGACCCCTGCTTCTCTATACTAATCCATAGTATTCGGGTTGCGGGATCTTTGAAGGGGAATTTTGTGTGTACAACGACAGAGTATTCCGTGTTCCATTGAGTTCCTAGACCAAGTGATCTAGTGGGTTCATAGGACTTGGTATCTCGACCTAGCATAGCACATCACCCTCTCTCCCTTCACGCATACCGAATGAGAACCGCCGCAAGTTATAGTTGTCACCCCAGGACAGACGGCTTGTGATGTGAAGCCCCATGTTATTGCAATCCTGCCCACGTACTGTGGGAAGAGCTATGAAGGCCCTTACGAATTCCTTCATGAGTTCTGTAAAATTTGTAGGGCACAGAGAAGGCCAGCGGGGGCAACCGAGGATGACTACAGATTGAAAACTTTGCCGTTCGTCCTAATAGGGGAGGCCAACACATGGTTTATGCGTCTGCCACCCGACTCCATTGAGAGTTGGGCCGATTTCAAGTCAGCCTTCTTAGGCGAGTTTTTTCCGTCATCTAAGACGAGTGCGCTGAAGAGAGAGATAACCAGTGTGAAGCAAGGTTACGATGAACCCTTGAGTGATTATTGGGCGAAGTATATGAGTCTTTTGGATGCATGTCCAAACCATCGTATGGCCGATACAGAGATACATCATACCTTTTATGAGGGAATGAACAAGGCAACAAAAGACTAGGCAAACTCGTCGTCAGGAGCAAGCTTCACACAACTAAGGGTCAGTGAAGCGAAAAAGGTCCTAGGGAAGCTTTTGAGCGCAAAGAAGGAGTATGACAATTCAAGGGATGGCTACAGCAGAGAAAGAATAGCGAGTGCTTCATCTACTGACCAGGAGCAGAAGATGGATTTGAAAATGGAAGAGCTGAAAAATGCACTCCTGAGCGCGATCGAAAAGAACGCACCACCACCTTCCCCAACTAGGAGCTATAAGGATGCAGAGCAGGGAACTCAAGGACAGGGTTACGATCAGCCGAATGACTTCGTCAAAATGGAGCAAGTCAATGCTGCGGGGTACTATAACTCTAGTGGGAATTGGATCCAGGGGAGACAGCAGGATGCACCATGGAGAGACCATCCAAATTTTCGATGGGGAGATGTGAACCAAAATCAGAACCAAAGTCAAGGTCAGAACCAATACAACCCCCACCCGAACCATAATTCCAACTGTGGCCCAGCAAATCCCGACCACCAATCCAACTGGTCAGGAAGGAACCAACAACCCCATAACCAGAACCCACAGAACCAAAACTCAAACTCTGTCTATGTACCACCCCACCAGAGAAACTTCCAAAATTACCAGAATCAGCATAATCAAGGTTCCCAATATCAGTAGAACCAAAACCAGTTCCAAAACCAGAACCATTTCCAAGGCCAGAACCAGAATCAATATCACCAAGACCAGTACAACCCTCCTAGCCAGTAAAACCACTACCCACCTAACCAGAACCAGCAAAGCTTCCAAAATTACCCACCCAACCAAAACCCCCAGTATAACCAGCACCAAAGGCCAAATCAGTCCCAATATCCTAACAGGTCAATGAGATCTGTGGAGGACATGATGGGAGAATTGATCGCTTTGCAGCAAAGTATCAAGGGTGAGTTGCTGTCCAATAATGAAGTAGTGCAGGGGAGGCAGAATGCCAGAAGGAGCATAAGGCGAACATAGACATGATGAATAGACAATTGGCTCAGCTGGCGAGTTCAATGGGTGAAATGAAGGGGAATTTAGAAAAACTCTCATCTAAAGTTGTAACACCCGTACTTTTTAAGTACTAATTTAAATATATGTCGTGAAATAATTAATAAAATTTGAAGTCCAAATGTTTATATAAAAATGGCTTTGGGCCATAACAATCAAAAAGTCTAACAAATAAAGAATGATACAAATTTGGGCCTTACAACCAAATGAGCCCAAAACAATTTAATTAAAGTGTGGGAGTCCAATTCTTTTCCAAAAATGGGAGCAAGCCCAAAATCCTTTCTTCTTCCTTCTTCCTCTTGGCCGATACCCCTTCTAGGAGACTCTCCAATTTCAAACTTCTTCATCTTCCATCTTTAATTCTACAATCAAAGGTCACAAGTTAAATATCAGTTTTCCACATACACTTTCACACCGTCATCTCTAGCAAAGACAAAGTGAGAGAGAGAGCCGAGAGAGAAGGAGAGTAGAAGAGCTTTTGGTTTCCAAGTGTCTACCACTACAAGTAACGGATTCACGACAGAAAGCGAGAATTTGAAGAGCTGCCAAATTCTGAATTCAATTTCAGACGTAAAATTTAATCTGCCAAGTTCAAGGAGTCTCCCTTTTCAGCCTTACAAACCTCACGGTCAAGTTCATAGCATAGAAGGTATAAATCCCTTCCCTTGTGATCTTTGTTATACATAGCATATCATCAACACATCAATCTCCCACACAAGTAACACCGATCAAACAAATCAATCATTATCAAACAATCCAACACCCCTTCCCCGGTAATTAAATGAAATGCGAAAGAATGTAACGAAATGTAAAGAACTTATCTTATCGGGACTGTTCGTGGCCGTTTCGGGGCTGTTCGGGGCCATTTCGAGGCTGTCCGAGAGATAACTGAGCATCAATGAAAGGTGGACAGCAGCAGCGGCAATTTCTACCGGGGAGACAGCAGCAGCGGAGCTGGTGAAGGCTGACCCGGCGACTGTTGGGGAACAGCAGCAGCGTCGACTACGCCGACTGCCCCGTGACAGCAGCGTCGGCGCTTCTCGGCGAGCGGTGGCTGGCGAGGGACAGCAGCGACGGATGTGTCGTCTCCTCTCCTACAGCGATGACGGCCGACGATGGCCAGGCGAGCCAATTGATTATAAGCGGTGGGTGTAGGGCTCTGCAATTTGGGGATTCTTTGAGTTTGGGAGAAAATGGAATGAGGTGAAGGGAGAGAGACGTGGGGGCGTATGGGAGTTAAAAAAATACTGGGCTTTCTTTTAAAAAAAAATTAGGCCATGGTTTGTTTTAAAAGAATTGGGCCTCTCAATTTAAAATTTGAAGTGTTGTTGAGTTTTTTTTGGGGCTTTAAAATTTAATTAGAGAAATAAGATGGACTAAGAAAATAATTAATCTTGGGCCAATAATTTAATTTTGGGAAATTATTAAATTAATTTCTTATTCAAAGAACGAGGATTTCTATCCTAAGTCCGAAATGAATATATATTGGTGAAGAGAAATAGTGCGGTAATTTAATTATACGCTTAAATAAATTTTAAGAAATTTATTTCGACGTCGTGGAAAAATGCGAGGAGCCAACGGAGGAAAGAATGGGCATAAGCGGCCGACCGGCGTCGCACGCGACGCCTTGGGCGGCCGCCGAATATTCGGAAACGCACGAAAACCGAGAAAATAAATTAAAAGATTTTAATTAGAGTGCATGCATTCTAAAATGTCTTCGTTACCGAGATTGATGTGAACTTTATGTATTTTCCGAAAAGGTGGTTCGCACGGCCGCTAAAGACGGAACGAGAAGCTACTTAAAGAAAACTCTAAGTTTTTGAGGTGGGCTTTATTACTTAAATTCTTTTATTTTGAAATGATATGTTTATGGTGAAATAAGGGTGGTTTAAAATAGTATGTCAAGCCGTATTTTATGTTTTGAATTGCCTATCTGATTGTCTACTGGGATAATATCCTACTAGACTTTTATAGTTAACGAATTCGGGTCTGACTAGGGAGTGAGTCCCTACTCGGACTAGTGCACTGATAGGGATCGTGAGCCGTCCCCTAGGTCGGCCGGTCCAGTGATCGAGTTTGTGGCCACATTCTTGTTTCACATGATAGATCAGATATGGTACATGATGGGGGATGATGATTGTCAGCGCTGACACTTTTAAAGGAATGATTTTGGTGTCTCTCGGTCTTTTTAAAGTAAAATCCGAGTTTCACTCTATGATGGCTTGACATAACTTAAATGATAAATGTATTTCGGGCATGAGTTCACTGGGTGGATCAAGTACTCAGCCCCTGCATATGTTTTCCCTATGTGCAGGTTGAGCGAGGTCGGGAGGCGGAGGATGTTGAGCAATGAGCCAAGAATTGTAATCAATAACGTTCTGGTTACTATTGTGTCTTCATACATAGTAGTAGCTAACTCTCAATTGCTTCCGCTACTCTACGTTTTAAGAATTTCTTCTATTTCCTTGGAATTGTCAAACCATGTCATTCACGTTATGTACCTTCGGGATTTGAAACTTTGATTTGATAATGAAATTTCCTCTTTTGATCGTTAAGTTGCATTGTCTTGATTGTTTTCCCCTTTCTTCCCCGCTTCTTAATTCCCCCATTAGTCGCGACTCCCCGTGCTTCCTATCCTTAGGAAGTGCGGTCGTGACAAAAGTCCATGTTCCTGAAAAGGCAAACGTGAGCAATGTCACATTGCGGTCCGGTACTGCGTATGAGGGGCCCCAACCGAAGAAGTCCAACGGAGAGCCTAGTGGGACGAATATACTGAAAGACATCGTCTCGGAAGAAGAGCTCAACAGACCTCTGCCCCAGATGCAGAATCCATTTTCCTTAGATGAAACACCAATGGAAAAGGATGAAACCAAGGGCATACAACCCAGGGGAGACCAGCCTAAGGAGGTGGAGTCCATGAAAGAAGCTCCAGCCCAAAATGTGCCCAAGAAAGATTCCGGAAAGGCTGTCGGGGAACCGATAGAAGAGGAGATGGAAAAGAGGCAAACCGAAAAACGAGTACCACAGTCAGTGACTCCCCAGCCAGACGCAGGGGAGAGTGATGCGCACATTGATCAGGAGGAGACCGTGCTACGAACAGAGGAGCCAGAACCAGTGGCACCTCCATTGTTGAAACTGAAAGCAGTTAAAAGGAAATTGGTGTTGAGGGACGATCCCAAGGCAGTACGACCAAAGCCCAAGAGAGTATCGCAGAGATGCCTACGAAAATGGACATCCAGCAAGACGAAGGCGAACACAGCAGCAAATCCAGTTGAAGTTTTAAGTGACGAAGAAAGGGTGACTCCCACAAAACCTGGGGAAGAATCTTTTCTAGCTACTAACTTGGAAGATGCATCGACGGCAGCTGAAGTGGTCTCCACAACGCCGAGTGACCAGAGAGATGAGACTGAGCAGATGGTTGAGGGTCTGGACCTCGCATCTGAGTAAGTAGGTCACGTCGAGCCAAGAGATGATAGTACACATATCCGTGTGGAGACCCGCCCTACTGCCCAGGACAAGCCTTCAACACAAGCAGAGAAGGAACCGAAAGAGGATGAAGACAGAGATGAGGACAGATACCAAGAAGAGAGAAAAAGGAAGGGGAATGCCCCTGTTAAGAGAAAGCCAAGCAGCAAGAAGCAACGCACAGTGAACATAGGCATCGTCATCACAGACCCAGCTCAGAGAACCCCACCGCACCGTCAGGAGACAAACGACAGCGACTATGCTGCTAGTGAAGAGTCGGGATCCGACAGCGACATCTCCCTGGAGGATGAAGAGTATGGTGAACAGCAGCTTCCACTTAACCATCGGGAACTGGTACATCCCCCGGTGGAGAGATTGAAGTACAGACGCTGGACAGTGGAACTCACTGATGAGCTGGTGGAGGAGATGAAGCTGTTCGACTCCAAAAAGCTACAAGATGCTTTCAATAATAAGGATGACGGGAGCAAGCAAGTTAAGTGTGGAAAGGTACTCCATTTTCCTTCCCTCGATGAGTTGGATGCCCGTGAACCTTTTCTATCTTATGTGCGTGCGTTAGGATTTGATTGGTTATTGGAGAATAGGGATCCGAATATCCCTGTTAGGCTAGCGAAGGAGTTTTTCACTACATTCAGATTTAGGGTCACCACAGACTTGGACGAGGAGTCAATAAGCTTTAGGTTGTTAGGAGGGGAGATAAGCATGAGTTTGATTGAGTGGACAGTCCATTTGGGGATGTGTAGTTTAGAGGAGGCCATAGGGCCGGAGTGGAGAAGCAGGGAACGGGGGATTCCCCGTAGGCACATAGACTTTGAGCCCCAGGAGGCATGGGAGGAATTAACTCACCCGGATGCTGGGCAGTTTTCTTCCACTATCTCTCGCTCCATCCACTTCAATAACCCGATCTTACGCCTGGTACAACCCTACTTGGACTTTAACTTGCTGGGGCAGTCGAATTCAGCCGTCCGAACATCGATGACAGAACTATACCTCCTTTGGTGCGCCAAGCGCGGGAGGAAAGTACATCTGGGTTTCTGGACAGCTTATCAGTGTCATCTCATTGCCACCCATCCCTCGAGAAATCTCTCCCTCTGCCATATCTTGGGAGCATTCGTAAGGAACAAAATCATTATCTCGGAGGATGAAGGCTTATCCCCCCTAATCATGGTCGACCCTCCTGGTCTGTTTGATACACCATTCTTCGTCCGAACGAATACTGTTTACATGAGGCAGAGAGTACCGGGTTCTACGCTATGGGAGAAGAAGCTATCCCGTTGGAAGAGCTGCAGCAGGCCAGGGAACACAAGCTCAAGCGCAGAGGCAAGAGAGATTGGAGAGAGCAGTGGCAGAGCTAGCGGAGGAGAATAGGCAGGCCAAAGCGGAGTTGACCCGCTTGACCAATGTAATGGAAAAAATTCTGAGGGAGTTAGCGCAAGGGAAGACAATTCGAGGAGCTGGACCGAGTGGCCACGGAGGCCAGACTGATGAACCAGAATTAGCCGAGACAGAAGTAGAGGAGACAGAGGAGAAAGGTGCCGAGGAACCGGCATAATCTGAGGAAAGTGAATCCGAATCCGAGGAAGAGGAGACAGAAGAACCACCTGCACCAACCCCTGCCCCACGGAGGAGCAGGAGAAATATATGACCACCCCACTGACCAGTATGTTTTCTTTTCTTTTAATTTCAGTTTTTTATTTGTTATTTTTGTTGTTTTAGATAATGTAATTTTGTGTAGCATGTGAGTGTAAACCCTATTCATAACACTTAGACTATTCAATAGTCTAAGTTTGAGAAGTACGGGGTTTACTACTTTGACGCATGTGTTTGTGTTTATGTTGTTTCCTTTTCGTGTGCATGTTAACTCACACTTAGCTTACTGCGTAACCTAAGTGTGAGGAGTTTATGTATATATGTGTTTGTTTTTGTTGAGCTCTGTTTAGGTTTAAAACTCTCCCACTTAGCCTATTGCAGAGTCTAAGTGTGAGATGTTTTAGTATCAGCATGTGTCGTTCTTGTTTTGGTATGTGTAACGCCCGACTTTTCCCTATTCCTTTAAGTTGCTTTTGGATTACTGTCGAATTATTTTTTTTTAGCCTACTATCGTTCCGTTTTATTTTGAGAGCCTATGGAATTTTTTTTTTTTAAGAAGCTGAAATATTAAATAAAGATTCTATAGAGATTTTCCTCCTCCGTGATCTGCAAATAAATATCAAACAAATCCAAATTTATCAAAAATATATATAAAAAAAGAAGAATTCGAATTCTCCTTCCCCTCAACCACGATTAAAATCATTTCCCCTCACCCCTAAATCTCTCCCATATCTTTAACCACCCACCCACTATATTATGCACTCCCCAATCTATCTCCCTTCTAATCGTTCGCTGCAAACAAAAAAAAAACAACAAGGCAATTCTTCTCAACTTTAATCAAGGTAATTCTGCAGAATCTCCCTCGATTTTACACGTTTCTTCTTGAAATCAACTCATCTAATATTCTTCAGGCAGAAACCGTGAAACAGGACTCGAAAGACGGAGCTAGCGGTTGTTTTCTCAAACTCTGTTCAAGGTATATTTTTTTTTCAACCAAATTTTCGAACCCCATGACCGTATCATATCATGATCATCTTACATCACTCCCACACGTAACTCATTCAACAATCAATCGAAGATCACGAATTGAACATCAATATGCGAATACACAACTCTACAATAAATCGAAAGCTGTGAAAGAACATAACGGAATGTAAAGAACTTATCTAATCGGGGCTGGTTAGGGGTTGTGGGGGCTGTTCGGATTGGTTTCGGGACGTTTCTGGGTTGGTTCGGTGATGAATGATGGCTGGAGTGGACCGACTGCGGATGACTGCGACGGCGACCTCCGGCGAGGAGGCTGCACAGCAGCAGCGACGGGCAGCTGCTACGACGGCAAATTTATTCGGGGATCTTGTTCGAGAGAGAGTGTTGGATTGTGGAGTTGTGCCACTGCAAGATTTCAATTTGGGTTTCAAATTTTGAGTTTGGGAGAGTTCCTGCTTTGAGAAGAAAAGAGACAGAGAAGGTAGTAGGCGACGGATTTGGGATGAAAGTTTGTCATGTTTTTCTTATTTTTTTTTTAATTTTTATTTCTCTAAATAAATTGATGTTTTCTAAAGTGAAAAGGGAAGGGGTATACGGGTGGTTTAATTGGGAGTATAGGTATTATTATTATTTATACCTCCTTTTGTTTTGATTATCTCTTTTGTTTTGGTCCTTTCAAATATTAAGGAGAAGGTGGGTGATTTGTTTGTGGGCCACTTTCTAATTCTTGGGCCTAATTAATTAAATTCTTGGACTAATAAATTAATTATCGGGGATGAGCGCGAACAATGGAAATTCTATCAAGGAAAAGACAAAGGATAAAATTTGCACGCACTTAGGATGCATGCATTGGTAAATTGATTTATTTTGCAAGGTCTGATTTTTGCATGTCTTGTTATTTGCGAAAGGGTGATCTCCGTGAGCGATGTAAGATCGAAAAGGAAAATCCAAGTTAAGGAACTAAACAATCGAGGTGGGCTTTCTTTTTAAATAAGGGCAATGCCCTAAGTATATTTTTATGTGAAAATAATATGAATATTTGTCATGCCGTGTTTTGTTTTATCTATGGAACCTATCTGACGTGGCTTTTGCCATCAATGGATAATCGAATTCGGGTCTGTCTAGGGAGTGAGTCCCTATTCAGGCTAGTGTACACCTATGGAGATCGTGAGCCGTCTTTTGGGTCGGCCGGTCTAGTGACTTGGAATGTGGCCACATTCCTTGTCATCAATGGATCAGATATGATAGACATCTATGGGAAAATGACTGATCAGTCACGAGTTTTACGATGAAAATGATTTTAGTGTCTTGGGAGATTTCTAAAGTTAAAACCCCATGGTCGCTCAATGGTGCCATGATAAATACTTTTTATAGAATATTTTCGGCATGAGTCCATTGAGTGCATCAAGTACTCAGCCCTGCTTTTCTTTTAAAAAAAATGCAGGTTGAGCGTGACGGTTGCGGTGGGTGTTGAGCAAGACCGTTGAAGAAATTAATTGTTTAGAATGTGTCATGTCTTCACACGTGGCATATTCCTTCTCTCAAATGCTTCCGCTAAGTAGTTGTCCTTCTTTTGAGTTCTTGTATCGTTGAGATAATATTCATTTTTGAGTTGTTGATTGTTGAGATACTCTGATTTTTATTCGAGCTATTCCCATTTGTTTCGAGCTATGGTCGAGTTGTGTTGTTTTCCCCTTTCTTTCCCGCTTCTTTAATCATCCCCTAGTCGCGATCAACCGTGTTTTCTATCCTTAGAAAATGCGGGCGTGACAAAGTGGTATCAGAGCAATTTTTCTTTCCGCTCTGGACCCGAGAGGTTGGGCAGTCAGAGACTCAGGGAAATTCATAGGAAAGGAGAAGTAAGAAGGGAAAAACTCTCATAACCCGACGCATAAGTGGTATAACCTTAACTGTGGAGCGTTTTGATCCTAGCATCCCTGGTGAGGAATGAGTGATCGAGCGAACCTAACAGATGAGAAATAGATAGGCTATCTTGACAAACTGACAGACCGTTTAGGCAGACGAAGGAAGGGGGAAAATTTGAAGACTGTAATCGATCAGATTGAACTTAAACTTGTGGGGATAGTAGCTTAAAATTCGAAACTAGTTCATGCTTGTTTGTTTTGTTGTGTTTCTGTTCTTTGTGTTGTTTTCTTTTCCAATTCCGTAGATTGCTTAGGTCTAGGAGTTTGTTTTCATTTTTAGGATTTTACTTGGTAACCATGCATTGAAATTCGCCTTATTCCTATTTTCTTGTCTTTCATACTTGAGGACAAGCATGGTTTAAGTGTGAGCAGTTTGATAAGGCTAATTTCATGCATCGGTCTAGGGGTTTTATTTCGTGAAATTACTGGGTCTAACGCACGATTTAAGCCAGGTGTGTGAAGGTTTTCGCTAGATCCAGGAAAAGAAGAGGACGCTTGCATGGTCCTAGGAAACTGGCGAAAAAGTGGACATTATGAAGGAAATTGCTTGACGGAGGAAGCCTCGGAGTTGAAGGGTAGAATAGGGATTTCTACGAAGACTCTAGAAGGCTATGTCCGCATCTATAAAAGGAAGAAGCATGCAAGCTGGAGGGATCTTCTCGGTGTAGACCTTGCTAACAGCCTGTAGCTTAGTCCATTCTCTTCACACTCTTGGGTTCTTTCGGTGGGAAATTCAGGGCACACTAGGGGGTTCACCTCTAGCTTTCATATATTTTCGATCTGGTTGTAACACCGTCCTTCTTTAGGGCGAAGAAACAATTTATTTTCCACTTTCGTTTCTGCTGAATTCGCCGAGCTTCGCTATTCGAAGCTCGGACCTCTTTTGTTTCTGGATATTTCTTACTTTTATGCAAGTTTCGTTTTCGTTTACATCGATCGTGATGGTTCCTGTTGTTTGATTGTGTTTACTTGAATTCTGGAGTTGGATTGTTGGAGTTGGTTGATTTCTGGATTATTGCAGGTTAATGGTTGAATCTGGGAGATTGGAGCTGGTTTGTGAATGAATCGGGGTTTTGTCTGGTTAATGTTGTGGAGTTGTTCGTGATTGTTGGAATTTGGCGGTGATCGGAGCAGATCTGTTAGAATCGGAGTTATGGAGTTGATTTTGTTGATTGTTGAGTTTGGATTGCTTGGATCCGGAGTGGATTAAGCGTCCGGCGGGATTCTGAGCAGGAGTGTTTAATTTTATGCCGCGCTTACGTGTTTTCATTTCATTTCGCCTAGTTTACGTAGATCTGGTGTATTTCCGATTCGTAGCAAGTTTCCGGCGTCCAAATTTCTATATTCTGTTCGAATCCAGGAGTATGCTCTGTTTTCTGCATTTACGCGTCTGAGTTGGTTAGGAAATTGCATGGGTTGGTTGTCTACAGCTTTTACCGTACTTGCTATTTCTGGAAACATGGTCCCCACTGTTAGTTGCTTTCTGTTTAGCTAGATTAGGAAATTGTTTACTTAGTCTAGGGAGTAATTGTGTCTTTCGGATTTGATGTCTGATTCCAGTAAGTTTTCTGTGTCCTAGGTCTAGCGTTTACATTTCTTGCCTAGATCTAGTGATAGTTAAAATCTCAACCCCTTTGCGTGGCAGCAGCCGTTTGTTTCTATAGTCTCTTAGCACTACTTTGCGAATCCATCTCTGTGGGATCGACCCCACTTCCCTATACTAATTCATAGTATTCGGGTTGAGGGATTTATTTTTGAAGGGGAGTCGAGTGTGTCCAACGACAAAAACACTGTAGTTCTCTTGAGTTCCTGGACCCAGTGATCCAGTGGATTTAAGGAGCGTTGTGTCTGGACCGAGCTTTGCATTAATTCTCATATGTGCACACTTGCTTACTCCTGAGTCTAGTCATTCGACATTAGAGTCGAGTGTGAGAGGACAGACGACTTCAAATGGCGCCGTTGCCGGGGATGGATGGCGTGCTTAGTGTTAGTGTTCAGAGTCTGTGGTGTAAATAGTTTTGATTTGTTTTCCTTCTCTTTTGTTTGCAGTTTATGAGCAGATGCTCAAGATCTACCTACTGGAGCAACTCATCTGGGTGGAAACACGGCCAGTTTGATTGGCGGGTTAAGGATACAGTCTCTACTGTGACCACCAGATCAGGGTTCACCACGGGAGATCCGTTTCCGAGTGAATTTACTAGCGACGAATCTTGGACGTCATCAGGACGCGAAGATCCAGAATCACCACCCGAATCAGAAACAGAGTCAGAAACAGGGGAAGCAGAGGAAGTAGTCATGGCGCAGGTGGTAGACCCAGATCCAGAAATCGGCTCTCTCACTGCCCATTTAGATGGAGAACTATCTCAAGCTATAGTGATGAATCCACGCCAGAAAACTATCGAGATCAAGACAAACGTACTCGGCATCTTGCCGACGTTCTCTGGGCGTAGAAATGAGTGTCCGTATGAGTTCTTAAATGAATTCAGTAAGTTATGTGGTATTCAGAAGAGGCCGAATGATGCAACAGAGGAGGATTATCGCCTACGAGCGATTCCGTTTACCTTGAAGGGGGAGGCTAATACATGGCTATTGAGGTTGCCTCCGGATTCTATCCGCACGTGGAGGGACTTCAAGTTAGAATTCTTAGATTATTTCTTCCCATCCAACAAGACGAATGCACTTAAGAAAGAAATACTAGAGTGTAAGCAAGATTACGATGAATCGTTGAGTCAGTATTGGTCGAGATTTAAGGGGTTGTTGGATGCATGCCCGAATCACCGAATGATAGAGGCAAAGACCTACTCTCTGTTTTACGAAGGAGCAACTCCCGAGTCAAAGGACTTAATGAACTCCTCGAGTGGGGGAAATTTCACAAGAAAAAGGGGAAGTGAGGCAAGAGAGATCCTAGGGAAGTTGATTGACGCTAAGAAGGCGTACGATAACCCTAGGAATGCAGTGAAAAGAGGATCGGTGCATGCTGTGAGAGAACAAGAAGATGACAAAGTCGAAGCAAGGATTGATAGGCTCGAGAAGGCTCTTTTGAACGCGATTGAAAAGACGATTCCACTGGCTTCACAAGGGAAGGAGAAATCTCCTGGTCCAGGAGATAATCAAATGCAACAATATTACGGGACCCAGGAAGGAGATTATCAGGCCCAGGTCGATGCAATGGGAAGTTGGAATCCCGATGGGAGCTGGAATCCAGGGAGACAGAGAGATGCGCCTTGGAGAAACCATCCAAATATCAGATGGACTGACAATGAACAGAATCAGCCGGCACCACAACAAAGTCAGCAGTTTGCACCTCAGCCCGAAAGACAAGGTAACTGGTCAGGAAGGAATCAAGAGGGGCAGGGCAACTGGATTAATCGGAACCAAGGAGACCACTCGAGCTGGGGAAACAGGAATCAGAGCAATCAGGGGAACTCTTATGTACCCCCACACCAAAGGAATTTTCAGAACAATTACCAGGGCCAAGGAAATCAATACAATAACTCTTCAGGCGGTCAAGGAAACGCTCATCAGAATCAAGCAAGTGGACCAACTCTGAGTATAGGGCCAGGGCCCAGTCAACCCCCGAAACCACCAAAGAGTATCGATGATATGGTGCACGACCTCGTCAGTTCTCAGCAACATATGCAAAACAACCTGCAATTGAACAATGACGTAGTGCACAAGCTTCAAGATGCTCAACAGGAACAGAAGGCAGCGATGGATATGCTGGCAAAGCAACTGTCACAAATAGCTACTTCCTTGAGTGATATGCGGGGAAACGAGGGCAAAATTCCTGCCTCAGTAAGGCCACCTGATAGAGCTAATATAAGTCAGATTACCTTGAGATCCGGGAAAGGGTATGATGGGCCAGTGGTAAGAACAAAGGAGGTGACAGATCCCAAAGAAGACAGGGAAGAAGAGGATACAATTCCTAGGCCAAGACACTTGGGGGGGAGTATTCCCTTGGTCAAGGATGACCTTAAGACAGGAGATTTAGAGAAACCTTTGCCTTGGTCAACTGAATCATTCTTCCTCGATCCAGAGCCGGAGTTGGAAGATGAGGCAGTGGGAAAAGAAACTGGAGAGTTATCAGCTGAAAGTTCTACCGGAGCAGGAAAGCGACCGAAACCCTTTCCAAGCCGAGGGGAAGCCAAGAAGCAAAAGGAAGAGCCGGTGGACTTCATGGACATTTTTGGGAAGTTGTAGATCAATCTGCCATTCTTACAGGCCCTGAAGATGCCAGTCTTTAGCAAGTTCATCAAGGAATTTATAGCTGGGAAGGCTAGACCTAGTGGGAAAATTCTGATAGGCGAGAACGTCTCCGCAGTGATTCAGAAGAGGAAGATGCCTTCAAAATGCAATGACCCAGGTATGTTCACCTTACCCATCTCTATTGGTGACGTGAAAATCGAGCAAGCTATGTGTGATTTGGGTGCGTCGATAAATGTGTTACCACTTTCCATATACAAGAAATTAGTGGGGGTAGGCATGGTAGACACGAAGGTAGTGATTCAACTGGCGGACAGGTCATGCATCTGTCCTGAAGGGGTGCTTGAGAATGTGATAGTCAAGGTACATGACTTCTTGTACCCTGCTGATTTCTATGTGATTAAGATGAGTGATAATGAGTCTGCAGAGTCGGGCGGAGTACTTTTAGGGAGACCCTTCCTACGTACCGCTAAGACTATCATTGATATTTTTGATGGAACAATTTTCCTTGATTATAATGGGGAGAAATACACATTCAGCATTGATGAGGCAATGAAGAAACCTCTTGACGTTGAAAATTTGCATGCTATAGATGTTATTAACCCTTTGGTCCAAGAATACCTTGAGACGGAATTAATGCAGGAACAGATTGAGAACTCCGAGATGAGTCATGCCATTGATAGAGAAGTGGCCAGTTGGTGTCAAGCAATGAACACAAGTGAGTTATCTGATGAGGAGTTAGCTGAAGCAATTATGGAATTCTGTGCAAATCCGGAGCTAGCTAGGTCAAGGAATACACCTTATGTGGCGAGTGTGGAAGGATCTGCTGGGTCGAGGAAGGGAATGACAACCGAAACAACAGAGAAAAATCCCTTGCCCCAGGAAAAAGACGTTCCCAAGAAAGAGTTGAAAACACTTCCACCAGGCCTAAAGTATGCTTATTTAGAGGAAAATGAAACTTTCCCTATGATTATCAACAACAGCTTGACCAAGGGACAGGAAGAGGAACTGCTGAAGGTAATCCGAAGAAACAAGAAGGCTATTGGGTGGACACTCTCTGACCTGGTAGGAATTAGTCCAGATTTGTGCATGCATCACATCCGCCTGGAGGAAGGAGCAAAAGCCTGCAGAGATCCTCAACGCAAATTGAATCCTAACATGAGGGAGGAAGTGCTGAATGAAGTATTGAAACTACTCTCCCTAGGAATCATTTATTCCATACCAGACAGTGAATGGGTGAGTCCAGTCCATATGGTACCCAAGAAGTCAGGAATACAGGTGGTCAAGAATGAATTGGTGCCCATCAGACTAGTCACTGGGTGGAGGATGTGCATCGATTATAGGAAGTTAAATGAAGCGACCAAGAAAGACCATTTCCCTCTACCTTTCATTGACCAGATGCTGGAGAGGCTAGCGGGCAAGCAGTACTTCTGTTTCCTAGACGGGTATAGTGGGTATTTTCAAATCTATGTGGATCCCGAGGACCAGGAGAAGACAACTTTCACGTGTCCTTTCGGCACGTATGCTTACAGGAGGATGCCGTTTGGCCTGTGCAATGCGTCAGGCACTTTTCAGCGGTGTATGATGAGTATCTTCTCGGATCTCTTGGAGGACTGCATCGAGATTTTTATGGACGACTTCACTGTGTACGGGAATTCATTTGACTCATGTTTGGCTAGTTTGGATATAGTATTGAGAAGGTGCCAGGAAAAACATTTGGTTTTAAACTTCGAGAAATGCCACTTTATGGTCCCTGAGGGAATTGTCCTAGGGCACGTAGTCTCGGAAAGAGGTATACAGGTAGACCAGGCAAAGATTGAGGTGATCTCAAAACTGCCTTACCCGACGAATCAGAAGGAGGTGAGAGGATTCCTAGGGCATGCCGGATTCTATAGGAGGTTCATAAAAGATTTCGCAAAAATTGCTCAGCCACTCACCCACTTGTTGCATAACGATGTTGATTTTGTCTTTGATGAGGAATGCAAAAAGGCTTTTCAGTTGTTAAAAGACAGGCTAGTATCTGCGCCTATTATTAGAGCGCCCGACTGGAATCTACCCTTTGAGATTATGTGTGACGCAAGCGATTATGCGGTGTGAGCGGTGCTAGGTCAAAGAGTTGATGGGAAAAGCTATGTGATCTTTTATGCTTCAAAAACGCTGAATCAAGCTCAGAGAAATTATGACACTACTGAAAAAGAAATGCTGGCGGTAGTATGCTCATTTGAGAAATTTCGCCCGTACTTGCTTGGGTCGAGGGTGATAGTCTTCACCGACCACGCGGCTATAAAGTACCTGTTGGCAAAGAAAGAATCCAAGCCGAGATTAATCCGATGGGTGTTGCTTTTGCAGGAATTCGATTGGGAAGTCAGAGACAAAAAGGGAACAGAAAATAAAGTAGCCGATCATCTGAGCAGGATATTTCAAGGGGAGACCGAGGAAGCAATACCGGATGCATTCCCAGAGGAACATTTGTACTACGTGAAAAAATTTCCTCGACCTATCAGCTGGGAAGAGATTATGGTGTTAACAGGTCCAGGGGATGCCGAAAAAGGGAAATGTCATCAAAACGCTGAGCCATGGTTCGCTGACCTGGCAAATTACTTAGTCACTGGAGAGGTGCCCAGTTCGCAAGTAATTTCCCGGGCCCAGAAGATGAAATTGAAGAGCGAGGCCAAGTACTATTTCTGGGATGACCCGTATTTGTGGCGAATGGGAGCCGACCAAGTAATCCGGAGGTGTATTCCGGAGTGGGAACAGAGGGATGTGCTGAATCATTGCCGTGCTCTAGCATGTGGAGGTCACTTTGGACCTAGGAAGACCGCAAGGAAGGTGTTAGATAGTGGTTTTTACTGGCCTACATTGCATAAGGATGCGTTCGAGTTTTGTCAGAATTGTGAGAGGTGTCAACAGACTGGGGGAATCTCCAGAAGAGATGAAATGCCCCAAGTCCCGGTGATCGTTTGTGAAATTTTTGATGTTTGGGGAATGGACTTCATGGGTCCATTTCCATCTTCATACGGGAATACATACATACTAGTGGCAGTGGATTATGTTTCGAAATGGATAGAAGCCAAGGCGACCACATCTTGCGAAGCTAAGGAGGTATCGAAGTTTCTTAGAGCTAATGTCTTCAATCGGTACGGAGTGCCCAGAGCTATAATATCTGACAATGGGACGCATTTCCGCAACCGGACTATTGAAGCTTTGATGAGAAAGTATGGCGTCCACCACAGATTGTCTACACCTTATCATCCTCAATCTAACGGCCAGGCAGAAATATCAAACAGAGAAATCAAAGCGATCCTGGAAAAAACGATGAATCCGTCGAGGAAAGACTGGAGCAAGAGAATTGATGATGCATTATGGGCATATAGAACAGCGTATAAAACGCCCATTGGAATGTCTCCTTACAGGTTAGTATTCGGTAAGATGTGTCACTTGCCGGTGGGAATTGAGCACAAGGCGTACTGGGCGGTCAAGGAGATTAATATGAATCCTCAAGCTTGTGAGGAAGAGAGGAAACTGCAACTCCAGGAGTTGGAAGAATTGCGACTTGAATCCTATGAGTCAGCAATGTGGTACAAGGAAAAGACCAAGTTGTGGCATGATAAGAATCTCCGGACCAAGGAACTGCAAGTGGGGCAGAAGGTTCTCCTGTTCCAATCCCGACTCAAGTTAATGCCCGGTAAGCTGAAGTCCAAATGGACTGGACCATACACTGTTGTGAGTCTGCGTGCGAACGGAGCGGTAGAAATCCAGGGAAGTTTTTCAAACTCTACTCCATTTCTTGTCAATGGCCATAGGGTAAAGGTATTTAGGGATAACTCGGAGATGTGTGTAGTGGATGAAGTTCCACTACGCGTACTCCCTAATATCGCCTGATCATTCTGGGAAGTGAGTGTTCTTGGAGATTTCCTAGGTCCAGTATCGAAGAAGTTTTATCATGGCCTGGTCTAGGGAATCTTGAGAACACTGGAACATGAATTGTAAATATTTAGTCGCTTTTAGTAAATCAAGAAAACCCAAACAAATCAGAAAACAAACAATCTTCCAAAAATATTTTTGAAATACCAGGCTCCTTTAGGAATGTTTTTGATACTGTCATACCCTAGACCCGGGGAGTCTGGCGTTTCAATTTTTAGTTTAATGTTTTTCTCTAAGTGTGATTTTGCAGAAGGAAGTTACTTGGGCAGGGAATTGAGGAGTAAAATTTTGGAGGGAGTAGGCACCGGCTCGGATTTCAAAAGACACCTTTATGGGGAGGCGTACGGTCGCTAGCGTCATGCCTGCAAACCACCTGCAACAAAAACCGTCCTCGCCCATACCTATCGGATAATAACCGTGTTCTCCTTTTATTTTACTTATTCACTCTCTCTCTCTACATCCGAAATTCCCCAAATTCTCTCTAGGCTTTCTCTTTTCTAACCCTAATCAAAGTAATTTCCGTCCAAGTCTGTGTAAAAAATTTTTGCAGAGTTCTCCATGAATAACAAGCAAAGTGTCGGGAACACCTCAGGATCCGCCGATTCAAGTGCGGCAACGTTTATGGCCGAGCTATTCCAGAAATTTGGGGGTGCGGAGAAGGCGATGGAGGCATTCGCCATGTTTGCAACCGCAATGGGTAAATCCGTACAGGCTGCTCCGACTTCTAGTGTACCACAACCGGAGGCCGTTTCAGAACCCGTCGCCGAACCTAAAATCGTTCAAGAAGTCATCGCCACTCCAGAACCCACTCCCGTACTAGAGGAGACAGCTGTTCCAGAGACCACCACACAACCGGAGGACGTTCCAGAATCCACGACCACCAGTCCGGAACCACCCACAACAGGGGATCGTGAAGACGACTCAGATCTGGTCACAGGGTTGAAATTGTTGGCTGTGAACGAACCAAGGTTAGACTCTGCAACTGAGGGGGGAACCCTTATTTCGATTAGTGTTTCCGAGGGGGTGAATCCCGTACTCGCCAGTGAGGAATGTGTTGAGAGAGATGTTCTGAAACCGTCTGGGGAAGTCAAAGATTTTGTTGTTGATGTTAGTATTTCTGAGGGGGAAACCCCTGTTTTGAAAGAATCTGTGGGGGGGGAGGCCCCTATAGTTGGTAAAGATGAGGGCGACGAGGCCCTAAATTCTGAACAAAATGTGGAGGGGGATACCCCCGAGAAACCGGTGGGTACTGAGGCCCACGTCGGAGAAGGATTTGAGGGGGTAGAGACCCCTGTTTATATTTCGGGGGCAACCCCATTGTTGTCCACGGAGGGAGAAGCCCTCGATTCTGAAGTTGGCCAGGAACCCGCAGACGCTGGGGTGGATTTGATTGTGGATCTGACCGAGATCCCAGAGGAGACCGACTCACCGGTAAATCCCAGAGATGCTAGGAGGCGGGCTCGCCGGAGCCTCCTTGATGAGATTGATGAAACAGTGGAGCCGATGGAGGAAGAATTGCTAGGTCTAGAGACCGCAACATCTGAACAAGAGAACTCTCCCAGACCTGGCAGGGGGGAGAGTGATGAGGAGAAACGCCGCCAAGCGGCTGAGAAGAAATGGAAGGGGAAACAAATTGCTCCTTCCTCGACCAAGAAGGCAAGAGGGAAGTCTACTGAATCCACACTTCCGCCGGCAGCTAAGGTGCCATATGCCGCAGAAACCGAGAGCCCCTCTGAGTCCAGCGACTCGGAAGAAGAACAAGAAGAGGAACTCAACTTTGAGCCAGCCGAAGTGTGGATAACAAACAGCTTGCTAGATGAAATGAGGAAGTTTGACGACCCAAAACGCAAGGCCATTTATAAAGAGAAGAGTACTGAGGGGAAGGTCGCTAAGTCTGGAAAGATGTATAGCTCATCGGAGCTCAAGAAGATTGCTTGCAACGGTGAATTCAGGACTTATATCGACGCCATAGGCTTCGATTGGTTGCTCAAGCACAGTACTGTTGAGGTTCCGATTGACCTGGCCCGAGAATTTTTTTCCACCTTCCGATTTAAGTCCACTACCGATTTGGATGCTGACTCAATTAATTTCAGACTTCTCAATGAGGAACATACGATGAGCATCCGGGAATGGACCTTGCGGATGGGTTTGCTGACACGAACGGAGGACGATGAGGGCCTGTGGAATGCAAGAATGGTGGGTCCGCCGAAAATGACGCCGGGATTCAAAGCGCAAAGCGCATGGGAGTTTTTGACTCACCCGAGGGTGGGTCAGTTTAAAACAAGCTGTTCGAAGGCACACCATATTGAGGACAGGGTCCTGCGATTTGCCCAGACTTTTATTAGTTACTACCTCCGTCCCCCAAAATTCGTCCCGGTTTGACCGGGCACGGGTTTTAAGGAATGTAATGGAAAGTGGATTGAAAAAGTTAGTGGAATGTGGGCTTGACTTTTATATATTAGTTTTATAATAAAATGTGAGTAAGAATGAGTTAGTGGAATGTGGGGTCCACTACCAAAAATGGTAAAAGTGAAATGGGACAAATTTTGGGGGACGGACGAAAAAGGAAAGTTGGGACAAATTTTCAGGGACGGAGGGAGTACAATTTAATGGGCACAGCCAACAACGCTCTGACTACCGCCGATCTGTACTTCACATGGTGCATGGCTACGGGGGTAAGAGTTCAATTGGGCTACTGGTTAGCCCAAGCCTGCCATCAAGTGACTGCAAATCCTTCTCGGCACCTATACACATGCCACCTACTCGGGGCTTATCTGTAGAGGAATGTGATCATGAAGTTCCATAAGGCATGCCGAGAGGTAAAGACATGCTCGCCCCCTGAGGTTTTTAACATGGATTATTTTTTCAATAAAGGGTTGCTGATCGCACGCGGAAGGGAAGTATGCTTTTACGAGGTTGGGCAGTCAGAGACTCAGGTGAAACAGGAACCCGATGTGGTGGAAGTGAAGGATACTGCTGACATGAAAGCAGGAGCCAGGATAGAAGTAGAGGAAGTGAGAAAGGAGGTTGGTTGGATGAGGTCAGAAATGAAAATGGTATTGGAGGGGATTGTGGCCCTGCGGGGAGAAGGGAAGAATAGTGCTGCGGCTGAGAGTGTCAGGAAAGAAGTCGCTGGAGTACGAACGGAACTGGAAGAAATAAGGACGAAAGTTGGGAAGGTTCGGGAGGAAATGGTGGCCCTCAAGGGGCGCATTTCTGATCTAGTGGTATCATCGTCCAGATGTACTGAGCGGATGACGGAGGGCGTCACACTAATGATGAAGATGACGAAGTGGCTTCAAGCGAAGTTCCCCGAGACACCGAAGGGACTTTCTGAACCTAGCGGCGGTTCCAAGACGCCGGGTCAAGGGAGTCTAGCTGTGCAGAAGCCGCCACAAGCCCAGAGGCCTCAGACCACCTCGTCTTCCTCTAGGCCCGTGATTTTGAAGAAAACCGTACCCCGACCCACAGAAGATCAGAAGGAGACGCCGGAGTCACCGGCACGAAAGAAAGCTAAGGTGACCCAGCAGACAGTGCCACCAAAGTCTGGCCCTCGCGGGGGCCAGACCCCGAATTAAAATCCCCCAAAACCAAGTAATTCTTTTTTTTTTTTCTGTCTTTTACTTTTCGTTTTTCTTTCGTTTGTGTTTTTATGTGCCAGCATGCTTCGTTTGTATATATGTGTTATACCTTCCCACACTTAGCCCATTTTTTGGTCTAAGTGTGAGAAGGGGCTTTGTTTTGCATGTCTTGGTTTTGTATGTTGCGCCTTCTCCCACTTAGCCCGATGTTCGGTCTAAGTGTGAGAAGTTTGTTTTGTTCATATGTTTTGTTTGTTGTTTGCTGTTCTTACTTCCTTTTCCCCCCTTCACTAGGATAGCTTGGGGACAAGCTTGAGTGAAGTGGAAGTGGGGGGAGTAAGTATGTGTCTGTTTTTTTTTCTGTTTTAGAGTCTTTAGGATGTGTGTTTCGCATGAGCTAGTGAGATAATAAGGCAGGTTTCCCTTAGTAAGAGTGATTGAAGAAAGAAAGCAGATCAACTTTGACACCTTCTTCCTTAATAAGCCGAATGCGATCTGAATGAAGTTAGGACGATGGAAAATGCCTTAGATAACCTAGCTGTGCAGCCCTACTATAAAGTGAGTTATAAGCCTAAACACCTTTTGTGCTAACATGTAAATTGGGCTGCCACTCGATGCTTAGGGAGTAGAGTATGAAGGAAAAAAAATGGGTTAAGAAGGTAAAAGCTGGACAAAGTCCCGAAAAAGGAGGTATAAGCTGGACGAAGTCCAGGGGAGGTTTGAAAAAAAAAAAATTCGGAGGTATAAGCTGGACGAAGTCCAGGGGAAAAGGGGTCATAATACAGAAAAAAAAAATTTATAATCCTTAAGGGCAGAAAAATCGTAGCCTGACCCAGGGAAATTCATAGGAAAGGAGAAGTAAGAAGGGAAAAACTCTCATAACCCGACGCATAAGTGGTATAACCTTAACTGTGGAGCGTTTTGATCCTAGCATCCCTGGTGAGGAATGAGTGATCGAGCGAACCTAACAGATGAGAAATCCATAGGCTATCTTGACAAACTGACGGACCGTTTAGGCAGACGAAGGAAGGGGGAAGATTTGAAGACTGTAATCGATCAGATTGAACTTAAACTTGTGGGGATAGTAGCTTAAAATTCGAAACTAGTTCATGCTTGTTTGTTTTGTTGTGTTTCTGTTCTTTGTGTTGTTTTCTTTTCCAATTCCGTAGATTGCTTAGGTCTAGGAGTTTGTTTTCATTTTTAGGATTTTACTTGGTAACCATGCATTGAAATTCGCCTTATTCCTATTTTCTTGTCTTTCATACTTGAGGACAAGCATGGTTTAAGTGTGAGCAGTTTGATAAGGCTAATTTCATGCATCGGTCTAGGGGTTTTATTTCATGAAATTACTGGGTCTAACGCACGATTTAAGCCAGGTGTGTGAAGGTTTTCACTAGATCCAAGAAAAAAAGAGGACGCTTGCATGGTCCTAGGAAACTGGCGAAAAAGTGGACATTATGAAGGAAATTGCTTGACGGAGGAAGCCTCGGAGTTGAAGGGTAGAATAGGGATTTCTACGAAGACTCTAGAAGGCTATGTCCGCATCTATAAAAGGAAGAAGCATGCAAGCTGGAGGGATCTTCTCGGTGGAGACCTTGCTAACAGCCTGTAGCTTAGTCCATTCTCTTCACACTCTTGGGTTCTTTCGGTGGGAAATTCAGGGCACACTAGGGGGTTCACCTCTAGCTTTCATACATTTTCGATCTGGTTGTAACACCGTCCTTCTTTAGGGTGAAGAAACAATTTATTTTCCGCTTTCGTTTCTGCTGAATTCGCCGAGCTTCGTTGTTCGAAGCTCGGACCTCTTTTGTTTCTGGATATTTCTTACTTTTATGCAAGTTTCGTTTTCGTTTACATCGATCGTGATGGTTCCTGTTGTTTGATTGTGTTTACTTGAATTCTGGAGTTGGATTGTTGGAGTTGGTTGATTTCTGGATTATTGCAGGTTAATGGTTGAATCTGGGAGATTGGAGCTGGTTTGTGAATGAATCGGGGTTTTGTCTGGTTAATGTTGTGGAGTTGTTCGTGATTGTTGGAATTTGGCGGTGATCGGAGCAGATCTGTTAGAATCGGAGTTATGGAGTTGATTTTGTTGATTGTTGAGTTTGGATTGCTTGGATCCGGAGTGGATTAAGCGTCCGACGTGATTCTGAGCAGGAGTGTTTAATTTTATGCCGCGCTTACGTGTTTTCATTTCATTTCGCCTAGTTTACGTAGATCTGGTGTATTTCCGATTCGTAGCAAGTTTCCGGCGTCCAAATTTCTATATTCTGTTCGAATCCAGGAGTATGCTCTGTTTTCTGCATTTACGCGTCTGAGTTGGTTAGGAAATTGCATGGGTTGGTTGTCTGCAGCTTTTACCGTACTTGCTATTTCTGGAAACATGGTCCCCACTGTTAGTTGCTTTCTGTTTAGCTAGATTAGGAAATTGTTTACTTAGTCTAGGGAGTAATTGTGTCTTTCGGATTTGATGTCTGATTCCAGTAAGTTTTCTGTGTCCTAGGTCTAGCGTTTACATTTCTTGCCTAGATCTAGTGATAGTTAAAATCTCAACCCCTTTGCGTGGCAGCAGCCGTTTGTTTCTACAGTCTCTTAGCACTACTTTGCGAATCCATCTCTGTGGGATCGACCCCACTTCCCTATACTAATTCATAGTATTCGGGTTGAGGGATTTATTTTTGAAGGGGAGTCGAGTGTGTCCAACGACAAAAACACTGTAGTTCTCTTGAGTTCCTGGACCCAGTGATCCAGTAAATTTAAGGAGCGTTGTGTCTGGACCGAGCTTTGCATTAATTCTCATATGTGCACACTTGCTTACTCCTGAGTCTAGTCATTCGACATTAGAGTCGAGTGTGAGAGGACAGACGATTTCAGGGGTGAATCCCTAATTTATCAAAAATACGAGGCAAGGAAAATCGAAGAATGAGAAGAGAAGTCAGTATTATGATGTATGAAAAGATATGAGAGTGGTGAAGTTGGAATATGAGCAATCGTACTAACTCGTGTGCCTATGAAACAGAATGCCACCGAGACGTGGACGTGGAGATGGACGTGGACGTGGTCCACGAGTAGGGCGCAATGGGGAGGAACGGTCCGAGGAGAGTGTTGGAAATCAACCCCCGCCGCCACCACCACCCCCACCTCCACCTCAAGAAAAAGGATACATCAAGACATTTTTGAAGCAAAACCCCCCACAGTTTGATGGACTTGGAGAGCCACCAAAGGCAGAGGCCTGGATACGCGCCCTCGAGCGTATATTCGAGTTTATGGAGTGCACAGATAGGGAACGTCTCGCTTGTGTGACTTTTCAATTAACTGGGCCTGCCGATTTTTGGTGGGATACTAAGCGAAGAACAATGAACCCCGCACGCCGTGAGGCCCTGACCTGGAATGAATTCAAGGAGGAGGTGTACAACAAGTACATTTCCATGAGCTACAGACGGGCAAAGATAGTTGAGTTCCACACCCTAAAACAAGGAAGCATGACGGTGACGGAGTACGACCGTGCTCTTTGTGAAATGACCCGATATGCACCCGAGTTGGTAGACACAGATGAGAAAATGGCTGAAAAATTTCGTTCTGGTCTTAGACACGAAATAAGGGTAGCCGTGGCCAGCCGTAGAGGAGTTACATACTCCGAGATTTTGAGTTGCGCTTTAGATGTGGAAGAGGCACTGCCTAAGGATGAGACGGTAGCGAATCCTACACCACCAACACCACAGCAACAACATAACTCTCGAGACAAGAGGAAATGGGATGGGTATCAGGGTCCATATGAAAATAAGAGGCAACAACATATCCAGACTGCTCCCAATCAGAGGGGTAATTTCCGATCTAGGATTCCTCCATGCACTATATGCTTTAGGAACCACCGTGGAGAGTGTAGACTCAAGTTTGATGGATGCTACAACTGTGGTGGAAATGGTCATTTCTCTAGAGATTGCCCAAGTAAGAATGTTGGAGTAGGTGTAAGGCAAAACGACCAAGGACCACGCCCACAACTTCAAGTAATTCAAGCTGACCCAAGAGGAGACCCAGCTCCACCCCCAAACCAATAGTAACATTGTGGTTCAAGGAATACGCTAGAGAATTTGAAGATAAGATGGAGAGTACTAGGAAACGTTTAGTTATATTTTTGCAAATTTCGGGACGAAATTTTTGTTAAGATGGGTAGATTGTAACGCCCGACTTTTCCCTATTCCTTTAAGTTACTTTTGGATTACTGTCGAATTTTTTTTTTTTAGCCTACTATCGTTCCGTTTTATTTTGAGAGCCTATGGAATTTATTTTTTTTAAGAAGCTGAAATATTAAATAAAGATTCTATAGAGATTTTCCTCCTCCGTGATCTGCAAATAAATATCAAACAAATCCAAATTTATCAAAAATATATTAAAAAAAAAGAAGAATTCGAATTCTCCTTCCCCTCAACCATGATTAAAATCGTTTCCCCTCACCCCTAAATCTCTCCCATATCTTTAACCACCCACCCACTATATTATGCACTCCCCAATCTATCTCCCTTCTAATCGTTCGCTGCAAACAAAAAAAAACAACAAGGCAATTCTTCTCAACTTTAATCAAGGTAATTCTGCAGAATCTCCCTTGATTTTACACGTTTCTTCTTGAAATCAACTCATCTAATATTCTTCCGGCAGAAACCGTGAAACAGGACTCGAAAGACGGAGCTAGCGGTTGTTTTCTCAAACTCTGTTCAAGGTATATATTTTTTTTCAACCAAATTTTCGAACCCCATGACCGTATCATATCATGATCATCTTACATCACTCCCACACGTAACTCATTCAACAATCAATCGAAGATCACGAATTGAACATCAATATGCGAATACACAACTCTACAATAAATCGAAAGCTATGAAAGAACATAACGGAATGTAAAGAACTTATCTAATCGGGGCTGGTTAGGGGTTGTGGGGGCTTTTCGGGTTGGTTTCGGGACGTTTCTGGGTTGGTTCGGTGATGAATGATGGCTGGAGTGGACCGACTGTGGATGACTGCGACGGCGACCTCCGGCGAGGAGACTGCACAGCAGCAGCGACGGGCAGCTGCTACGACGGCAAATTTATTCGGGGATCTTGTTCGAGAGAGAGTGTTGGATTGTGGAGTTGTGCCACTGCAAGATTTCAATTTGGGTTTCAAATTTTGAGTTTGGGAGAGTTCCTGCTTTGAGAAGAAAAGAGACAGAGAAGATAGTAGACGCCGGATTTGGGATGAGAGTTTGTCATGTTTTTCTTATTTTTTTATTTCTCTAAATAAATTGATGTTTTCTAAAGTGAAAATGGAAGGGGTATACGTGTGGTTTAATTGGGAGAATAGGTATTATTATTATTTATACCTCCTTTTGTTTTGATTATCTCTTTTGCTTTGGGCCTTTCAAATATTAAGGAGAAGGTGGGTGATTTGTTTGTGGGCCACTTTCTAATTCTTAGGCCTAATTAATTAAATTCTTGGACTAATAAATTAATTATCGGGGATGAGCGCGAACAATGGAAATTCTATCAAGGAAAAGACAAAGGATAAAATTTGCACGCACTTAGGATGCATGCATTGGTAAATTGATTTATTTTGCAAGGTCTGATTTTTGTATGTCTTGTTATTTGCGAAAGGGTGATCTCCGTGAGCGAAGTAAGATCGAAAAGGAAAATCCAAGTTAAGGAACTAAGCAATCGAGGTGGGCTTTCTTTTTAAATAAGGGCAATGCCCTAAGTATATTTTTATGTGAAAATAATATGAATATTTTTCGTGCCGTGTTTTATTTTATCTATGGAACTTATCTGATGTGGCTTTTGCCATCAATGGATAATCGAATTCGGGTCTGTCTAGGGAGTGAGTCCTTATTCAGGCTAGTGTACACCTATGGAGATCGTGAGCCATCTTTTGGGTCGGCCGGTCTAGTGACTTGGAATGTGGCCACATTCCTTGTCATCAATGGATCAGATATGGTAGACATCTATGGAAAAATGACTGATCAGTCACGAGTTTTACGATGAAAATGATTTTAGTGTCTTGGGCGATTTCTAAAGTTAAAACCCCATGGTCGCTCAATGGTGGCATGATAAATACTTTTTATAGAATGTTTTCGGCATGAGTCCATTGAGTGAATCAAGTACTCAGCCCTGCTTTTCTTTTAAAAAAATTGTAGGTTGAGCGTGACGGGTGTGGTGGGTGTTGAGCAAGACCGTTGAAGAAATTAATTATTTAGAATGTGTCATGTCTTCACACGTGGCATATTCCTTCTCTCAAATGCTTCCGCTAAGTAGTTGTCCTTCTTTTGAGTTCTTGTATCGTTGAGATAATATTCATTTTTGAGTTGTTGATTGTTGAGATACTCTGATTTTTATTCGAGCTATTCCCATTTATTTCGAGCTATGGTCGAGTTGCGTTGTTTTTCCCTTTCTTTCCCACTTCTTTAATCCTCCCCTAGTCGCGATCAACCGTGTTTTCTATCCTTAGAAAATGCGGGCGTGATAGTATGTCTGTGTGTCAGCCATACTAGTCATTACATTTTCAACTTCACAGCCTTATCTGAGGGCAAACACTTGTGAAGTGGGAGGGGGATGCAATGGCCAGTATGACATATGTGTATATGTGTAGTCTGTGTTTAGTGTTTGTGTAGTGTTTTTCTAGGTCTAGTTTTTTTATACTTGTTGATTGGGCTTAAAACTCAACTGTCTCGAGCTGACGGTGAAGGGAATTGAGGGAGATATGACATGCTGGACAATGGAAACCACCCCCCTTAGTATCTCCTAGTCAGTACAGATGATGCAAGTATGAGAGAAAAGCCCATCCTTAGAGCCAAACGCAAAAGCCCTCTTAAAATGTGAGTTAAAAGCCTAAAGTGGAACCACTTTCCACCAAACTAGAAAAGAAAAGAGTGGCTGGCACATGATGCCTAGGGTGAGGTGACCGCGTGTAGCAAGACCTGAAGGCAGTAGGAAAAAAAAAACCACCTTTAGAACCTTTTTTCTAGCCATATCTACACCCACATATAACCCCATAGCCGCTGGGACTGCGTGTGTGCGAGGCATAAGGCTACTGGCCAGAAGGACATACAAGAAGAAAACCAACTAGAGAAGGAAATTGAGAAGCAAGGAGAAAAATGACCAGGAAGAGATTCCAGGCCCCAAAAGATAAGAAGAAATAAGGGTGACGAAGCCACATAAAGAATGTTGAAGAAAATGGTCGAAAACACTTGACCACACAAAAAAATAGAAAAGAAGGAATAAGGGTGGCGAAGCCACAAGACGCTACTGACCAGTTGGAGACCAATATCAGAAAATGTCCAACCGAGAGAAGTAATAGCCGAAAGCTCAAATGCACACAGTTCTCCCACATCAAAATAAGTAGTAGTTTTTGAACCTTAGAGCCTTAGGAACAACCACCCCAAACACTACAAACCAATAGCCCCGTTACAAGCCTTAAAGACCGTCAGGAGCTGCACGTGAGATCTGAGTCCGAAGCATCCATGGTTCAGCATTATGAGAGAATGCAGTCCTAACATCCCGGGTGAGGAATGAGTGACTGAGCGAATCTAGTGTTTGGCCGCGAGTATGGGTGATCTTGACGAGCAGATGTACTGACTGAGAAGGAAAGGGGGGCGGCAGAAATTCAAGGTTGTCTAAGGCCGGATTGCACCTGATCCTAAGGGGAGGGATGGTTGAAAATATAGCCCGATTAATGTGTTTAAGTGTTTTTGTGTGTTTATGTGTTTTTTTGTGTCTTTCATGTGTTTTTATTTGCGTCAAGTTTAGAGTCTAGTTTAGGATAGAGTCGGTCAGGGGTGTAACCAGGCTAGAATTTGACTTATATCTTTTTTGTTTGTTCTTCACGCTTGAGGACAAGCATGTGGTAAATGTGAGCAGTTTGATAAGTCGTATTCTAGGCCTTGGTTACTGGTCAGTATAACGTGCATAATTGGATTATATCTGCAAAATAGTTGCTAAAGTGTGCAGGGAAAGGGTTCTAGTCAGTATGGAAAGAGTCGCATAACTCTGGTGAAAAGAGCGCCAGAAGGGTGCGATACTGACCAGGATGAATGCCAAAAATGGCTCGAGATGGAGAAGAAGGATTGCTGGGAAAGATCAACCACAAATAAGGGCAAAAGAGTCATTTCACGAGAAGAGTCTACCCAAAAAAATCAAGGGCAGGCCTCCCTATAAAAGGAAGCCACTTGGAGAAAAAAAAAGAAGGAACTTTAGGACCTCTACACTTAGTTAGAATTCTATCTCGGAAGATCATTCCTTTCAGCATTGTCCTAAATCTTCTCGTTCCTCGCCACAACCATGGTCACCTGAAGTTCACCAGTTCGCCGGAGTTCCACATTATCTCGTTCCAGCCAGTTCGTCGTGTAGTGATAGTCGTTTCATCGCCCGGAGTGGCAAAACAATCTTTAATTGCTTTCATAGTTAACCTTACTTGTTTTTCTTACGTTGGATCTGTTGCATTTTCAATACTTGCTGACTTTGAAGTACTTTGGTTGAGATCCAGACGTTTTATTACTATGAAATTGTTTTTGTGCATCGGTTTCTGTTTGATTCAGTTCCTTTCTGCCTAGATAGTGTAGATCTAGTTGCTACTGTAATTTCCAAGTGTTGAATGCATATTTTCATTTCTAAGTTGATCGTTCTGAGTTTGTGAATTGAGTTTGATGTTAGATTTAGATTTAAGTGTTAAGTGCGAAGGCTTAGTTCACGTGATTTCTGTCACCTTGCATGCTACCCAGTGAGCGTAATTTCAGTTTTGCTAGTTTAATCTTTTGATTTGGAGTTTAAATTGTTAGATTTGTTTTCGTGAGTTGTTAATCTGAAACTCTCGTTGATGAATTCTAGGTTTGTTGATCTGGGTTTATTCATGTGGAAGAAGATAACACCTACATCTAAGTTTGAGACCACTTTTGCTTTTTAGTTACTTTTTGCTTTTGTCCTTTACTTTTCTCTACTTTTTCTGCTGGTACCCTACAGATCTGTCAGCCTAGTCACCTAACTACCACTTATTCTCTGATATTTTGTTTAGCCTTTTATAGTAACTCGTACCTTTCAGATATTTTCTGAAACATAATGTTCCCTCAATCTCACGTACACAGCTGCTTGTTAATCATCTTTCACACCTCCCAGTCAGTAGTGTACCACCTTAATTTCCAGTCTAGATAGAATCTCAACCCAAAGCGTGGTAGCTAACCAACAATTCCAGAATATTACCATAATTACCAAAGCGCATTCATCTATGTGGGATTCGACCCTTACATCCACTATACTAGTCAGTAGAAGTGGGTTGAGGAATTATTGATATCAGGTTCAGGCTTAGCTGGGACTTCCATCTTGATCAGTAGGATACATCATTTGCTTGACGCGACACCTGCTCTGCTCAAACTTGGCATTTATCAACGTCCAAAGTTATTAAAAATGTTACTGAAATGTACAATCCTATTGTTTTGCGTGAATTAAAAGAATTTGGAATGTAATATAGTAGTACTATCTTCTCCATAAATGGACAAAGGTATAGATGACACATATTTTAATCTATGCAGTTAGTAAAATAAAAGATAATGTGGGAAAATATGATGGAAGTAGTATTAGTTGATTGTAAGATCTACATTACTAATAGTCTTAGAAGTGTTTACAACTTTCTATTTTTAGAATTTGCTTAATTTTAGTGAACGATCGAAAATGATAAAACTAGTCTACTTTTATGAACGAATGTAGTAGTACTTGTCAAAAATAGTACTCCCTCCGTCCCATAGTAGATGTCACACTTTCCTTTTTTATTTGTCCCACAAAAGATGTCACATTTCCTCTTTTGGAAAATGTTCTCTCTCACATCAATTATAAAATTATATTTTCTCTCACCACTTAACACACAAAATAACATCTCCTAAAATCTCGTGCTATCTCCCAAGTGTGACATCTACTATGGGACAGAGGGAGTACTAGTAAAAGAGAAATGAAATATTTATTGATGGACGGATGAAAAAAACAAGGGACCTTTGATGGCATTCCAGGTACTATTATTCATGGACCGAAATAGTATTCTTTCTACATCCCAACATAAGCAACACATTTCTTTTGAGCGCGTGATTTAAAAAATTGATATTTAACGAGTTAAAAGTGGAGAGAAAGAATAAAATTGAATAATAACAAGAGAATCAAGTAGGTGAGAGAACAAAATAAGAGAGGGAAAAAGTATTATTTTTTTAAAAAAAAGGAAAATGGCTCATATTAGGTGGACGTCCTAAAAAGAAAACTCATTTGTTTGTTGTGGAACAAAATGAGTACTACCTTGTTCCTCCTATAATTACGGCATTTCTTTGGGCTTGAGATTTAAGAAAATACTCCTCCGTCTTATAATAATTGTCACTTTTATTGTGAGCACGAGTTTTAAGAAATATAAAGAAAAGTTGGTTGGAAAAGTTAGTGGAATGTGATACCCACTTTTTATATTGGTTTTATAATAAAATGTGAAAGAAGTGAGTTGGTAGAATATGAGACCTATTTACCATTTATGGTAAAAATGAAGTGTGACAATTAGACCATCCGCAATGGGCGGACGATGGCACGCCCGATGGCGCGCATCGTCCGCGCCATTCATCGTCCGCCCCCACTGTGGGTGTGTGGCATAGGCCGCGGACGATAGTCGCGGCCTATGCTTCGGGTGCGACTTAAACCGCGGACGATGGTCATCGTCCGCTCCATTGCGGACGTCGCGGACGATGGCCATCGTCCGCGACATTGTCCGCCCCATTGTAAAGGCCGCGGACGATGGCACTCGGTTTCGTTTTTTTATAAATAGCATTCATTTGTAATATTTCATTTCACACGATTTCATCTTCGAAACTTACATTTACATAATTACTACGAAATGGATTCAAGCCTCAATAGCCCTACGTTTAGCGGAGAGGCGCATTGGACGGGTACAGAACCCGGCGATTATCGTTCATTCGGCGACAACACCCATTACGATCCTGATTTCAGTACGGAATCGTATGGGTTGTCTGATATGGAGCCGTCGCCGCACCGCCCAACCGCATCGGCCGATCCCGCCCCCGTAGCGACCGGTGCCGCCAAGGGGAAGGCGAAGCGGAACCGGCAGCGGGCGCAGAAGTTGCCGCCTCCCAGTGACTGCGATGAGTACGCACCCGGCCGTACAAACTACACCGACGACGAAACTCTCACTTTGGCCCGGTGTTGGGTAGATATATCGGAAGATCCGATATTCGCCAACAACCAGAGACAGACCGCGTACTGGGAGCGCATCGCGGACCTCTACAATTCGGTCAAGCCGCCGACCGCGTACAAGCGCAAGCGTGAGCAACTCCGCAAGCACTGGGATCAAATCAAGAAGCAAGTGAACTTGTACTCGACGGAGTTCGAGAAGTGCGCGCGGTCACAGGGGAGCGGCGAGAGCGTGCACGACGTGCGCTCTAAAGCGATGTTGTCGTACCGGTCGATGTTCGGCGAGTTCAAGCACGAGGCCATCTGGGCGCTCTTTAGGTAGAAGCAGAAGTTCCAAGGTGGAATTCTGCACACTGGTGCGCCGAAGAGGACGAAGGTCACCGAAGCTGGTGACTACACGAGCAGCGGCAGCGGCACTAACCCGGTTGACCTCAACCGGTCGTACGTGGATGAAGGGAGTTCCGGCACACCGGTGTCCTCCCGGCGTCCTCCCGGCATCAAGGTTGCGAAGGCCAAGGGGAAGGCGACCGCGACGTCATCGTCGACCGCTGCAACCCCTGATCCGGACCCGGATGAGCTCCCGACGCAGACGTCCACCGCGTTTGCGTCTTTAGCTACAGCGTCGATGGCAAGGACGATGTTGCAGACGCACAAGGCCCTCAAGAAGTGCACCGACACCGAACAAGCCGAGTATCTCCGTGCATTACTCGATGAGTTGTGAATTGGCCCGACTTAGTTTTTTTCTTTTTTTAGTTGAATGGTGTAATTTTTTTTTTATTAAAACTTCGCCGTTTGTTATTTAGTCATTTTTTTTACTCGTTACGTGTTATTTGAAAACAGTTAAATTAATTAAACAAAACAACAAAATGATGATGTGGCGCGTCATAGGGCGCGCCTTAGGGCGAGCCTTAGGGCTCCCCACTGCAGGTGGAGAAGGAGGAGGATAAAAATGCTGACGTGGTGCGCCATAGGGCGCGCCTTAGGGCGCTCCACTGTTGATGGTCTTATCGTGGGACAGACCGAAATGAAAAAAAGTGACAATTATTGTGGGACGGATGGAGTATATTTATTGAGTTAATCTCAAAAAATATTTTAAAATAAATACTCCCTCCGTCCATAAAAATATGAGTATTTGGTTTAACACAGTTTTTAATGTGTAACGTGAAGCAAGAATTATGGAAAACAAAATCTGCGAAAATATGAAAAAAACTAGAGAGAATCAGAGCCGAGCAGAGAGAGAGAATGGAGCGAAATTCTGAATTAATTAGGTACCAGCAGGGGCGGATCTACATGTAAGGTTAGTTGGGCATTTGCCCCTCCTCAAAAATTTATACCAATGGTAAATTTGAAAATTTATTTTATATCTTACTTTAAATGCACTTCTCATTTCTACAAAATATGTTTATAAATATATTTTTGCCTTGGCTCCGCCCCTGGGTACCATGATGGTCGCTTTTTATGAATAGGACTTCTTCCTGTATGATTTTCTTGGTCCACTTATTGATCTAAGCTTATTAATTTATATTTTTCTCATGTACATATTTTATTGAAACAACTCCATTTTGTTCGTCCATCAAATAATACTCCTATTACATAACGTGTTTATCCTTCATTTCATTCGGCATAGATTCAACCATTTGGAGAACTACAAAACAGACCAAGACAAAATGGAGTAAAAAATTTAGCCTGCTCATCATTAATAGTATTATAGTACTATATGTGGGGAAACTACTATCCTAAATTAGGAACTGTTAGAACATCTGAAAGGGTGAATGAGGATAATTTGAAAGCATATACGTCTTTATCTTTCTAAGGTGATGTTTTGAATTAAATACAGCAATATTACATATAACAACACACACGTACAACAAATGCACATACCAAACATTTAGGTGTTTCTGTATAAATTGACAAGAAATATTAACGTGGAGAAAATATCCAAATAAGGATATACGCATATATACATTTATAATAGCCAAAGTTTTGTTTTTTACTAATACTTTAAGTGACAGTAAGTAAAATCAACTATTCACAATGTGACTCGGCTCTCCATTGCTATTATATTTAAGTTGTAACAATCTCAAAATTTTCAAGAGAATTAAAAAAACCCTAAAATCAACAAAAATGGGGGATGAAAAAGAGATAGGGTCACCGGGAAGCTCCATGCACGGAGTGACCGGCAAAGAACAAACCTTCGCTTTCTCCGTTGCCGCCGACCAAACAATCCCGACGGATCCAGCAGCGAAGTTCTCTTTGCCGGTTGACTCGGAGCACAAGGCGAAGGTGTTCAAGATCCATTCCATGGCGAATCCTCACATGAGAACCTTCCACCTCTCATGGATCTCCTTCTTCACTTGCTTCGTCTCTACGTTTGCGGCGGCCCCGCTGGTCCCCGTGATCCGCGACAACCTCAACCTGACGAAGGCGGACATCGGGAACGCGGGGATCGCCTCAGTGTCAGGCAGCATATTCTCGAGGCTAGTGATGGGGGCGGCCTGCGATCTGCTGGGGCCCAGGTACGCCTGCGCCTTCCTGATCATGCTCACTGCCCCCACCGTGTTCTGCATGTCGTTCGTCTCCTCCGCCGGCGGCTACATGGCGGTGAGGTTCATGATCGGGTTCTCTCTGGCGACGTTCGTGTCGTGCCAGTACTGGATGAGCACCATGTTCAATGGCAACATTATAGGGCTGGTGAACGGCACCGCTGCTGGCTGGGGGAATATGGGCGGCGGGGCGACGCAGCTGCTCATGCCGCTGCTCTTTGAGCTGATCCGGAGAGGCGGAGCGACGCCGTTTACTGCATGGAGGATCGCTTTTTTTGTGCCCGGGTTGATGCATGTGGTCATGGGCCTCTTGGTTTTGGGGCTCGGCCAGGATCTTCCTGATGGAAATCTTGGCACCCTGCAGAAGAAGGGAGATGTTCATTCAGATCAATTTTCCAAGGTTTGCATTCCAACTTCACAGATCATACATCATTCAAGCTTTTAATTAATGAAATATACTTCATTTTTTGCAGGTTCTGTGGCACGCAGTTAGTAATTACAGAACATGGATATTTGTTCTTCTCTATGGCATGTCGCTAGGCGTAGAACTAACTACCGACAACGTCATCTCGCAATATTTCTACGACAGGTGAATTGACACCGCAACAAACTTATCTTATAAGTACACAAAATTAGAGACTCAATTTGCGTTCAATTTTTTTAAAATTAACCAAAACTAAGAGCGCAAATAAAAGCGTGCTTAAGTTTATGACACAATTTTCCACTAAACTTTAATCTTTAAGGATGCTTTTATTTGCGTCCCTTATAGCAGGTTATTAAATTATGTAATAAATGAAAATGAACTTGCAGATTTGATCTGAATCTCCACACGGCTGGCACAATAGCAGCCACATTCGGGATGGCCAACATAGTATCCCGGCCGCTGGGCGGCCTAATGTCGGACATTGCGGCGCGGCGGTTCGGGATGCGCGGGCGCCTCTGGAACCTGTGGATCCTCCAAACCCTGGGCGGCGTGTTCTGCATCTGTCTGGGGAAGGCCAGCACGCTGCCACTCTCCATCACGTCCATGATCCTCTTCTCAATCGGGGCGCAGGCGGCGTGCGGCGCCACCTTCGGCATCATCCCCTTCATTTCCCGGAGGTCCCTGGGCGTGATCTCGGGCCTCACCGGTGCGGGGGGGAACTTCGGATCGGGGCTGACGCAGCTGCTATTCTTCACGAGCTCAAGCTACTCGACGGCGGTGGGGCTGAAGCTGATGGGGATCATGATAGTGGCGTGCACGCTGCCGGTGGCGCTGGTGCACTTCCCGCAGTGGGGGAGCATGTTTTTGGCGGGAAACGACAAGTGGAGCGAGGAGCATTACTATGGCAAGGAGTGGAATAAGGATGAGAAGGAAAGGGGGCTGCATCAAGGCTCCCTCAAGTTCGCCGAGAATAGCCGCTCCGAGAGGGGCCGCCGCGTTGTTTCCGCCTCCACGCCGGAGTGTGCCTAAACCTTCAAAATATTTGTCGGTGTGTTGAATAAAGGGGAAACATACATGCATCTCAATACCTACAGCACATAATTAATGGGATTGTAATTAAGGATTGGCAATATTACTTCAAACATGGTGCGTTATAATGCTAATTTTTTTTTAAATTATTAATTTGTTAACTCATCAACACAGTGTGTTAAATATGTCAACACGATCACATTAAAATGTTAAAATAAATTTGTGTTGACATTTTAATATACTGTGTCGGCATTTTAAATATGAAGTCAACCTAGTATATTAAAATATCAACTAAGTTTATGTTGACATTTCGGTGTGGTCGTGTTGACATTTTTAATACACTGTATTGATGAATTAGCAGAATTAGCAACTTAAGAAAGTTAACAATCGATCACACCTCACTTCAAATATATCTATGGATCATAGGTAAATTAGGTTTTGGATAACAATGAAAACACACGGTACGTATTTAATTGCTACAGATTGAAAATTGCATTGATGCAATTGTCTAAAATCAAAACTATATCCAGATGATTTTTTCACCAATCAACCAATTAATTCATTTATACTATAACTGAGTTTAACGAGGTAGATAAGGGCCATTAGATTACAATTGCAAATATTGCTATTTTTGAATTAGCCCAGCTGCAAAAGCCCAAAAGATTCATGAAAGAATAAGACCAGCGTTAGGGCTCAAGCTTATTAAAGCCCAATTTAAGCCATTTGCATCTGTTCGCTAGGAAGGCAAAATTGACTGCAAATTGCAAAACATTTATTCTCTCCGGCCTTGTTGAAGTGAAAAGTTTCTATTTTAACACAGAAATTTAAATAGTGATATTTAGCAAGTAAAATTATTAAAAATAATGTAAGAGAGAGAATAAAGTAAGAAAAATAAAAAAGAGATTATAATAAGAAAAAAAGAGAATAATAAAGTAAGACTCCAAGTGATGATAAAGTAGAAGAGAGAAGTGAGTTAATTATTATTAAAAAAGAAAAGCGTCTCATTCAAGTTGGAACGTATCAAAAGAAATACATCTCATTTAATTTGGGAGGGAGAATGTGTTTCTTTTATGTGGCTGTTTATAAAAGAAAGATGTGAACTAATACATTAAATATTTATTTAAACCTACTTTTTAGTTTTTATTGATCACAGTCACGTTATAAACCATATGTCCCATCATAAGCGGGTTACTGCTCTGCTATAAGTGAGTTATTTTAATTTTTTGCAAACAATAATATATATATATTTTAATTTTATTCTTCATCTATTTTATTTTCTTTTCAATTCTCTATTTTTTCCTCTGCCATTATATACTCTCTGTATTTCCCTTTTTAAATATTAATTTCCTAAATCTTGAATCCAAAAGAAGTGTATTCTATGGCGATTGAAGGAAGTATATTCTATACGTGTCTATTTATAAACGGGTGACTAATGTTCGATCTTCAATACTCTCATCAAATTGGTGCTGACTCATTTTTACGAAAACTTGAGATCGAAATGTTCACTTCACGACATCGACCACTCAATTATTCCAACCTTTTTACGGACGATTTTAGGATGCAATTAAACCATATATAGTATATATCCTGAACAAGTTAAAACGAAAAAATAAAAATAAAAGAACAATCCTTATAAAAATTGGTCAATGTCTATCCCGAGTAGTCAAAACATTTATAAAGTCATAAAACAACAATTAACTTCTAAATTGCACTCGATATTTCAGATTGTACAATTTATCATTTAATTTAGCACATGGTTTGAAACTTTGAAATAACCATCAACAATCACATCTGGACACATAAAGTTAAGAGTGGATTTTAAAATTAGGTCTCTGAAAAATGAATTTGCACCATTTTGGTCCTTGAACTCAAAAGAATATTGTTATGTCACTGAAAAATTATAAATCACTTTTTAAAAATTTTCATTCATTAAAAAGTATGTGCATTTATATAGATAATAAGTAAAAATACAACATGCATTTTCATAAAAAAATTATTACTACTGCATATATTTATATACTATTATTTTTAGATAATTTATATTCACGATTTAATAAAAATAGCTGTAATTGTTAATATAATTATTAAATGTAATATATATACCAAGTAATAATTTTTAAAAAATAATGTATATAAACTTACAAAATAGATTTGAATTCAGAAATTACCAATGAATTTAAGTTAATTACACTCTAAAAATAATTATAATCTCAGGTACTACTATAATTAATTATTCCACAACGGAGAGCAGGCGCTCGTCCGTCCGTCCGTGCCAGCGGCGCGGCACCGCTATCCGCCGTTGCGCTCTTGCCGCTGGCACGGCGCTGCTCGATGCATCGAGCACGTCCGTGCCAGCGAGCAGGCAACGTGGCAGCGTGTGATTGGCCAACGGCATATCCGTTGGAAAATCATTTTTTTTAAATCGAAAATAATACCAAAAAATTTAAAAAAATATTTTCCCAATCCCAAAAAAAAGGCCGTTTTTTGCCCGTTTTTCTGTATTTTTTTTTATTTTTTTAAAATTTTTTTCCCCTAAATCATCTATAAATACACACATTCATCATTCATTTTTCACATCAAATCATCTCTCATTCATATTTTTCATACAACTTATCTACACCTTCATCTCTCACTCAAAACCTCAAATGGATTTCACCCATCTCATTGCGGAAGCGGAGCGTGAAGAACAAGAATACTACGAACAACATTGTGCCGCTTATGAAGCATATGTCGCAGCGAATACCCCCGCCCCTCCTCCTCAACCAACTAGATCAACTCGCCGCTACATCCATCGTGACCGGGAGGGAGCCCACGAAAGGCTCGTTGCCGACTATTTTGCCGACCCGCCGCGGTTTTCGGAAGATTACTTTAGGCACCATTTTCGCATGTCAAAGCGCTTGTTTATGCGTATTGTCAACACATTGTCCGCCCGTGTTGAATTCTTCCAAACAGGTCCAGATGCAGCCGGTCGGCAAAGTCTCTCGGCGTTGCAGAAGTGTACGTGTGCCATCCTACAACTCGCTACTTGGCAAACGACCAACCTCTTCGACGAGTATTTGCATGTCGGTGAGTCCACTGGAATCCTTTGTCTTAAAAATTTTTGCGAGGGCGTTCGTACAGCTTTCAGTGATGAATTCCTTCAGGCACCCACCACCGATGATTGCCAACGGTTGCTTCGTCTTCACGAATCAGTCCATGGCTTTCCCGGAATGCTTGGCAGTATTGACTGCATTCATTGGAGGTGGAAGAATTGTCCGACTGCTTGGAGGGGGCAACACTTAAGCGGCCACAAAGACGACGGCCCAACACTTATCCTTGAAGCGGTCGCCGACTACCGCCTATGGATTTGGCATGCATATTTCGGTGTTGCCGGATCCAACAACGACTTGAACGTGCTCTATTCTTCACCCCTCTTCAATGATGTGTTGAATGGTGTAGCACCGGCGATCGACTTCACCGTCAACGGAAATGTATACCACATAGGTTACTATCTCACCGATAGTATCTACCCAATGTGGTCGACTTTCGTTAAGACGCTCAACAATCCGCAAGACCCGAGACGCGTTCTTTTTGCGCTGCGTCAAGAGTCCGCGCAGAAAGATGTCGAAAGAGCCTTTGGGGTCCTCAAGCCCGATTCAACATTGTGAAGGCCGGCTCGGCTGTGGTACGTGAAAAATATTGCCGACATCATGTACACGTGCATTATCTTACACAACATGATTATAGCCGACGAAGGACTGAGGGCGGCTAGCTTCTACGACGAGGATGAAGCCGGAAGCTCAAGCGCTAGGTCTCCCCCACGCCGAGGTGTGCATACGACGGTGGGTGAGAGGATCGAAACAAGACACACAATGCGCGATGCCCGAACCCACGTTGAGCTACAAGAAGACCTAATCAAACACATGTGGGCGAAATTCGGCTACGAGTAGTGGGTTTTTTTAATTTTATGAATTTAATTATGTAATTTTTAATTCTTAGGAGTTAATTATGAAATTTATAATTTTTTAGATTTTAATTATGTCATTTTTATTTTTTAGGATTTTAATTATGTAATTTTTAAATTTTAATGTATTTTGTAATATTATTCCGGGTATGTGTAATGTATTTTAATTTTGTGGAAATGTTTTTATTTAAATTGAATAATGGAATGGTGGGACCCTTGTGCTCGTCCTTGCGGAAGAGTACGGTTGTGGGTGTTGTGCTCTTGCCTAAGAGCAGGCAGAAAAAGTGGGGTCGGGCCCACAACCGTGCTCGTTGGCAAGAGCACGGTTGTGGGTGCTCTCATGTGCGTCGCGCACCGCATTGAATTAATTAAAACTCACCCATTCTTATTTAGGATGTACCGCAAATGGGACTTATTTTTCTTGAATATTCGAATTAATCATTAAAAGCAGTGATAATGCTATCATATGAATAACTTAACCTACTAATATTTTTTTGTGAGGAAAGAACATTAAATTCAAGGTCCACTGTTGGCATATGGAGTGGAGTGTTAAAATATTTCTTAAATATTAGAACTATTTTCATTAGATAGTCAATTAATATAGTTGGTGATTTTTTAAAAAGTTAATTCGTACTTGGCCAAGTTTCCCATTTACAGACCACCCTTAAAACCCCAAAATTGTTTACCATTATCAACACACATATACACAGAGTTGTAGCTCTCCTCCTCCACCTCCACCTCCACCTCCACCTCCATCAACAGTGACTTGTTGTTGTTGTTGGAAGAAGAAATTTATGGCTGAAAGAGAAGAAGGGGTCGAAATCGAGTACGAGGAGAAACGGAGCACATCCTTAAAAAAGAAGTGCAGCAAATTGGCGAAGAAGCAAAGAGCCAAATTCTACATTCTCCGTCGTTGCATTGCCATGCTTGTCTGCTGGAATGAGAAAAATGAGCCTGCTTCTTGATTCTTCACTCATTTAATTTAACATTCTACCAGTATTTTTTTTCTTTGTGTGTATTTATTTATTTATATATAGATTAATTTGCTTCATGCCTACAGTAATTCATGAGTTCCTTATAGATAGTTCCTCTTTTTATAAAAAAAGATTCCCTAATTGGCCTTAGTTTTTCAATTTTTGCTTTATCTGCCGACTTTCATCATTATCATTTATCACTGGTTCAAAATGTCGAACTCATATTTTAACCTTTTCAAGTTTTCACCGAATGATTAGATAGTAGATTCGTGATTATCGAAACGTGGGATGAGGGTCCTAGTCAAAGATGCCATAAGCATCAAACCAGTTCAATTATTTTCTTTAAATGGGTTTTTTTTTGAATAATTACCAGTTATCATAATTTGGTGCATTTATATAAAAAAGGGCTTAACAGTAGTTAGCTTCAGGTTTTATTTCTATGTATTTATTTATTTACCTAATAAATTACTGTTTATTTGGTTATCCTTACTTTGCCAATAAACTAGTAAAATATACTCCTAGTAGTATTTCAAATTTTGATCAAATCTGAGTAACAGTAATTGTTAGTCTGTCTATGACTGTCAGTTTGAATAGGGTTTCGTACAGCGTTGCAATGAACATTACATGTATTCATTATTTTTAATCGCTCGTATTATAAATTTATAATCTTTTAATTATGTTTGGGTAGTATATTAGACACCCATATCAATTTCCATTCTTTCTTTTACTTCATTTTGTTTTTTGGCCATGCATGTTGTTGTATCTTCACATGATCATTTGCTGAAATTTATAAGATTTCTTGTTTTAAATATTTTAACCTGAAATATTTGGATCAGTAACACATACGTGGGAACATATGATGGCACTGCAACTGTATTGAGAAGGTTTTAGAGATGGTGCATGTAACTCCTTTATACTCCAAATCTAGCTAGGGGCATCTCTAGTCCACTAACCTACACCTAGAGGCTTACAAATACTACAAAATAATCAACCCATTCTTAGAGATAGATTTGTATATATTAGTACTAGTAACGTTATAAATATTAATTCCCGTGGATTATAAGAAAAATATACAGGTAGATGTTAGTAATTTTTATGCAAATTAAGCAAGCTAGGCATCACATGTAAAAGAGAAATGTAACAAAAAGATGAAGTAATTAAGTATAGGGGAGTGTTATATTGCTAACTCAATACGAAATCAAGCGCCTAGATCATGAGCTCCGAAATGTCAATACGATCAACAAAAAATGTCAATAAGGTCATAAGGATAAATTAGTTGTATTAAAGTCAATTTACAATAAATTAGTTGTAACCAACTTTTGAAGAATATCACATAACTTTAAAACACATATAACTTTCTCGATTTAAATTATTTTTTTGCACAACATATATCAAATTAAAGATAATTTCATAAGGATTCTAACGAGATCTCACTTGCATATGTTCCGATGTCAAAATTTGATTTTTTTTTTTGAAAATTTTCAATTTTTTCGTACAGCAACAAATGTCAACATAGTATATAAAATATGTCAATATAATACATGTAGAATGTCATTTTTAAAGCAATGTGTTACATAAGCAATGTGTTGACATTCTCAAAGCATTGTGTTGATATTTTCAAAACACTATATTGACATTTTCATCTAAAACCCTAATTTGATAGTTTTTTTATCTATTTCGATTTAAATTATAAAACCAAAAGTTACACGTTGCAAATTTTAGACCACTAAATTTCTAAAATCCTATGATCTTAAATTAGTTGTAGTTAGCAACTAGAGAGTGAGTTAGCAATTGATCACTATTGTGAAAACTTTCTTCTCAAATACTCCCTCCGTCCCCGATTAATTGTCCATCTTTTCCATTTCGGTCCATCCCTCAATAATTGTTACACTTCATTTTTACCATAAATGGTAAGTAGGTCCCACATTCCACTAACTCACTCCACTCACATTTTATTATAAAACCAATATAAAAAAGTGAGTCTCACATTCCACTAACTTTTTCAACCAACTTTTTTTTACATTTCTTAAAGCCCGTACCCGGTCAAATAGTGACAATTAATCGGGACGGAGAGAGAAATAAACAATTTAGAATTAGCTGATTAATCCGGATCCATGAGGATCATGTCAAGTGCAATTAAGTCAACCATATAATGATGAAAAGTGTTAAAATTCTTAAAGACACCTCAGGTTCAACCAATACTTCAAAATAAGTTAAAATGAAATTAATTTGGTCGATGTCCATGCAGCTCAACCACAATCCAATGTCTCATCAGTCACATTCACATACATGCATGCACTACAAAATCAGGCAATACTAGAACTAATTAGGAATGCAGAGGTTAAGTTATGTATGTGTGTGGCTATACCAATCATCAGACAGGGATGAAAATAGACGTGTTGGGGACTCGTATGCAGTGCACAGAATCCAAAACATCTCCTGAAATTTTTTTAAAAAATGACTTCAATTTAGGAACAAAAGTGTTACTCCTAATTTAGAGATTATAAATTTGCAGTTTTTAATCCTAATTGCTCGTGCGCCTGGTAACAATAATTGGGGCGTAGAGAGAGAGAGAGAGGGGGGGTTTGATCTTGATGTAAGTATTATATTTACCCTTTTTCCCGAGCCAGTGGTTATGGGAAATGAAGGCAGAGGAAAATGAGGAGGCGTGCCGGGTAAATTTCTAACCACGTCAAAGATATTTTATGGAAGTTAGGACCATCCTATTCCTCATTATTAACCCCTCTCTTTACCATCTTTGCTTAACTAACTCATTTCTTTATGACTACAAACTTCTCCATCATCTACCACTTTTATCCAACCCAACATAACAACCAAAACAATATTCATATTTACTTTATTAGCTACATATTCTAGCATCTTTAACCTCAATTTATTCTCGCCTTCATCAACTTTCTACTATAGCTCCAAACAATTAGTTATCCAGTTGATGTGAAGACCACATCTACCACACCCTTCTATTCCTTTATCAGAATAATACTACTACTTTTAAACTGTGGCCAAAATAAAGACTAATTATACTTCTAATTTCTACTAAGAAAGATCAAAGGTCTGAATTCAATTATAAATTTCATAGTAAATTGTTTGTATATATAGATAGAGAGAGAGATGGAGAGAAATGAAAAGTACAAGAGAAAAAAGTAGGGTTAGTGGACCAATAAAATCAAAATTGATGATATATTCCTAGAAAGGAAGTTTGTAGGATGGACATTTGAGCATGTTTGTTGTGTCATCCCATAAATATTGTATACCTGATTTTCCAGAGGGATGTCGCTTGGTAACAACTTGGAACCACAATAAATAACCAAGACAGTAATCTGATTTGAGTGTGGAAATGTGGAGAGGTGAATTTGTGAAAAAATAATTGATGTTTTAGGAACACAGGTGAATGTGTAACACGTGCACTCCTGACAAACTCTGCCTCCAATAGTGTTATTACCACAAAGACTTGGAATTCCGTGGGTGTCTTGAGTACATATAATTACAGCCAAGTTATCAGAGATAAAACTAGCTATCATCCAGAACCACAAAAATGAAACACAATCAATTTAAGATAAAAAAAAATTAATTATGTACTGAAATTCGGTGATTTTTTTTATTAAATAGTACTCCATGTCTCCATCCGTTCCTTGTTAATAGATACGTTTCTTTTCGGCATGAAGATTAAGAATAATGTATTAAGTGGATAGTGAATAAAATAAGAGAGATGAAGGTTTACTTTTGCCAAAAATAAAAATGACTCATTTATCTTGGAACTTCCTAAAATAGAAAAATAACTCAATTAACATAGAAAAAATGAAGTACTAATGAAAGCATAAGTAAGAATCAAAATTAATGAATTTTGATAGTTTTCATCTATCTTTGTGATCATGATAAATCAGTAAGCTTGCACTCAAGAGGAGGAAATAAAATTAGTTATTACAAAAGTGAAAGAAAACAAAATGAATGACCCCAGAAAAGGAAATAAAAAAAAATGATGAAACTCTAGGGAAGGCTCTGCTCAAGGCATCTAGCTCTAGTGAAATGAAGCAAAAATAGGGTCCTATTCCTGAGATCCAATCCTTGGAGGTGTTAAGAATGTTTCACTGTATATGTATCTGGACTTGTAATCTTCTAGCATGCTTTTTTTTCCTACATGGGCTGGTTTTCAAAATTTTAATATATCAATTGCAGACATGCAATACGACTATATTATTATGTGTTCTTGCATTGAGTCAAATTGTACAATCAAATAAATATTTTTCTTGATATAATAGAACGCAGAAGAATGTAAAGGAGGTGCCAAACCCAAACATCAAAGGCACTAAAAGACAAGCAAAGCAAAGCAATGTGGGAAAAGGTGCAGCGCCATTCCGAGTAAAATGATTCAACTTTAAGAAAAGTAGTGTATGAATCAAGTAGTGTGTCATGTGTTAGATAGTAAACCCAGCTGTTTTTAAGGTCCCTCTATCTATTTAATGCTCTTTATAGCCTGGTCCAGTTAGCATTTCAAAATTGCGACCAACTTCTAATTCTGCTATTTCTTGGTGACTCTTATTCTGGACTACCATCTTCCCACCTTTTCAATCCAAACTAGGGTCCCTCTAAATCAGGGATTGGTCAATCTAGATGTCATAGCCAAGTCAAATAGAGACGCACTCAGCTTGATGTTGAGACATAGTAGATGACAAGGCACATGGGAATTCAAATAAATAGTAATCTATAAAGTTAATAAAATACAGGTGAATTCCATGAATGAAAACACCCCCATTTAGGGGAAATGGAAACTAGATTGTAGGGGGATGACCATGTGAGATGCAGCTTGGACGCACCTAATTATAAAGGTCATCATCATCGGCTGTGGCGGTGGGAGCTGCAAAAGGATCAGCTGCAGTAGAGCCACTAGTATTGTCAGCAAACCGGAACTCAGAACCAAATCCTCTTGATTGCTGCAGCGTCTGAGCAAATGACTGATACTTGCGAATGTCAGCATCACTCACACTCCTCCGAGCATACTTCATTGATTCCTCAAAGTGACTAGCCCTGATCTCAGCTACTTCGTCATCCACATCTTCCTCCATAGCTTCAGGATTGTCACTTCTTCTCCTCTCCTTCTCAATATCCTAAAAAAATTACAGGATTGCACATTTGAGATTTCATTTATCAAAACATATTATGTTCCCAAAGCAAACCATTTTATCTTTGGGGAGTCTTATGAAACACTTACTTTCTCGATGTTCTCTCTGATAGCGTATTTGCAAGCGCGTTGGCAGATTTCTGTAATGTCAGCACCACTGAAACCTTGAGTATATTTAGCAAGGACTCTAAGGTCAACATCTTTGGCAATAGGCGACTTTCTCAGGCATGCTTTGAAAATCTGAAGGCGTGATTCCTCATCAGGGAGAGGAATATAAATCAGCTGATCAAGACGGCCAGGACGGAGAAGAGCAGCGTCAATTATATCAGGCCTGTTGGTCGCACCAATAATGAAAACTGTTTTCTTAGCATTCATTCCGTCCATTTCAGTCAGGAGCTGATTCAATACCCTGTCAGCAGCACCACCAGCATCTCCTTGACTGCTTCCTCTCTGCAAGCAAATAGAAGTTCAGATATGAAGTAAATTAGAAGCAACAAACCAGTGAAAATTAAATATACTGATCAAGAGTTTCCATACAAACCTGAGTTGCAATTGAGTCCAATTCATCAAAAAACAAAACACAAGGGGCAGACTGACGAGCCTTGTCAAAAATTTCTCTAACATTGGCCTCACTCTCTCCAAACCACATAGTCAGCAACTCAGGGCCCTTAACACTGATGAAGTTTGCCTGACATTCATTTGCAATAGCCTTGGCCAGCAAAGTCTTTCCACATCCAGGAGGTCCATAGAAAAGCACTCCCTTGGAAGGTGACATGCCAAACTTTTCAAACTTCTCAGGATGCTCCACTGGGTATTGAACAGTCTGACACAGCAAAGAGATTGAAAACATGAGTTCAGAGAGACACCTGTTGGCTTTCTGATACAAATGAAAAAAAGGCAGAGAGCATGAAAAATGGTAAATACCTCTTGGAGTTCACGCTTGACATTTTCAAGGCCTCCAATATCTTGCCAGCTAACGTTAGGCACTTCAACAACCTAGCAATAATCCATATAATCAGATATGTGAAGGAACTAAGAAAACAGATAACATGGAGAAGTATGACAGAATGCTTACTGTTTCACGTAAAGCAGAGGGATTGCTTGTCCCAAGAGCAGTCTGGAAATGCTCATTGGTAACAGCCATGGAGTTTAGTATCTCTGCATCAATTGTGTCATCTTCCAAATCAATCACATCCATCTTCTCCCTGATGCATTGAAGGGCTGCCTCAGTGCACAATGCAGCTAAGTCAGCTCCAACATAACCATGTGTGTCCTTGGAAATCCTTTCCAAATCAACCTGAGAAATAGACCGGTGTTATGTTGGTGTAACTATATCTATGGTGATGCAGGAGGGATGAGATTAATATCAAAGAAAAGCTCAAGAAACTCTAGCTCACATCTTCAGCAAGCTTCATGTTCTTTGTGTGGATACGAAGGACCTCAAGACGCCCAACTTCATCAGGAACACCAATGTCGATCTCCCTGTCAAACCTACCAAACCTCCTAAGGGCAGGGTCAATGCTATTGGGACGGTTTGTAGCACCAATTACAATAATATGGGCACGGGCTTTCAGACCATCCATCAATGTCAACAGTTGGGAAACAATTCTCCTCTCAACCTCTCCATTGGTTTTCTCCCTCTTAGGCGCAATTGAATCAATTTCATCAATGAATATGATGGATGGTGCATTCTTCTCAGCTTCTTCAAATGCCTTCCTGAGATTGCTTTCACTTTCTCCAGCTAACTTTGACATAATTTCTGGTCCATTAATAACAAAGAAGAAAGCACCTGTCTCATTAGCCACAGCTCGGGCAATTAAGGTCTTTCCCGATCCTGGAGGTCCATAGAGCAGTATTCCTTTTGGAGGCTTGACACCAATTGATTTGAAAAGTTGGGGGTGCCTTAATGGTAGCTCTACCAATTCACGAATCTGAGCCATCTGCTTGCGGACACCACCAACGTCATCATAGCCAACCTCATCCAAGCGATTCTCATCCTCCCTTTTAATAGGCTCTCCCTCACAAAAGATCTCAGTATCAGGAGCAACTACACAGTACTCCGCAGGATCAGTTTCGATAATCTTGAACTCTACACTTCTCATTCCACCCCTGACAAGGAACATGTCACCTTTTCTCACTGGGCGATAAGCCTCCAGGAAATATGCTAAGGAAAATAAAAGAAATTATTAGCCACGCATAAAAACTAAGACAGCCTACACATGAAGGACAGTTTTTTCCATATCAATCTCAGCATTCACTTCTATAAACCAATTTCAATAAACCATAAGATTTCCATTTTCAATTAAACAGATTAGTGTGTTCATTCAAATTTCACAATGCTTCCTTACTCAATCAGAAACACCTGAACTCTGAATAAACCACGAAGTTACACACATTCAAGTGCTCTGGTATGATTAATCCTCCAAATGTGAACAGGCCAAAACAGAGATCAAGCAAATCAAAAGGCAAGCGAACTTACGTTTTAGGAAGGCATCAAAAAGATTTCCAGTAACCCCTTCGACTGTGTCATCAATGGGAAGAATGTGGACACGCTTCCCATACTTCACATCAGCACACTGATGCACAGAGACCACATCACCAAGCCTAACCCTTAAGTTATTTCTCACAACCTTGTTCATCCGGATCTTTGGTTCATCACAGGTATCATCAGCAAGGGCAATGCACACTGTATCCTTTCTTTTCTTACCCTAGATCAACAATGATTAACATAAACATTAATACAGAAGGAAACCAAATTTATACCCAAACAATATAGTCCATGTGATTGTTGCCACACCCAAGTTCTTCCATAGTACAAAATCACACCAAGAAAAACGAAAATAACTATAACACAAAATCTAGCCGATAAAGGCTTAACGAGTGCAAGATATAAAAACAACCAGATATTAGTAGGGAATCAAAGACATTGCTAATATCTGCTTAAGTTATAGTCCTTACTACTTATCCTTCACAACTGCATCGCACAATACACATATAACCAGTGGTAAAGACATTGCTAATCAACAACGTTGTGCCAAAATGTAACATATTTGTCAGGGAAATATCACTTCCCTTAATAAAGGGATTCGGTTAAAGTTAAAGTTGATAGAAGTTAAGTTGATTGTAATTGAAGTTGAACTCACATTAACCACATAATTCCATAAACCATCAAACTGAACGAAATTGACTTAATTTATTAAGCATAGAAAGTGGGGATGAGATAAAACCTTGATTAAGATGGTGTCGCCGCGGAAAAGCTGGAGCTTCTCCATCGTATCAGGGTGAAGAGACACCACCGAATTATCATCGTTGACAGCCTCATCCACCACCAGCCGATTCGGCGCCTTTTTCCGCTCCAAGATCGCAGTGCTAAAATCCCTCTTTGTACCCTTACTGCGTATCATAATCAAAATTCAAAAAAATAATAAGAACAAAAACAATGAGAAACATTTAACAATAATCAAGTTATATTCTTGTGCATCAGAATAACACTATCAAGAAATATTGCGCGAGATCTGATAATGTGCAGGAACACTTACGAATCGGATGATTCAGGTTGATCAGTCATGGTGTCGAAAAGAGAGAAATAATTTTGGGTTTGCAAAAGAATGAATTGAGAATGCGGATCTGAAATTGGGGGTGAGAGATGAATTTATGGGGGAAGAGGGGGGAGGCGTTTCTTGTTTGGAAAGAAAAGGTTAAGTTATATACTCCTTTATTTCAAATTTTATTTTTCGTAATATAATTCCTTTCTCTAAACTTTTATTGATGCCTTGTTTCCAAATATAATTCCTTTCTTTAAAGTTTTATTGATGCCTTAATCTGGCGTAAACCACCTTATTTGATTCTTTATACATTATAGCTAGGATTTGTCAATTGAATTCGATTGTCCCAACAAATTAGTTTGAAACCAAAAAGTTGATAAGGTTAAAATTCTAAAATCCGAAAAAATCATTATCCAAATAGTCCAACAACCCAAGCAAGTTGGCCCGAACCCAAACAAATTAACCCAGTTGACAATTTTAATTATGGCTATGGTAGCATAGCTAATTAGTTAGAGCACAAATGATTCTACTCTTATAAGGGGTCGTTTGGTTCATACTATATACCATGTTTATAATATTTATATGACCTAATCAAGTCATTTGGTTACTTATAGTGCAATATCTCATGGCCCGTTTTTAAAAGAAAGGCCCTCACTATTCATGTTATTCTCGGTGGTTTATTATCAGAAGTTGGTGGGCTGTTTATTATCCCGACTCGAATTGCGTGCCGGATAAGCCCATTCTTTCTCCCAAATACCCTTTCTCACTTCTTCATTTTGTATTTCACAGCTGCGACACTTCGCAGCGACGAGAATTTTCAAGCTGCTACACTTCAAGCTGCGACGGTAAAGCTGCTACACTTCATTCTGTTTGAGCACCGCGACGTGTTTAACAAGGTGAGTTCTTGAATTTAAACAGTTCTCTGCAAACTAGTGAATGTATTTAATGGATCTTGGTGGATTAATTTTCCAGATCTAGTTTTTGAATATGAAATTTCCATTTGAGTTTTTAATTTTTGCAATTTCACAAATTAATATGATTTCAAGGTAGGCAACCTTGCGACATAACCGAAACTTTTTCGCTGATTACTGCAGAAATTTTGAGTTTTTGCTTGCTGTGGGTAATTGTTCATTCTGTGCTACTTTAATCTTGTGGTTTTTGAATTTTTGTTGTTTGCCGTGGGTCACCGCGTTCACCTTGCTTGCTATGGGTCTGAATTTTAAATAGTGTACAATTGCTAAATCCCTTGAAACATCTGTTACAATTTTGTTTGTGCAGTTAATTGATATTACTTATTGTAATCCCCTTTTCAGAAGATGGCCCCTCAATTTCGTTTATCCCACGCCGTGTACCATATGATTGAAGAATTAGTGAATTTGTTGAAAATGCAAGCGATTGTCATTACGTACTTACAATTGAAAAACAGAACGAGAAATAGACGTCGTGCGAGACAACGTCTAATTAGGTATTCATTGAATGATAGGATACCCCGTCAAGTGCAGCATTTGAATAGGCTATTGTCAGTTAGTGATGTAGACTGTTTTGTTAACCTACGTATGGATAGGAATGCATTCGGTCGTTTGTGTCATCTTTTAAGAGACGTTGGTGGGCTGCGAAGTGGTAGGTATGTGTTGTTAGAGGAACAAGTTGCAATTTTTCTAGGCATTCTAGCCCACCACAAGAAAAATCGACCATCTGGCTTTGAGTTTAAGAGATCCGAAGAAACAATTTCCCATTATGTTCATCTTGTTTTGAGAGCGGTCCTCCGGCTTCATGGCATTCTGTTGCCTCAACCAGAGCCAGTGATCGAGGATTGTGTTGATCCTCGTTGGAAACATTTTAAGGTAGTATATTATGTGTGTATAACACTGTTTGACTTTGATCTACTTTTCATAGTGATTGTTTGTATTTTTTAAAGAAATGTGTGTGATTCACGTTAGGGGTGTATTGGCGCCTTGGACGGGACCTATATCAATGTCCTTGTTAGTACTGCGGATAAGCCACGCTATCGCACGCGGAAGGGCCAAATCGCGACCAACACTCTTGCTGCCTATGACCGCAGAATGAGATTCTTATATTTTCTTCCTGGGTGGGAAGGTTCAGCCGGTGATTCTCGGGTGCTTAGAGATGCTGTTTGTAGAGAAGGAGGATTGAGGGTTCCCAAAGGTTTAAGAAAACCTGAATCCTTGCTGCTTGCTGAATTTTAAAACACATATATTTTTGTTTGATTTATATCTCATAACAGCACTAAAAACCACCGTATTTGGTCTTTTTTAGGAAATTATTTTTTGTGCGATAATGGATATGCAAACTCTGAAGGTTTCTTGACCCCATACAAAAATGTTCGTTATCATTTGAAAGAATGGGGCGTTGGGAATCAAAGACCGCAAACTGCGCGAGAATTGTTCAATCTGCGCCACAGTAAAGCTAGGAATATCATCGAGCGATCATTTGCGGTTCTCAAGATGAGGTGGGGCATTCTTCGCAGCGCGAGTTTTTATCCGATTAAGATCCAAATCCGGATCATTATGGCATGCTTCTTACTCCACAATTTCATACGTGGTGAGATGATAAATGACCCAATCGAGCATGAACTTGATGGTGCACTCAGTCATGTAGTCAACGAGGAGGCTGATGTTGATGTTGAATTCGTTGATCAAGTTGAAACAAGTCTAGCGTGGACTCAAATGAGGGATGATTTGGCTAATTCTATGTGGACTAATGTGTGTATTTTCATATATATCAGGCTGAGCTTTATTTATTTGTATTTGCATTTTGATTTAATGTGTGAATACCTATCCTACTTACTGATCTTTCACACTGAATTTTCTGCCATTTTTTTACAGCATCCTCATGGTAACCTCCCATGACGGAAGAGATATGATACCCGAGTGTCCTTGTGGTCGGGGCAAGATGTTGTTGTTGTGTGCAGGTGCGGGAGCAAAGCACAGCGGCAGATTGTACTACAAATTCCCCGCTAGGGAAAATCACTCGGGATCTTTCTTCTAGTGTGACAACTACCACAGTAGTCGTGGAGATGGGAAGAAGCCAAGTTACGTATTGAATCAAGTTTATCGTCTAGTTTTAGCCGAAGGTAGCGATGCTTCTGAATCCATGAAAAGCATGACTGTTACTGCATAAGTCAGCAGTGCCTCTGATACCAAAAGAAGCACGTCTGTAACTGCGAATGTTTGTAGTGAATGTGCCCGATGTCAAGCTGAACTTCAGATGAACTATGTGTTGTGTTTCATTGGTGTAATGTTGTTATTGCTAGGAATTGTGCTAGGAAAATTGTTCTAGGGTAACTGACTTGTTATTTTCATTTGGACTATGTGTGTTTTTTGTTGCTTATGGTTGGTGTTAGAAACTTTATGTTGTCTATGGTAGACACTTATGTGTGTGAACTGAATGGTTGCAGCAGGTTAATCAAATTGTATTATCTATTTTGTCACATCATTTTTATGGCTATGCAAATTGTGGCATCCTCTTTCACTGAAGTAGGTCATTACCTTTCCTAGGCGGCGCATCACATTGAAGATGGTAGTTGTATGTCAAGAAGTTCACATCCATATCCTAGTAATTCCAATCGTACCTTGCCCAATAAATGTGAAGAGTGTAGACATGGAACTCCTGTATGTAGTCGGTGGTTTCAATTAATTGAGTAGTTGCAACTCATAAAGTAGAATATGCATTTGACTAATCTATTAATATGACCACTTTGGAGCAATCAAAGCACACATCCTTGAACTAATTCTCTTTTCCAATACTTGTAGCAATGTCAGAGAATATCCCCGCACAAAGCTCATTCCTCTATGACTCAAGGTGGACTCAAGAGATTGACTCGGTGGTACTCGGTACGTTGGTAAGGTTGAAACGTGCTAGCGGTTGTGATGGGACCTTGTTTCCCAGCCATTTCTTGGTGGAGACGAAGATCGCAATCGAAACCAAGTTCGGCAACGCGTTTGAGTGGTTTGATCTTGTTGATCGACTACATTTCTTGGAAAAGCGCTACAAGACGTTCAATGAGATCCAACGGCTGGAGGGAACCTCATGGGATGCGTCGACCAACACGGTCATTGTTAGAGCTCCAAACTGGGATGAAGCTCTTGAAGTAAGTTCCATTACTATAATCTTTCTTTTATAGGAGAAGGCTAATTTTCATCTGTCGTGTAATGAGAAGGGATATTGTCTCATTCAGTGCAAGACTCTACCTAAGTAATAACCATTGTATTATTGCAGCGAAACCCGCTGCTAGGAGCATACCATGAACATGGTGACCCCGCATACAGACAACTCTATGAGTTGTTTGCACTGAATGTCGTCAAAGAAGAGCATGAGCCCACCGTGATCGTGCTATCCGAGTCTTGTCAACCGGGAGGACAAGTAGCTGCAGGGCCGTGGGTTATGGCACCTCCCAGGGACACAGGTGAGGTTAATAGCGATCATCCGTTCTCCCTTGCCCGGCGGAAGCTAATGTTTGACGACGGTAGCAATGTGGACCGGGAATCCACAAACAAGAAAAAGGGGCCTCGTATATTACCAAGAGAGTTCCCACCCAACAGCCCGAACTATGCCCTCTCATGTGCATCAAATAGTCCCGTCCCTAAGTGGAGGATGCCACGCAAACCCAAGATTTAACGGGGGGCTTAGTGTCAAAGGCTTTTGACAGGCAACTTAGTAATATGACAAGTGCCTTCGAGAGCGATTCTGTTATTAGATTATGGACTATATTATAGGTTGAATGTCAGTGTTCTTGCAGAGCAAGAGCTGTTTTTACCTAATCAAATGACATATTTTGCGGCTATGTATCGTTTACTAATCATCTACAAACTCTTTTATCATTCAAGCAAATTTGGTTGGTTTTGTAAGCAGACGGCAAATGTTGTAGATCAGACAATTGATATAAATGAGAGATAGGCAAATTCATGTAAAAATTACATGACATAATAATATACATAGAGAGTCCAACATATTATCAAAAGGTTCAGTTATAATAAACCATAATGCGTCTGCTTAAGTACAAACCAAAAGACAACCATCTTCAAATACTACACAAAAACAGTCAGTAGATTTTATAATACAAAAGTCTATCATATTTTAGGTCCTACATAATTGAGTATAGTTGATGGTCGCGATGCAGGCACAATCTGCGCTTAAGCCTGACTAGGTGCGACTCTCCTTTTCCAGGACCCGCTTAACGTATCCGGGCTTCAAACCGTCAGGGAGACCTGTGAAAATCTCAAGTCTAGAGTTCTCCTTGCCAATTATATCGCAAAGATCGTACCTTTCGATCTCAGTCAGTTCAGGTATGTCGCACAGATGACGAAATATTTCTTTTCTTGCTTTCCCGAGATCCATTTCGTAGCCAATCCGCGCTGCCAGAGTGTCCAAACGCGCGTTCGTCTCAGAGTGCATCTTTCCAAGCATTTCGACGATACCAGATTCGTCATCGCTAACTTTGCGTTTGCGCTTATGCTTCGGAGGAGCCGGTGGGGGACCGTTTGTGTTCTGTCCGCTGTGCGCACTACTATCATCCACGACATTGTTCCCAAACGTTGCATGAACTTGCTCGTAACCGATGAAATCGTCGAAGCTTGGGTGGTAATCAGCAGTACTCTCACCGATATCAGTCACAGGCTCATCTGGAGAGCTATTCTTCGCTGCCTCGGCTACTCCTTCGGCATTTTGTCCAGTTGCCCTATCTTTCCCGAAGATAACCTTCCAGTCATCCCAGAATGGCCAAGACTTTGTGCGCATTTGGCGAGCCTCTTTGTCTTGCTGTGGGGATAAATTAAAATATGCACATTATTAGATAAATTGACAAAGAACATAGCTAATAAAATCAGTTTCAAGCGACTGAGATGAACCACAAACCTTGACGATTTGATCCCATTGATCATCAGAGCAGTCAATCTTGAAATCTCCGTGCACATTGAAACCAACTCCACTCCGGTCCAGGATGTTTGACAGCAGGTTGTAGTTCCTTTTCAACGAGGTTAGCTTAGATTGAATATGTGGATTACCTTTTATATCAGTTCTCGGGAACTCCTTTTGCATCAATTCTTCAAGTAGCCACCTCGGAACCCATTGTCCGATTTCCATCCAAGCGCCACCAACTCCTTCAATGCAGAGATGAGGACCGCTTCTTCGCAGTCAGTCCAAGAACGACGCCCTCTTTCATTCCTCTGATAACTGGACCTGCGGTATTGGCTACTCCCTGAGACACATTGCAAAACAAGTAAATCAAATTCACAACCCGTGTTGTGGCCTAAACTGATTTCGTATACAGACATGAGTATGTTCTCAACAACCCAAACCTTGAGTCCCTTGAGTGCCTTGACTGAAGTCGGTATTTGGGCCAACTCTTCGAGAATCAGCCATAGCTTCATATCAATGGAAGAAATAGCAGGATTCACAGTCAGAACACACAAAAATATCGATTACCATATTTGAACTAACCTCGGAGAGACTTGCGAAGTCGCCGCTGTTGTCGAAAGCTTTTACGGCTGCTGAAATTTCCCGCTAGACTGCTGATAAAGAAGGAGGGAACTGCTTTTAATATTGTTGCAATTTTGATATAACCATAAAACCCTATGGGCATTAAAGTCATTGCATCTAATATGTTTACTACAATAAATGAAACCAAACATTGTTTCAAGCATTGATTAATTCAGTGCATGATGTAACCATACAATGGTTATGGTATGATTAATTGCACATCCCGATTATAAATTGAGTTGAAGCCCGAACATATTATAAACTCATGACTAGAACCAAACGACTCCTAAGTGTCATGTTTATCAGTTTGATGTTCAATGTAGCCCAACAATGGACCAGCTTGTCCATGACATCAACTTCACTAACAAATGTCACTCTCCTTATGAGATGCCTCTCACTCGACCATCATCAGTTTTCGCAGCTACATCTTTAATCATGACCTCCCACAATGGTAGTGTCTATGAGTATTTTATACCACAATGGTGAAATATTCTATACCATTACTTAGTAGCATTTATCAATAATTTTTTTAAAATCGAATAACAAATTAGTATAAATAAAATATATTGATGGGGCAATTGCTCCTTATACTTCTCAAGTAGATCCGCCCTTATTCCCCTAATAGTATCATTCAACACTTATTTTACTTACCGTGTTGATGATTGATAGGGACTCCGACTTACAGCAGACCGCACCTATCAACACAATCGACGACACGGCAGATTGAGCAATGCAAGATGGTGCGGAGAGACAGATTAGTGAGAGAGCAGTGCCGGAAGAGGAATGGACAACCACGTCTAGACAAACCAGCAAAGGGAAGGATCATGCAAGTAGACTAGGCATGCTGGGCCATCCGCAACGGGCCTCGAAGAAACCAACTAAGTATGCAGATTACGTATCTCATTAGGAGATACCTTTTAGAATTGTTTCCTTATTTTTATTTTCCTTATTTTGAACAATTTGCCTATATTTGAGTCAATCTTCTTGGGTTTTCTTCTTGATTCTTTCCCAAGTCATAAGTCGAATCAAGTAGGGGGAATTCTATAAATTATAGAATTCCCTTTAGATCGAGTCATTGAGAATTGATGAATAAAAATCTTTTCTCTTAAACATATCGTTCAGAACCTAGTTTCCTGCTAGGGATTGTTTTTTCTTCTTCTGCAAGTTCCATAATCAATTTTCGAGTGCTCCCAAATCGCATAGGACAACTAAATCCCATCAAGTGGTGCTTCCATTGCCTACTCTTCTCCCACCAGATTTGATGTCTTCATCAGCGCAACCCACTTCGGGGCAAGAAACCTCGCCGCCGGCGTATACCTTGGAGGAAGTCGGACAATCTGTGTTCGACATAGGTATCCGTTTCGCCAGCCTCGATAAGAAGCTAAACCATCAGCAATTTGAATTTGAGGCCTTCGCACGCCGCCAAGACGCAAACATCAAGAGAATTGAGGACAGTCTCGCCCTCCTCGTCAAGTCAAGTCTCCATCGCAAGGGCGGCCAGCCAGAATCATTGGGGACTCCCCCGACACCGAGGGGCTGGCGTATCCCTCCCTCACAGGTGCACCCACCCAAGGGAGTCCAGGCGGAGCAGGTGCAGCGTATTAAACCGGAGGTCCCCCGCTTCAACGGAGAAAATGATGTGGATTGGATCCGGAACATCCAAAAATATTATAATTATCACTTTACCCCACTCCATGATCGTCTTTTCTTGACATCATACCTGTTTGACCACCCGTCTTCTAGCTGGCTGACCTACTGGGAGGAAAACTGCACGGACAAGAACTAGGATGACTTCTTGGTCGCGGTTAAACACCGTTTTGATCCGGACCTCTACGTCGATCATGTCGCCCGCCTCGCGACCCTGCGTCAGACATCATCGGTAGCCGCCAATCAGACGGAATTTGAGGATATCATGCAACGGGCCCCCAATGTAGGAGACGATACACTAATTTCCCTATTCATTGCTGGTTTGAACGAACCGATAAAGACGGAGATGCTAACACACCGACCGACCTCGCTCTCGGCAGCCTTCGCCCTATCACAACGACTAACAGCACGCCAATCTCTCTCTGGTTCACCGACAGTGTTTTCCCAACCATCTTGGCCCTCTTGCGACAACCGCCAACGGCCATAGCAGTCGGCGCTCCGTGCAGGCCCAAATTTCGGAAACCGCCAGCTTTAACCGACCAAAAGAAGCCTAGGTTTCCAATTGTCAAAATATCGGCGGCTAAACGGGCCGAACGGACCCGGAATGGCCTTTGCTGGTACTGCCCCGAGAAATATGGTCCGGACCATGTCTGTGTAAACAAATTCTATGTTCTAATGGGCCCAGATGACGGGGATGACGATGAAATCCCAGTTTTCGATGGGGAGGATCACCCCGATGACGATGGCGAGAACATGGTGATCATGGGAGATGTGTCGAGTGTGCACGTTATCGGACCAAAGCTGCGCCCCCGCTCTATCTGTTTGACAGGGACAGTTAACGGCAAGGACATATCCGTGTTGGTGGACGGCGGAAGTACACACAATTTCATCAAGCCCGTCGTCGCAGAAAAGCTAAGTTTACTTGTTCACTGCGTAACACCCTTTCATGTTTTTGTGGGGAATGGCGCTTCCCTAAAGTGTTCGTATGCATGTCTTAAGACGCCAATTGATTTGCAAGGGCACTTGTTCCACATCAACTTATTTCTACTACAAGTTGAAGGACCAGATGTGATTTTAGGCGTCCAGTGGCTTCAAGAATTGGGCGATGTAACCAAGAATTATCGCACCTTGACGATGAAGTTTGGTTGGGGTGATACGTCGGTTTTCCTGCAAGGTGAAACTGCAACCCCCCGGCCAATCTCCAACAATAACCTGTTTTCACTCATCGCCCACGAGCCGGAGTCAGAAATCTTTGAGATTATTCCAATCTCACCGACGGTAGTCCAACCAACTCCAGAGAGCGGCCCTTCTGACCCAAGAATTGCGGAGTTGGTGGAGTCTTTTAAGTCCGTGTTCGAAGTATAGGTGCACGACATGCATGAGCACGACATTATTCAGCGCAGTATTAGTCCTTTCTCCTCCCCTGTCTTATTGGTCAGAAAGAAGGACTACAGTTTTTGTTTCTGCGTTGACTATTGGGTGTTAAACGCAGCGACAACCCCAGATCATTTCCCAATCCCCATCGCGGACGAGCTATTCGATGAGTTATTCGCAGCTAGGGTGTTCTCCAAGTTAGATTTGAGATCCGGCTACCACCAGATTCGGATGCATGTTGACGATGTCCATAAAACGACATTTTGAACTCATCATGGGCACTTTGAATTTTTGGTGATGCCTTTCGGTCTGACAAATGCACCATCCACTTTTCCAGGCCGCAATGAATAGCATATTTCAGCCGTTCCTGAGAAAAATTGTCATCGTTTTTCTTCGATAATATTTTGGTCTACAGCAACTCCCCCGACGATCATCTTGACCATCTGCGCACAGCTTCGAAGATTTTGGCCGATAACACATTTTTTGTTAAGCTCTCAAAATGTTCATTCGGTGTTACGACGATTGATTACTTGGGCCACATTATTTCGAATGAGGAATTGCGGGCATATCCTGCCAAGTTTGTGGCGATGAATCTATGGTCGCTGCCCAAATCGCTCAAGCAATTGTGGGGTTTGTTGGGCCTTAAGGGGTATTATCGTCGATTTGTGAGAGATTACTCCCTTATATCTGCACCATTTACTGACTTACTGAAGAAGGATTCTTTCAAGTGGTCCGACGACGCTTCTAAGGATTTCGAGGCGTTAAAGCCACCTTGTGCTCGGCTCCTGTTCTTCGATTGCCAAACTTTGAGGAGTCATTCGTTATTGAGACCGACGTGTCAGATTTTGGAGTCGGTGCTGTGTTACTACAAAATGGCCACCCTCTGGCATTCTTTAGTAAGAAATTTTAGTAAGAAACTCAGGCCTAAGCTTTGTCTCGCCTCGACATATCACAAGGAGCTTTACGCCATCGTTGAATCAGTGCAAAAATTGCGACAGTATCTTCTCGGACGCGAGTTCATAATTCGCAGTGACCAACGCAGTCTGAAAGACTTGCTCTCCCAAATTGTGCAAACCCCGGACCAGCAGTTTTATATACAAAAATTAATGGGTTTTAAGTTCAAAATTGAGTATGAGACATGAGCATCTAATCGGGTGGCTGACGCACTTTCGCGTCGCGACACTGATTTCCCGACTGACGGAGAATGCCTTGCTATTTTTATTCGCCCGACCCCTACACTCGTGGATTCTATCAGTCGCGAAAACAACACCCTCCCGGAATTAATGGAGCTACACAAGGCTGTCGAAACATCCACTGCACTAGCACACATCATAGCTGCCAACAGGCTTATTTATTTTAAGCACCGCATTTATATCGGGCGCGAGTCACCTGTTCAGGAACTTATACTGGCTGAATTTCATTCGACTCCGACGGGACACCTGAGTGAACGCTGGACTTTTGCTCGGATTGCAGCCGTGTTTTATTGGCGCGACATGCGGAAGGATATCCACATTTTTGTGGCGGCTTGCTTACCCTGCCAGACCACCAAGTATGTCCGCGACAAACCAAATGTGCTCATACAACCTCTGCCGATCCCTGATATGGTCTGGGAGGCGGCTTCATTGGATTTCATAGTTGGCTTGCCCCCATCTCATGGATACACCGCAGTGATGGTCATGGTGGATCGTCTCTCGAAATATGCGCATTTTGGTGCGCTTAAACCCCGCTTTGACGCTCAGCGCGTCGCCCGCTTGTTTATAGACACCGTCGTCAAGTTGCACGGGTTCCCGAAGAAATTATTGTCAGATCGCGATGCAATTTTCTTAAGTGATTTTTGGAAGGAGCTCATCTTTCTTAGTGGATCCAAATTGCAGTTCACCACGACTTACCACCCCTAAACGGACGGTCAGTCCGAGGTGACGAACAGAGCCTTGGAGCAATATTTACGGGCGTTCACTTATGACCGCCCTAATCGTTGGTTTGATCTCCTACCATGGGCCGAGCTAGTTTTAAACTGCAGCTTTAATGTCAGCATTGGAATGTCACCCTTCAAAGCTCTATATGGGCGTGATCTGCCCAACTTATTTGCACGGGTTCTCGCATTGCGTATGCCCAGAACCGCATGTTGGAATTTGCAAATAGGCATCAGCGCGACATTGAGTTTTTCGTAGGCGACAAGGTCTTGCTGCGCCTTAAGCCATATCACCAACATTCTGTTTCAAGACCGCTCTCCAAGAAGCTTGGACGTCGTTATTTTGGGCCTTTTGAGGTGTTGGAACGAGTTGGAAAGGTGGCATATCGACTGAACCTTCCTTTGGACAGCCACATCCATGATGTTTTTCATGTGTCCTTGTTGAAGCCATTCGTTCCGCCATTTTCACTGAATCCGATCACACACTTACCTCAGCGATTCAGGCGGGGCAGTCCTGTGGAAACCCCGATCAGAGCCACGGTCGCGAGAACCATGTTGGTCGACGACATTCCGCAAGAGCAGTGGTTGGTGTCTTGGGGGTCGGATGATGCGAATGACTTGACTTGGGAACCAACGGAGGACATACGCAGGCATTTTCCGGATATCAACCTCAAGGATAAGGTGGCCGCTAAGGGGGGAGTTGATAGGGACTCCGACTTACAGCAGACCGCACCTATCGACACAATCGGCGACACGGAGGATGGAGCAATGCAAGATGGTGTGGAGAGACAGATTAGTGAGATAGCAGTGCCGGAAGAGAAAGAGACAACCACGTCTAGACAGAGCAACAAAGGGAAGGATCATGCAAGTGGACTAGGCGTGCTAGGCCATCCGCAACGGGCCTTGAAGAAACCAACTAAGTATGCAGATTACGTATCTCATTAGGAGATACCTTTTAGAATTGTTTCCTTATTTTTATTCTCCTTATTTTGAACAATTTACCTAGATTTGAGTCAATCTTCTTGGGTCTTTTTCTTAGTTCTTTCCCAAGTCGTAAGTCAAATCAAATATCTATTCTTAGATTTTAAAATATATATTCTGTTAGCAATTGATCACTCCCCTCAAGACCAAATATCTATTCTTAGATTTTAAAATGAGTGAATGAGATTAAATCTTACGAATTTCAATAAATAGTAGAAAAAATATCAACAAAAGGGTAAGATCGTCATTCTGTTATCATATCATAAATTTCGTGTTTTTTTATATCAACATAGTGTATTACAAATATCAACACAAGTACACGAAAATATGAACACAATTTTATTGAGATTTAACATGCATTATATTGCGGTTTTTTGATGTATTTGTTGATAAAAAAAATCTGTTTATCAACATATACGAAAATGAAATAAAAATCATCAAATTTTATCATTCGAACGTCGTCGGAACATATGCAATTGAGATCTCCTTAGAATCCTTATACAATTGCCTTTAATTTGATATTTTTCTTACAAAAAAATAATTTAAATTGAGAGAGTTATATAAATTTAAAGTTTTATGATAATTTTAATAAGAATTGACATTAATATCCTTTAATTTTATTTAATAATTATTTAAATTTAAAATATAATCTATTTGACATTATATCAACCACTAGATCTTCTAATTTAATGGTTAAAAATTGGTTTTAATTTTAAATTGCTAATTAGTTAGCAATTCATTACATGCTATAAGCAATATAAGAGACCCATGATTTAATTTATATTATATGGCCATATGGCGATAATGGGCTTTGCTTATCAACCGAGCCTAGTTGTTAGTCTCCATTATTTTAAAAAGTTTACTTATTAATCCAAAGACAGAAATAAAGTCCACATGCCAATTATTTCACCGTATCATATCATTCATTCCACCATATGGAATGCAAAAACAAAAATCAAGCAAAGAAACATTTTTGGCCTAGATTTTATCATTCAAATCCCTAAGAAACCTATCAAAGTTTATCTGAGACGAACCATTCTCACTCCAAGCATCTTGCAATTTGGTCCTCATTTCCTTCAAATTTTTCCTGATACAGTCTGATGCTTCACCACTCATCACCTTATTTATCTTCTCCGCAACTTCTTCCTTGCCTACAGATTCCCCATCGCAAAGATTGATTCCGATCTTCCAATCATCGACCACCAACTTCCGATTGGTAGGCTGATCGTACAAAATCGGGTAACATATCATGGGGACACCGCACCACACGCTCTCCAGAATCGAATTCCACCCACAGTGCGTCAAAAATCCCCCGACAACCGGGCTAGAAAGCACATAAAGTTGATCGGACCACGGCAGGACGAGCCCCCTATCTCTAACATTCTCTTTAAATCCACAAGGCAAGACATCTCTGTCATCATCCATCACAATCTGAGGCCGGATCGCCCAAATGAAGCTCACACCACTAATGACAAGGCCGTGGGCTATCTCTTGTATCACTTGTCTATTAGTCTGCGCGATGCTTCCGAATGAGATGTACAAGACCGAGCCATGAGGCCTTGCCTCGAGCCACTCGGAGCAGTCTACTTGGCGGCGCAAGCTCTTTGGAACACTGCATTTGGTGGAGAAATTGATGGGGCCTATAGCATATGTTGCTTGTTTCTGGCTCAGGGATGAGAGAGTGTGAGGTTCTACTTCTTGCACTGTGTTGTGCAGGATGAAATCCGCCTTGACAACCTCTTCAAAAGCTCTGAAAACAATCTCATCAGCTATTGTTGCATCGGATTCTTGAAGATGCGACATCAAGTCTTTCGTACTGATCGGCGCTACTCCGGGGATGTAATTTATCATCTGCTCATCATCTAATCAACGATTTTAAATGAGAATTTAGCGTTAATTTTGTATTTTTTGCAAATGCATAAAATGATATTTTAAATTTGGGAGAGAGAAGCGTGCCTTTAGTAGGGGGATAATGACCATTTTGTTTAACCAGATGTAAGTGATAATTAATAGCGAACTCTGTGGCAGGCTGAGTCCAGAACGAGACATTGACCAGGTTGTGTTTTTGGGCGACCATCGCTGGCCATGCAGCGAAAGTGTCGGAAACCAAGAACGACGGCACCGATGGATCCGACGACGATATTATGTGGCCGACGAATTCAGCAACACGAGATGGAAAATCACTTAGGAAAGACTCCCAGTAGTCGATGAAGTTAAGGTCTCTGTCGAAATCGAGGGGGAAGCCATCAGAGATGGTGGCGTAGCGTATGTCGAGGGCCGCCGCAAAGATATTTGAACCGGCGTCGGGGAGTTCTTGGGATCTTGCAATCTGATGGTGAGCATGTTCAGTGTTAACGAAAGTGACGGTTATGCCCTTTGAAGCTAGCTTCACTGCGAGATCGACAAACGGGTTCAGATGGCCCTGATAAGGCAGTGCGATCATTATAGCGTGTGCTTTCATTTCACAGCTAGAAGAATACCTCGGTTTTTGTTACAAAGTTAGGTGATTAAATTCAAATTTATGAAGCTTTGAGCATGACGATGTATCCAATAATAACGCAATGCAAGTCGTGATATAATCGCCCAATCTTAACGTCTATTTATTGGAATACATGAATGTCACTTTGCTGAAATAGTGAAATTGAACTATTGTGTCGGCTGAGTTTTAAATAATTTTGTGGATAGTAATGCAATATTGATATGTACTCTAATTCATATGCAAGTGGATACATACAATGCGTTGGGTTTTGATTCAACCAAATTTCAGTTTGGGTAGAAACATGGAAACCAATAAAAGAGCAATCTGCATCACATACAGCGATCATATATATATATATATATATATATATATATATATATATATATACTTGGTTTTGAGCCCCATGACCCGATGGATCAGTCCGAAATCCAAATGTTTAGGACTGCGGTTGCTAATTTATAACCTGGAAAAATTTTGGTTATTGATTATGCCGTTTGAGGCTATCTTCATTGCAAGATCAACAAACGGGTTCAAATTGGCCTGATAAGGCAGTGTGATTATTATAGCGTCTGCTTTCATTTCACCTTTCCTTCTTTAGATAAGAATGCCGGGGTTTTTTCCAACTTGCGCGATTACATTTAAACTTCTGAAGCATTGAGCATGACGATGCATCCAATAACGCAATGCAGAGAAATGGTGATATAATCGCCCAATCTTAACCTCTAATTATTGGAATACTGGAATGTCTCTAATTATCGCAATACATGAATGTCACTTTTTCTCAAATTGCACTACTGGAGCCGAAAAGCTTAAAAAAGAAAAATAAAATAATTAAATTTCTTCTATTGAAGTACTACTACAAATTTGTTGATAGTAATGCGATATTATTATATATTGTAATTGTAATTGTAATTTGACGAAACCAAAAGAGAATTCTAGTTGGTTGTCAGTTTTGGGCACGTATCTTTGCCTCCAAATCCTTTAGAAAACGGTCGAAGCCATCAATTTCCAAAGCATTCTTCATAATCTGCCTTACTCTTCCTGCATTCTGTTTCAACCTCTCCAAATCACCTCCGTTCATAAAGCTCTGAATCTTGTGGGCAACATTTTCCCTATCCAGAGTTCCACTTTCACAGAGATGAATCCCAATCTTCCAATCACAAACCACCAGTTTGCTACTACAAGGCTGATCAAATCCAATGGGATAGCAAATCAATGGAACGCCACACCACATGCTCTCCAAAGTTGATTTCCATCCACTATGCGTCAAGAAACCTCCAATGGCAGGATTTGAGAGAGTCTCGATCTGATCGCACCATCCAACGATAAGCCCTCTCTCTTTAACCGCATCTTGGAACCCAGCCGACAACACACTTGTAGCCCCATCGCCGAGAATACCTTGTCGAATCACCCACACAAAATTCACTTGGCTGAGGAGGAGTCCGTAGGCCAATTCCTCGAGAACCTGCAGATTGGTGTGCACGAAGCTGCCAAACGAGACGTAGAGTACTGAACCAGGAGGTTTCGATCCGAGCCAATTGGTGCAGTCTGATTTGGACCAGAGACTGGTGGTGACGACTGTGTTGGTAGGGAGATTTTGAGAGAAGTTGAGAGGGCCGATGGCGTAGTTTGGTAGGTAACTGTTGAGAGCTGAGAGGGCTCGAGGCTCAAGCTCTTCCACCGTGTTCTGCAGTACAAAATCAGCCATCTTGCCCTGCTCAAACTGCAACCGCGACGCTCTGCTAATTACGCTTTCACATTGCGATTGTCTGAGATAGGCAATTAGATCCTTGGTATTTATTGACTCAATTACTGGAACGTACTTTATTTCCTCATCCACCTCATCTGTTGCTCCAAAAATAAAAATAAAAATACAAAGGTCTTGATCGAGCTCGCACATAAACACTTTCAGCATAACAATGAGTACTAATCAACCTTTTCTCGGTAGTTAATTTGTTTTTAAAATAAATAGGAGTAATCTGGAGTGATATACAGAGAAGATATATACCTTCCCAGTGATATCCCAAGCAATACACCAAGGCCGACTGCGTCCAGAGAGAAACGTTGACGAGGTTGTATTTGCGGGCGACGGCGGCGGGCCAGGTGTAGACGGACGGTGTCGGCCACCAAGAAATGGAGCATGTTCCGATCAGAAGCGAGTATTTTGCCCACAAATTCATCGACAAGAGGCGGGAAATCGTGGACCATGGCCTCCCAATACTCGTTGAAGTTGGCATCCCTGTCGAATTCAAGAGGAAAAGGATCGGTCACGGTGGTGAAGCGTATGTCGAGCCCTACCTCTCGAGCTTTACTAAACAAATCCACATCTGTTTTGTTAGCGTGGTGAGTTTGGCGGTGGAGGAATTCAAGATGAACGAAGGTGATGACGACGCCACTGGAAGCAAGCTTCAGAGCTAGATGTCCTTGGTAGGGAACGCATATCATGATACCATGAAGCTTTCTCTGCCTCTCTCCCATCTCTGTTTTCTTTTTCTTTTTTCCTTTTACTCTAACTTTGTTATTCTATTTGTTTGGTTAATTCCATCGAATTCTCAATATGAACAAAGTCAAACTATGCAGGCAAGTGGACCTGTGACTGTACATAGTGGAAGCATATTTGAATTTGACAATGTAAATATCACTTATTAGGCCATTAAAGTCAAAGATATTAGTACTATTTCAGTTACAGGAAAATTGAGGGTCATATATATTACTCCTACTTACTGAAAATTGTATCTTGTCTCGGATGATTTGGTTTTATTTTTACATTGATTTAAAATGAAATGAGACAATTTTAAGGGTACGTTTATTTGGCATGTTAGGGGTAGATAGTCTCCCTTATCTACCCTAATTTCCTTGTTTGTTTGGCATGATAGCACTATCACAAGGCCCGAAAAAATGACGGCGGCCCGTCTCGGCCCGATGGACTATCAACAAAATGGAGATTAGCCTATACCACAAAAATGATGGGATAGTATACTGTTTCGTCAAGAGAGTCAATGTTACCCCCCTCTCTCTCTCTAACTACACATCTCTCGTCACCCTCTTTCACCCTCAATTTCTCTCTCTTCTCCAACAATTCTCTTCCTCCTCCCGCCTTCCACATCCACGTTCCCCCCTACCTCTCCTCGACGCAGCTTCCACATCCTCTCCCGCCTTCCGGCAAAGCTATTGCTGCCGGAGGATTCCTGCTCTTCCAAGTCTTCGTCGTCTCCGGCGCCCCTCCTAACACGTCACATATTTGTGGAAGCTAGGCTGCAATAGGTCATCGCTCCCTACGATCTCCGATAATTGGATCCTGCTTCGCCTTCCTCGCATTGATTTGCTCCGTCGTCGACAGATTCGACGCCGTGCTGGAGTTTGCTCTGCGTTTGCTAATTTCTGCGGTGGCGCTACCTGCACCACAGCGATTGAATTTGTTTACATCAAAATGTGCTCTGTTTTAATTCGATTTGATAGATGATTGGGGATTTTTCGAATTGAATAATGGAAATGGAGAAATTAGATACCTGTGAGATGATGTTGGTGTCGATCTTGGAAAGAGGATTTAAGATCCATAAAACAAATTAAATACGAGGGAGGGGGAGGAGGGAGTGGAGGAGGAGCGCGACGGCGAGGAGGAGGAAGGCGGATTGGAGGGACGTGAAGAGGTGGACGGCGGTGCGGCCTTTGACGAGGGGATCGGCGTCGGAGGAAGCGAGGAGGTGGTGGACGATTGCGAGTAGGAGGCAGAGGATGGTGAGGTGGAGCTGGAGGTGCCGCCAGCGATGGTGATCAAGCTAATTGATCGGACAACAATGGCGGATTTGGTCATCAACTATTGGAATCGCGTCACTAACCCTCTTTCAAGTCTCACTAATTTTGTCAATTGAGATCACCTATGCTAATTTGTGTTAAATTAATGATTTGTTTTATGATTTAAGTAATAAAATATTATTAATTAAGCTAATTTAGTCACAAAGTATATTTATAATATTCCAACACAAAATGAACATAATATTTGTAATAAGGATATTTTGGTCATTTTACTTTCTAACCATTTATAGTTTTTGAAGACTAACATATCAACCAAACAACGTCATAAAAACACTATCTTTATCACTATCTTACTTTCGGCCCGAAAATACTATCTAGTGATAACTATCTTAATATTTCTAACATGCCAACCAAACGAGCCCTAAATGTGATAGTAAAAAAATGATTTACTCTAAACTGGATGGAGTCACGGAAGGGTGATTATACAGTATAGGAGAAAACTAATTTGCGTTGGAATCTTGAATTTAAGATGTCCGGTCAACGAAGTTTGATCAATAATAAATGTGATGAGACATTTCATTTTTGGATCTTCAATTCCAAGGTTGAATCTTCAATCTTCAGTCTTCTCTTATCTGGATCTGCAGAACTCCGCTCCAATGGAAGATGGATGAATTTAAGGGTGAAATATGGAATGGAAGAAGTGTAGAGAGGGAGAAGGATTGGAGGCTCTGAGATAAAGATTATGAATTAGATTCAGAGGTATATAGGCTGGAAAAAGGTTTATTTTTGATAAATTTCGTGTCCTACAAGAAATAAGATAGATTTGTCTTCACAATATAATAATTTCTTTTCTTCCGTGAATTTCCGCATAAATTCTCGTCAGCTTTGACTGCACTGCGCAACGTTCGTAGAATTGTCATAACTTTCTCCACAGAACTCCGATTGAGACATGCAAGATATCCACGCGAAGCTTTTTCGAAGACGAAGAGAATGGAATGTAGTAAGCACTGACTGGACTTCAAAATCGCTGGCAGAATGGGCTCGAACAGAGGCTGCTGCACTTTGACCTTTTTTCACCCTTTTCTATATTTTTCTATCATTTATCAACAAACACGTCAAAAATACCAAATGTATAACATATGCAATTTAAGAACATAATTTGCATGATTGACATTTAAAACAAGTCAAATCTAATCCTTAAAAACATGCAAAATCTGTGTTTGTCAATTGCACAATCTTGAGATTCACCAAATGGATGTAAAGACCGCTTTTCTAAATGGTGAACTAGAAGATGAAATCTATATGGAGCAACCCGAAGGGTTTGTAGTACCTGGACAAGAGAAAAATGTATGCAGGCTCGTAAAGTCTCTATACGGATTGAAACAAGCGCCATTGCAATCACACTTGAAGTTTGATAATGTGATGTTATCAAATGAGTTTAAAATCAACGAGTGCGACAAATGTGTCTACATCAAGAGCACTAATAACGGCCATGTTATAGTGTGTCTATACGTTGATGATATGTTAATCTTGGGTGGCAACACTCAAGTAATTAACGATACAAATGTCATGTTAAAGAGAAACTTTGACTTGAAAGACATGGGTCTAGCCGATGTAATTCTTGGAATGAAGATTCTAAGAATGTCTGATGGAATCATCTTAACACAATCACATTATGTTGAGAAGATATTGAATAAATTCAAAGACTATGATGGCGTGCTGGTTAAGACTCCAATTGAACTCGACGTTCATTTGAGCAAGAACAAAGGCGAACCTGTTGCACAAGAAGAGTATGCACGGGTCATCGGGTGCATTATGTACTTGACTAATTGCACTCGACCTGACATTGCTTGTGTTGTGAACAAGTTGAGTCGTTACATGAGCAATCCAAGCAAAGAGCATTGGATAGCTCTTGTGAGGGTTTTGAGATATTTAAAACATACTCAAAATCATGGGCTACACTTCTTGAGATACCCCCCTGGTACTGGAAGGGTACTATGATGCAAATTGGATATCCGACAATAGAGACTCACTTTCAACAAGTGGATACGTCTTTACTATTGGGAGTGGTGTTGCATCGTGGAAATCCATAAAACAGACATGTATAGCCCGATCAACAATGGAATCGGAATTCATTGCCTTAGATAAGGCTGGTGAGGAAGCCGAGTGGCTTAAGAACTTCCTTGAAGATATTCCATGTTGGTCTAAGTTAGTGCCACCAGTGCTGATCCACTGCGATAGCCAAGCGGCTATTGGAAGGGCAAACAATGGCTCCTATAACGGTAAGTCTCGACATATACGTCGACGACATAACACCGTGAGATATTTGATCACAATAGGGGTGATTGCAATTGACTATGTGAAGTCAATAGATAATCTAGCGGATCCGCTAACCAAAGGGTTAAACCGTGATCAAATGAATAAGTTGCTAGAGGGAATGGGTTTGAAATCCACAAATTAAAGAATTGTCATAGTGGTAACCCAACCATAATGACTGGAGATCCCAAGAACTTGGTTCAAAGGGACAACTAAGCTATGAGAGTTCATGAGAAACACTCAACTATATCTATTCCCTAGAAAGTAATAGAGTGTTGGAAAACTTGCCTAGTGATGAGGCTAAGTCTATGACTTTTAATGACTCCTAAGGATCACGAGGAGATTGAGTTCTCAAGGAGACCGAGTAGGGCAAGATACTCGATTAGGAATCACCTATATAAGTGTGAAGTGAGAACGCTTCGAATAACACACTTATGAATCCAAAGTGGTGTCCAAGGCAGCAAAGGACACAAAACGTGAGAACGGATGAGGTTGAGGTGTTTAAGCGTTAACACCATTGTCTCGGTGCACGCCGTGGAGGATTAGTTCAAAGCATCGCGCTACTAAGCCGCCTGTGTATCCGATGGTATCGACTATGGAGGGTTCAAAGCCAACAACTACCTATCCTTATGCTTATATACCTCGTGAGGGTTGAGCTTGTGTCTGCATGCATATGCATTTGGCTATTTCCACTCATGTGGGGATTGTTTGAATCTTGATTTTAAGATGTCCGGTCAATGAAGTTTGACCAATAATAAATATGACGAGATATTTAATTTTTGGAAATTAAATGATATAGCATCGATCTACGTTCCACGTAGATGACCGTAGTATATTCACTTTCTCAAATCCGATTCCCGGTGAGTGAGAAATAATGGATAAAAGTTGGTCGCATTGTAGCTTTTGATAAAGCTATGAGTTGAAAGTATAGGGAGTAATTAACTATTGTTAATTATCCCACATAGGAGATGAGATACATCTTTAAATGTGTATTTATTAAGTGACTTATTACACTTAGTAATTATCGTGGACTAAGAAGGGTGAAAGAGCCCACACGCGCGCCGAGCCGAGCCGAGCCATGCCCTTGCCCTTGCCCTTGGCAATTGGTCTTTGGGCTTGTTTTTGGGCTTGTCCCTGGATCCAGACTTAATGTTTTGGACCACCTCAGTTTTGGGGAGCAGCCTGATCAGCTTGACATGCTGCGCCTTGATCAGCAGCTTGATCAACTCGGCCTGCTGCGCCTTGAGCGATGCCTTGATCATTGTCTTGATCAAGTAGCTTCACGAAGTCCACATGTGACGGTTGAACTAGGGCGTGCACAGCGTCTAGATTCAACGTCGACCACTCCAGCTTTCAAACTCGTAACGGCCGGCGGTTACATGCCCGCCATAATGAGCCATAATGACAGCCATCAAGGCTGAGTTAACCCCTGCAGTGGACCAAGCCTATAAATAGGCTAGTCATTCCTTGCATTAGGAGAACAGAACATCATACGAACATACTCACAAGCATCATACTCTCTCTGCATTGTCTTCCTTCCCGAAGCTCTGCCCTCTCCTCATCCAGTTCGCCGAAGCTCTGTTGATTGCGGTGCTGCTTCACCAGAGACGTAGCCGTTTTATCTTTGGGGACGACACGCCAAACCGAGAGCACTACCGGGGCGTATCTCGTCTTGCGGAAAGAGGCCTCCTCGACTCGGCTAAGTTTTATTTCCAGTTTACAGTTTCGATTTCATTGTAATTTTCAGTTTTAGTTCTTCCTTCTTGGGTTGTATTACGCCTGGTATTGTTTATCTCATGTAATTCCAGTTTGAAGTATCATTTCCACCAACAATGTGAAAGGGAAATCAAAGCGAAAGCCAGTCAACAGTCAACGGGGACCTCAAGGGGATAGTATACTGTTTCAATTCGTAAAGTTAAAGCACAGGTAGTGCAAGAAATAAGATGTCACAATTTGCCCAATCGTTATTAAAGCGTGCAAAACATAAGATAGTGCGGGAAAAAGAGGAAAAAGTAAGATGGACATAGAAGTGGAATTGAGTAAAAGAAGAAAAGAAGGATAATGAAGTACTGGAGCTCTTAATCCCCTTCCATCTTAACAAATGTGTTTACCATTGAGTTATGGATAAAATAGTATTAATAATTTGAAAGAAACTCTCAAATTTTAGATGAAATTATTTTTGTGGACATTTCAAAATAGAAAATTGAAACTATTGTTCGTGAAAGATTATATTCCCTCCGTCTCGATAAATATGAAACATTTAGATTTCGGCACAAGATTTTATGTGGATTGTTTTGTGAGTTAATGAAAATAGAATAAAATGAAAAAATAAAAAGAATATAATTTCTATTTTAAAAAATATAATTTCTATTTTAAAAATTGTTTCTATTTTTAAGAAGACTGATGAAATATATTTCTAAAAGTCATGTACATATTGTGGAGATTTGATATGCTCAGCTACATAATTTGGTCTGTCTCCTAAATCTCTCTCTCTTCCTCCATTTTTCCTCCCTCCTCACTTTCTCCGGAGCAGATCACCTACTCCAAAACACCAAGCAGTTTCTCCATGTTCTTTCTACCAAGCACAATCCGCCATCCCATTAAAATTAATTGATTTTGCGTAGTAAATCAATTAATCTCAGTCGCAGTTATATTTGCAAACCAAAGACTATTGCAACCAGATGGTAAATCAGGCATAACCAGGGACGGATCTATATGGCATTCACAAGGGGCAATTGCCCCACCTAAAAAAAATTCTTGTATGCTATTTTTAGTTGTTAATTTTAAAATTTTTTAAATTTCCTTATTTTTGCCCCTTCTTAATGTATTAAAATATCTCTATGTATATTTTTGCCCCACCTATGTAGACTTCCTGGCTCCGTCCCTGGGCATAACGTTTCATCTCAGCCCCAAATCCAATCTTGCAGATTGAATGAAGACTTATTTTCAGCAAAACCTCCTGTAAATTATTCACAAAAAAATAGAATTCGACTATTTCTACTTCCCAAGGATAAACATATGTTTGAGTCTAATTTTCCTAAGAAATTGAGTCTCCAGCAATCGAATCAGAGTTCTTCATCGACGACGAGCATCTCCAGTGGGCGGATGTCCCACTCGGGCATCCACTAGGACATCCCAAAAACACGTCCTGCCACGTCACTAGGACTTCCCATCTCACTACCACGTCACTAGGACATCCCCTGCACAATCCGCCATTCCCACTAGGACTTCCCGCAATAAAAAAAATCACAATAATGTAATTACGTAAAAACGGAATTATAATTTTGACACGGAATACGGGAAAGCAAAATACGGGCAAAAATACATAGTCATAAAACATAAAAAAACATAGTTAATTAACACAAGTGGTGCGAATGAAATGAAGTTCAACGAGCCGTAAATATAGAGTTTAAAAAAAAATTTAATTATTGGACGTCCGACCCACTCCACAATGGCGGACGTCCGCCCACCCGTCGCCCGATCTCCTACCTCCTCCACGAATCCATCCGGTAAAACATTGGAATCATCAGAAGCAGTGAGATGCGCTCGCGCAACCCAGATGAAATTGACCTCACTGAGACGAAGACCGTGAGCTATCTCTCCGATCACTTCCTTGCTAGTCCGAACCACGCTCCCGAACGAGACGTATAAAACCGAACCGGCAGGCTTGGAACCGAGCCACTCGGTTATGTCAACCTCGGCGTGAAGGCTTCTGCCGACGGCGACGCTGCTGGCTCCGGATAAATTGATAGGGCCGACGGCGTAATTGGGCTGGTATTTGTTGAGAGCTGAAAGTGTATCGGATTCTAGCTCTTAAACTGTGTTTTGAAGTATGAAATCTGCCTTCTTCACTTCCTCAAACGCTTTGACCAGAGGACTTGCACTGATGTCGCTGCTTTTCGACAGGGATGTCATCCAATCCCTGATGTCGCTGCTTAACGATCCTACTCCAGGAACGTAGTCTATTTCCGCATCGTCATCTGATCAATTCATATACAGTTAGCTTAATTACAAATTCCAAGTGATTGAGTGTGTGTGTACCTTTTCGTAGAAAATGACCTCTGTGTTTGATAAGATCCAAATGGTAGACGAGAGAAAAGACGAGAGCCGGAGAAGTATAGAAGGAGACATTGATGAGATTGTACTTGCGAGCGATGGTGGTTGGCCAGACGTAAACGGCGTCCGCAACTAAGAAATGGAGGGATTGTGGATCTGATCGGATCAATTTTCCGACGAATTCGTCGACATAAGACGGAAATGTTTGGAGGAGAGTAGTCCAGTATTTTTCAAGGTGGAGATCTCGGTCGTGGTCGAGAGGGAAACCGTCAGAGATGGTGGCGTAGCGTATGTCAAGGCCAGATTCCCTAGCATCGGAGAAGGGATCGGATTTGTGGTTGGCTTTGGATAGTTTGTGGTGTACGTATTCGAGATGAACGAAGGTGATTGTCATGCCTTTGGAGGCGAGCTTGAGAGCCAGGCCCACAAAAGGGGTGATGTGCCCTTGGTATGGCATCGAGATCATGATAGCATGCGCCTTCTTCTCAACACTTTCCGCCATTTTTTGTGTTTTGATCTTTAGATTATTGTTTCAGCTCAATCCTCTACTTGTAATCTGCACAGTCCATTTTGAATCTATATGGAGTATGAATTAATGCTACATTTATTTTTTATTTTTTGTGGTTAACTGATGTCTAGTAGTCTATTTCTGCCAGCTGCTAGAGTAGCATTGGTATTGTGTGGTCCTTCAAAACTATGTCTGCAACTAAGTCAAAACTCACCGACAATAGTATTTCATTTTTTGCCTTCCAACATCCCCATCCATGTTCTTAGAGCATCCGCAGTTGCGGACGTCCCGACGGACGTCAGACCGGTGTGCCGGACGTCAGACCGGTGTGCCGGACGTCCGCGCGGGACGTCCATCATTGTGTGCATGTGACGCGGATACAGACATCTGCTGTGGACACCGCAGTTCCGCGACCATCCGCTGACGTCCGTCAGCGCAGACGTCCCTATTATTGCAATTTTTTTAATTTTATAAATACGTCTTGTTGCACTTCATTTCATTCGCACCACTTGTATTAATGAGTATCTCTCTCTAAAATACTTTTCTTTCGAAGAACAATGAAGCATCACGATAACGATTCCCCCGCTACGAGCGAGTCACAGTCGCCTTATTTTCCCGGAGGCGGGCGTACGCCGGTGTCCGCCGCGATGCCCCAAATGCCGGGGATGATGCCCCAACCTCAAATGGCGGCGGGGATGATGCCGGGGTACTACAACATGTACCCGTAGTGGTATAGTATGATGCCTTAAATGTCACAGATGCCCGGGGCGAGTGCCGGAATGCCCCAAATGCCAGGGATGATGCCCGGAATACCGAAAATGATGCCTGGAATGATGCCCGGGTACTACAACATGTATTCGCAGAGGTCGCCGGCGGCTGCGGGGGGAGTAGGCAGGGGGTCCCCTAATCACCGGTGGACAACGTCTACCGGCCCTATTTGGATTTACTGTCGACGGACAACCCCCCGAGTACTCCTCTCGAGGCTCAGTTCACTGGCATTAAGACGTTCTCGATGGAGGAGTTGGGGCTATCTCTGATCCGGGATTCTCCCACAGACGCACCAACGGCGACAAGGAGGAGGGGGAGGACGGGGAGAGTGAGGGGCAGGGGACGGGGCAATACCTCGCCCGTCCCGATGTACAGTGGTGAGGCGGGGGAGGGGTCCAGCGGGAACAAGAGGACCGTCTGGAGCATGGAGGAGTGCATTGCGCTGTCGAAGGCGTGGATTAGTGTAGTGGAGGATCCCTACGTCGGGGCGAACCAGCACATCTACAGGATGTGGTGGCACATTAGCCAAAGCTACCTCCAATTTAAACAGCCAGGGGGGAAGCCTCACAACGGAGAGCAATGCCGGAAACAGTGGGAGTGGCTGAGGAGGCAGCTCAGCCGATTTTCCGTCATTTACACAAACAACCTCCGCTCTACAACCAGCGGCATGTCTTCCGAGGATGTGAAGCTTCTGGCGCACCAGCAGTTCCCCTATAGTGAAAAGGGGTTCGGGGAATTCAAATATTGGGAGGTCTATCTTATGGTGCAGTCTTCGCACAAGTTCACTGCGGGTGTTGAATCTGGCTGGCCGAAGCGGAAGAAGATCAGCGCCTCCGGGGAGTACAGTAGCAGTGCTGGTTCCCACGAACTCCCCCGGGCCGAGGCAGAATTCCCTAGACCCATACCGTCGAACCGCCGCCGTCGCCCGGTTGGGCAAAAGGCGGCGGCGTGGACTGCGAGGGGAAGCGCCAGCGGATCCACCGAGGCCCAATCGGCAGCGCCTTCCCAAAACAATCCCGAGAACCCCTCCTTCGCCCGCATCACAACACATGAAACCTTGTTACGTGCGATGGTTGAATGGCGCCAATCGACCGACCCCCATTACAAGCGATCGCTTAAACCCTTCATCAACAGTATGCGGCGCGATTTGGGGTTCGGAGACATGTCAGGGAGTGAAGACGAGGGGGGTGGCGGCGACGACGACGACGATGAGGATACTGGCGTAATTTTTTTTAATTACTATGTACTCCATCCGTCCCATGCTACTCGCACTTTTCATTTTAGGCCGTAAATTTGGGATTGATTTTTTTGTGTAATTAAAAAAGAATTTTAGGTGTAATGAGACATCACTTAATAAAAGAGCTCTTAACTTAAACTAACATATTAATTAAATGCATTAATTCTAACTTAAATTATAAATAGTGTAAGGACTTTGTGACGAGCCGAAAAGCAAACGTGCGAGTAGCACGGGACGGAGGGAGTATCTTTTTTAGCCGAGGGGAGTATGTTTTTTTTATAATTATGTATCTTTTTTTAATAAAGTGGTTGTAAGATCCCCGTAGTTGCGTCGAAATTTTAATCCCGTCAATTGCTTACTTTTGGAAATTGTTTAATTTGTGAATTTGTGAAACTTTTTAAATGTGGGAAGTCCGTCGGGATGTCTTTGGGGATGTCCGCCACTGTGCAGTGGGATGTCCGTATGACGTGGCATCCGCATTGGGAAGTCCGTATGACGTGGCAAGAAGTGTTTTTGGGATGTCCACCGGGATGTCCGTCGGGACGTCCGCACCACTGCGGATGCCCATAGCTAAGAGCATGGAAGTGGGCCTGAACCCACTTTTATTCATTTTTTACTCACTGCTCTTCCCTAAGAGCATCCGCAGCGGTGAGCAGGACGACGTCCGTCCGTCCATGCTAGCGGCACGACACCGCTGTTCGCCGTTGTGCTCTTGCCGCTGGTGCGACGCTGCTCGATGCATCGAGCACGTCCGTGCCAGCGAGCAGCGTACGTGGCAGCCTCCCATTGGCCAACGGCATAGCCGTTGGCAATTTATTTATTTTTTTAAATATCCGATTAAAAATAAAAAAATATTTTCCCACTTCCCAAAAAATTTTCCCCCAAAAATACACATTATCATCTATAAATACCCCACTTCCACACAAATAATTCACACCACACTACGCAATTCTCATCTAAATTCTCTCATTTCTATTCTTTCAATTTTCAATCTTTCTTTCACTCACAACAAAAAAATGTCCGGCTCCGGCGATCACCCCTCCGGCTCCCACGGTTGGAACCCCGATTGGTTCGGTTCACAATCATTTTCTAGTCCAGAAACGGAATATACGACCCCTCCTCAAACCCAAGGTTCGCAAGTTCCGGGTGGCTACCGGCCTTACCCGATCGACGACCAAGATGTCCCCGAAGGGCAATACGGGTGTACACCCGAGCCATCCGTGCCTAGAGCGGGAGGGAGCGGCCCCTCTCAAACTCCTCATCTTCCTACTCGCGGTGTCCGCATCCCGTACACTCCGGGGGAGATGGAGCAATTATTCAAAGCGTTCTTGTCAATCTCTGAAGATCCGGAGGTTGGCACGTACCAATCCAGTGACCATTATTGGTGCCACATCTGTCGCCGGTACAATCGAAACTGGCCGGCTGGAACAATCGAGCGCAACTAAAATATGGTGCGCAATACCATATACATAGCCAACGAAGAAATCCAAAAGTTCCAGGGGTATTACCTCCAGGAAGAGCGGTCGGCGGGGAGCGGCAGGAGCGAGCTCAACATCATCAGTGCCGCCTTGGCGACTTACCAATCCATCAACTACAAGCCGTTCAAGTACCTCAACATTGGCAGGAGACGCGGTCGCATCCGAAGTATAGGGGAGGCGTATCATCCTCCTCTAGCTCCTCCTCCAAACGGTCGAGGTCGGTATCTCTATCCGACACCGGCTCCGAGGATGTGGCTAGCCAACTTGCCGGAGCTAACTTGGGTAGCCCCGACGCCGGCCCGAGCGGTTCCCAACGCCGGCCGCAAGGAAGGAAGAAGACGGCGGCCAACCGTGGGGGATTTTGGCCCAACTCAATTTGGCCGATAGGTCAAATATGACTCCCGAGCAACTTCGATCGCATGTGGCGATGATACGGGGTCTCCAAAGAACATTGAGGGTAGAGCCAGATGAATAGTCATCCACGGGGGTAATTTTTATTTTTTAGGTGTTTAATTATGTAATTTTAAATTTTTAGGATTTTAATTATGTAATTTTTAAGTTTTAGTATTTTAATTATGTAATTTTAATTTTTAGTATTTTTATTATGTAATTTTTAATTTTTTGTAATTTGTAATAATATTTTGGGTATTTTTAATGTATTTTAATTTTGTGTAAATGTTTTTATTTAAATTGAATAATAGAATAGTGTGACTCTTGTGCTTGTCCTTGTGGAAGAGCACATATGTGGGTGTGGTGCTCTTGACTAAGAGCATCCATTCTCCACTGCACCACGCACCATCTGTTTAACCTTTGCAGTCTCACTCCGGATCTTCTCCGAAGCACCACCGCTCATCAAAACCCTAACCTTCTCCGCAACTCCTTCTCTGTCAACCGTCGCCGCATCGCCAAGATCTATTCCAATCACCCAATCACCAACCACCAACTTCCTGACCGTCGGCTGATCGTAAGTCACTGGGAAACAGATCATCGGAACGCCGCACCACATGCTCTCTACCACCGAATTCCACCCACAGTGCGTCAAAAAAAACCCCAACCGCCGGATTGGAAAGAACACTAATCTGATCGCACCACGGAACTATCAATCCCCGATCTCCTACCTCCTCCACGAATCCATCCGGTAAAACATTGGAATCACCTGAAGAAGTGAGATGCGCTCGAGCAACCCAGATGAAATTGACCTCACTGAGACGAAGACCATGAGCTATCTCTCCGATCACTTCCTTGCTAGTCTGAACCACGCTCCCGAACGACACGTATAAAACCGAACCGGCCGGCTTGGAACCGAGCCACTTGGTTATGTCTACTTCGGCGTGAAGGCTTCTGCTGACGGCGACGCTGCTGGCTTCGGATAAATTGATAGGGCCGACGGCGTAATTGGGCTGGTATTTGTTGAGAGCTGAAAGTGTATCGGATTCTAGCTCTTCAACTGTGTTGTGCAGTATGAAATCTGCCTTCTTCACTTCCTCAAACGCTTTGAACAGAGTATTTCCAGTGATGTCGCTTCTTTTCGATAGAGATGCCATCAAATCCCTAATTCTCATCGAGCCTACTCCTGGAACGTAGTCTATATCCACCGCGTCATCTGATGAATCAATTCATATACGGTTAACTTATTGCAAATTCCAATTGAAAATTTCAGTTATTGATTGTGATTTGTGCGTGTACCTTTCCGTAGAAAATGACCTCTTTCTTTTAGAAGATCCAGATGGTAGAGCAGCGAAAAGACGTGAGCCGGAGAAGTAAAGAAGGAGACATTGATGAGATTGTACTTGCGAGCGATGGCGGTAGGCCAGACGTAAACGGTGTCAGCAACTAAGAAATGGAGGGATTGTGGATCCGATCGGATCAATTTTCGGACGAATTCGTCGACATAAGACGGAAATATCTGGAGGAGAGTGGTCCAGTATTTCTCACGGTGGAGATCTCGGTCGTGGTCGAGAGGGAAAGCGTCAGAGATGGTGGCGTAGCGTATGTCAAGGCCGGATTCCCTAGCATCGGAGAAGGGATCGGCTTTGTGGCTGGCTTTGGATAGTTTGTGGTGGACGGATTCGAGATGAACGAAGGTAATCGTCATGCCTTTGGAGGCGAGCTTGAGAGCTAGGCTCACAAATGGGGTGTGATGGGCCCTTGGTATGGCATCGAGATCATGATACCGTGCGCCTTCTTCCCAACATTTTCCGCCATTTTTTTTGAGAAATTTCGGAATATGGGTTTAAATTCGTTGACCTTTCGAAATAAGGGATTCAATTCGCTTACCTTTCGAAATATGGGTTCGAGACATGCAAATTTTTCGGAATAAGGGTTTTACACTTTTTATATTTATTCTCTTCATTTTTCTTATTATTTCTCTTCCAATAATTATAGATTTACTAAACTATCTTTTAACTCATCTCTCAAAAATTTCATTTTACCTCCCTCCAAACTTATTAATCACCCCATTCACCATAAGCCTGCAACGTGAGGTGATCACCCCATTCCCTGGCTCGACAACGTGAGGTGATTCAATGATGAGTTCATTGAATCATCTACATCATCCACTGGCTTGATAACTTTTCCAGCTCCGTAAGTCCAAAAATCAACACTTATTCACTTCGATGGTTCAATACTTCATTAAGAGGGTGATAAATAACACAAACTAGAGAAAGAAAAAAAATGAGAAGAGCGATAAAATAGAGAAACAAAACAATAAATGCAAGAGAGGTAGAAGAAAATGGAGAAGAAAGTCCAAAACAATGCAAAAAGAAGATCATTTTTTTCTCTAAAAATCTCTAGTGATTTCTGTTTTGCATTTATCGTTCCAACCTTTTCAAACCATTTTCAGAAAGTTGATCGCATATGGACTCAATTCAAGCCCACTGCTATATTTAACACTCGATCACTTCACAAATCCCTAAACTAATTAAATTTCAAAAATAAGTATTGAAACATGTTATACTACTACTAGGTTTGAAGATTGCAAATTAACCGAAGCAAACTTTCCCAAAAAAACAAAACATACATTCAGATCAGCAAATGCATAGTTCTATGTATACTAGAATATCACACATACAATATACCGGGCCTCAGATCATCACAAATTCGTTAGAGAACAAGTGGTCAACCAGGTTCGTTTACCAATCCAACCGGACTTGGAGTTCTTTCTCTTGAAACCAAATTTACTTTAAACGCTCGTTTCTTATTATGTGCAATCTTTCAGCTGAAGTTACAACGAGACTTGTACGAAAATTTTGTCCCGATGGCTTATGGTGAATACATAAAGAAAATGAGCAAGTAGAGCACCCTTCCGACCAACCATACTCCAGTCTATCTTTTTTCGCCACTCATCTAATAAATTTTCATCGATTTTAGGAATGGGGAATGGGGTGATCACCTCACGTTGCAGGCTTATGGTGAATGGGGTGATTAATAAGTTTGGAGGGAGGTAAAATGAAATTTTTAAGAGATGAGTTAAATGATAGTTTAGTAAATCTATAATTATTGGAAGGGAAATAATAAGAAAAATGAAGAGAATAAATATAAAAAGGTGTAAAACCTTTATTCGGAAAAATTTGCATGTCTCGAACCCATATTTCCAAAGGTAAGCGAATTGAATCTCTTATTTCGAAAGGTCAGCAAATTTAAACCCATATTCCGAAATTTCTCTTTTTTATCTTTTGATCTTCAGATTATTGTGTCTGCTAAATCTCTCTACTTGTTATACTTCAATTGGACTGTATATATATTATATTATATAGGACTCCAATAATTAGATGAATTATTGCTCGATTTTGTACACCTTGGTTGACACGTTTGGAACCGTAGAAGAAAATGGTACGTAGAGATGCGACGGCGGAAACCACAACGCAAGATCCTCTAAAACGCAGTTTGCCAATCTAGTCAAACCTTCTTTTTTTTGGCAACCAACACCTTCAACAAAATTTTGTTCTTCGTTTTTTTTTATCATTATTCTCCATTTTTATATATTTATTAATTTTGTGATATTTATAAAATAAATAAAGTACTAAAAACTAAAAATACACTTAATTAAATAAAAAAATTACATACTTTAAATTCCTAAAACTAGATCACTAACTATAAAATAAACTATTGATTCCGAATTAGTTTGAGTATGCCAAAAAATTTCGATCAAATTTTATTGGAGTTGTCCATGAGATCCATTGGAAGAGAATAATAGCAATCGTCTAGTGGTAATAACCACTAGAAGATCGGGATTAGTCTTTTGTGATCGGGTTTGGGACGAAGTCGAGGAGAAGATAAAGTATTTGATGAGCCGGAAATCGAGTTGAGGAATGCGCAATCAAGGAGGTGAGTAGAAAATTGGACGAGTGATGGATCTTCAGTGACAAATTTTAGATAGTGTTTCACAAACAATTTGTAGCTTGTCTATTTAACTAATTGCCTAATATGTATTGGTAAATTGATGTAGAAAAGAAATACTAAAACATTTGCCTTTTATTGAAATGAACAGGGTAAACATGCAAATAGTAGTGTTTGGCGTTTAGGTTGTGTATTAAATTCGCTTACGAGTCCAAAGCATTTTTGGATTACCTTTTTATGTTGCTATTTCTCATTCCATCTCTCCAATAAATTTATGATTTCTTCAAATTAAAAAGTACTAGTACATGATTTACGTTCGGTTTCAGTTGTCTCTAGCTTCTGTTTTTGTCATAACTGAACGAATGATGCCGGCTATCTTGTGTAAGCAACAATATTGCACCGCTATAACTTATAGTATATAGAGACAGACTGTGTACATTAACATCCTTGAAAAAAGAAAAAATGGGGAAGAAAAGGCTACATGCCATTATGATCGGATTCTGCTACCAAGGCCATGTCATCCCCTTCACCAATCTGGCTATCAAGCTTGCTTCAAGTGGATGTGTCGTCACGTTCGTCCACCCCGAGTTCGTTCACCACATGCTAGCCAAAGCTGACGGCGTTAACGTTGCAGAGGCCGATCCCTTCATTCGAGCTCGCCAGTCGGGTCTAGACATACGTTACACCACAATTAGTGACGGGTTCCCTCCGGATTTCGACAGGATAATCAACTACAAGCAGCACTGGGAGGCTATTTTCCTCGATTTCCCGTCACGTGTGGATGAGTTAATCGGAAACATAATCAACTCCGATGATGAGGCTTTTGAGCATTTCTTGGTTGCTGACACTTCATATTCTTTGCCTGCAACTATTGCTCATAAATATAACATGTTGAATGTCTCCTTTTGGACACAGCCTGCTCTTGTGTTTATATTGTACTATCACTTGGATCTTCTCAGAGAGAGGGGCTATTTCCCAGTACAAGGTATGTGATGTGCTGTTGGCTATTTCATTGCATTATTGCTCATCTAAAAGCTTAATCAGTTTAGAAGAGTTGTTTGGGTTTTGGCTTGATGAACAGGTGATGAGGAAAATGTTGTCATAGATGTTATACCAGGAATTGAGGCCATCAAGATTAAGACCAAGGACTTGACGTCCAATTTTCACGATTGGGACGAAACAAGCATCACCAGAAGGATTATGGTGGAAGCATTTGAGAAGGTGAAGCAAGCAGATTTCATCCTCATCAACACAGTAGACGAACTCGAACACGAATGGGTTTCAGCTATGAACCAGAAGCAGCCTACTTATGCAATAGGACCTGTGAACTTCTCCAAACTTGATGTTCCAAAGAGTCTATGGTCCAAGACAGATTGCGCGGAGTGGCTGGATTCGAAGCCTCGTGGGTCTGTTTTGTATGTTTCATTCGGCAGTCTTGCTCAGAGCAACCAGCAGCTAGCTGAGGAGATAGCTAATGGGATTCTCCTCAGCGGAGTTCACTTTGTCTGGGTGATTCGCGACGGTGCAGACATGTTACCAGATGGTTTTGCGAATGAGAGCAAGGAGCGAGGGGTGATTGTTTCATGGTGCAATCAGAATGAGGTGCTCTCCAATCCTGTGATTGGAGGATTCCTAACGCATTGTGGATGGAACTCAATTCTTGAATCCATATGCTGCGGTGTTCCAATGATATGCTATCCCTTTTTCGCGGACCAACCAACTAACAGGAAACTAGTGGTTGATGATTGGAAGGTGGGGATTAATCTCTGCGACGGAACATCAGTTGATAGGAAAGAAGTTGCAGAGAAGATTAAGGAGTTGATCGGTAGTGAAACTTCAAATTCGTTGAGGGGTGAGATGAAGAGGATGAGCTCGGTGGTGCACAAAGCATTGGATGAAGATGGCTCCACGCACACAAATTTTCATCGATTTCTCGAGGATTTGTGGGCTAAGGCTGCTACTGGTGCTACCCATACCCATGGCTGAACATTTTTTTACCATTCAATACACACACAATCGGTAACTGCAAAAACAAACTAAGGTCCTGTCTGATGAATGTAGTATTGTATAAGTAAAACGTTTTTTTAGAGAAGTTTTATTGAATTAAATTTTCTCATTTTTTCTTTTCAATTTATTTATGCAAAAAAAAATCTGTATTTTTATTAGTATACATTTTTGTCACAAAAAATCTCTGTCCGTTTACGAAAATTTGTCTAATTTTTACCAATTTGCATTTAACTTGATCATTTCACAAATAAGATTACTTTCAATTGTTTTGTAAATTTTATAATAAATAAATTAATTAATTGTAACATTTGTATTAATTTCATCAACCAAACTTTTAATTTATATTATGTCTTAGACATAGTCTTTTCAACCAAACATCAATATAAAATTTAGTAGTACTAATTTAGTCCAAGACATAGTCTATTTAACCAAACATCAATATAAAATTTAGTAATACTAATTTAGTCCAAGACAAGGCCCATCTTATTTTATCCTATATTGAATCTCATTATTATTTTATCTTTCCAACCGAACGCCTCCGTAATGCACTATCAGCAATAGACAGTAGTTGTTCTTTCCAACATAGTGGTGAAATAAAGAAAATTTGCGATTGTAAATTATGAATGATATAGTAACTAGTAAAGGAGATCATGGTGTAGTTTAAGGAATTTATTTTCACTTTATAATCAATTAGAAACAGCTTACAGAGAATCACTTGTTAGGAAGATTTACTGAAATAAGAACAATCAGATATACTGAAAGGTGTGAACAACACTTTCAGATCAAATTAATTTGACGGTTCTACCAATATTTGATCGGATACAATTCAGGTTTCGAAAATATTCGTATATAGATTATGTAATATCTCTTTGAACCCAGAAATTGATCATAAGAAGAGGCTGAAAACGAAGAGTCGCATCTCTTCGTTTCTTAACTGTTTCTAATAGTTTTTGGCGGAAAAGGAAATTGCAAAATAGCCCTTCAACTTTCGAAAATTACGTTTCTGGATGAATTTTCTGTACTGCAACTTTAATGGAAATAAAAAATTTCCATTGGACCCCGCTACTCGGGGGCGCTGCCCCCGAACCCTCGTCTAATCATAACGAATTCAAATAAGTGTACACTCCGCATTTCCAACTTATTTGATGTCTCATTATGATCACGTTGATCAATCAAGTTAATCCAATTACACTAAAATATCCAACAATCCTCCCCTATTTTAGTGCAATCCTTGATCAACTAAAACAAGTCATCTCAAAATTCAAACTTTTGCATAAATGAAATATCGTAACGATTGAATTTCACCTTAACACATTATACATTCGAATACCCATGGTGTCTCTAAGGATTGAACCATGAGAACTCACTTTGAATACACGAAGATAATGTACACAAATGTTTACATACAAATATGTTCTATCTTGACACTATATTTACTAGCCTATGTCCTTATCCTTCATAAACATGTCAAAGCCAAGTCCTAGCTTCTTGAAGCGGCTAATCTCATGCTTATATATGTAGTTCCTTTATTCTTGCACCTACATATGCAATTTTTCAATATTAAGAATATATACATTCAACCTCCTTAACTTGTAGGTTTGAACACATACCTAGGGATGATTCTTTAATGTGTTCCAATCTCCAAATATTAAGCCTTCCACATTGAATTCAGCATCTAGTGTCATACTAAATGGGAATTGAGTATCTTAATATCAGAGATTTGTAGTGGACTTTAATCTCATCCCTATAGTCGACTTCTGCACAAGATCTCTACTTAACCCTTTGGTCAAATAATAGGCTAAATTATTGTGAGTTCTCACAAACTCCACAGATATCACACCATCCGTAATAAGTTCTCAAATCATGCTATGTCTAACACCTAAGTGTCTAAACTTTCCATTATACACTTGACTATATGCCTTAGCCAAGGTAGTTGCACTATCGCATCTGATAGATATAGATGATATTGGTTTAGGCCACAATGGAATTTCATAGATTAAATTTCTTAGCCATTCAGCCTCTTTACCAGCTGCTGCTAATGCCACAAACTCTGATTCCATTGTTGAATTTGTGATACAAGTTTGTTTCTTTGATGCCCAACATATAGCACCACCTCCAAGAAGGAATACCCAACCACTTGTGGAAGAATGATCTTCCATATTAGTAATTCAACTTGCATCCGAATAACCTTCAAGAACATAAGGGATTCCAGAATAAGACAAACTATAATCCATGGTTCCTTTTAAGTATTTAAATACTTGATTCATTGCTTGCCAGTGGATTAAACTTGGATTGTGAGTATATCGACTCAATTTTCCAACTGCAAAGGCTATATCGGGTCTAGTACTAATCATGGCATACATGAGTGATCCAATAGCCTTTGAATATTCAAGCTGATTCACAGCAACTCCTTTATTAGGCACGAGTTTTGCACTAGGATCAAAAGGAGTCTTAACTGGAGAACAATCTTTGAAATTAAATTTTTCCAACACTTTCTCAATATAATGTGATTGAGAAATGGAAATTCCTTGTTCTCCGTGTGTGATCTTAATTCCAAGAATCACATCAGTCTTCCCCTTGTCTTTCATCTCAAACTTAGATGACAAAAATTTATTTGTTTTATCCACTTGATCTTGGTCAGTACCAAAGATCAACATGTCATCTACGTATAAGCAAATGATCACCCATTTTCCAGTAGTGTCGAATTTGCTATATACACACTTGTCTGCTTGGTTTAATACAAAACCATTAGACAACACCACGTCATCAAACTTTTGATGCCATTGCTTGGGGGCTTGCTTTAGTCCATAAAGAGATTTTATCAATTTACATACCTTATGTTCATTACGAGGCATGACAAAGCCTTCTGGTTGTTTCATGTAAATCTCTTCATCTAATTCACCATTCAAAAAGACAGTCTTAACATCCATTTGGTGAATTATTGTTTATGTATAGCAGCAAGTGCTAACAATAATCTAATGGTGGAAATCCTTGCAACATGAGCATAGGTGTCAAAGAAATCAATTCATTCCTTTTGTCTAAAGCCTTGGATAACCAATCTGGCTTTATATTTGTTTATGTTTATGCTTCTATATACCTTCATCTTCGTTTTGAAGATCCATTTACTATTCAAAGGTTCACACCCATGTGGTAAATCAGTCAGTTTCCAAGTATTATCTTGGATTATAGAATCCATCTCATCTTGGATTGTCTCTTTCCAAAATGCAGCATCCCTCGATGTCATAGCCTCTTTGTAGGTCCTTGGATCATCACCAATATTAAAACAATATTGATATTGAAAGTTAATTTCATTCATTGATCCTTCTACCAAGTACAATTGGAAATCATCATCAAAAGACTTAGCTTTTCTTGCTCTACCACTCCTCCTACCCTCAGGAGGTGTATTAGTCACTTTGTTCGTCACATCATAGTTACTAGAGCTTGCAATCATACCTCCAGGTTTAGGTAAAGATGTGAATCTATTCTCACTTCCAAAATCAGCATCTCTTGACTCAATAATAGAGTGCACGGATACGTAGTCATTAGGTTCTATTACATAGAACCTATAACAGACAGAATTTTTGGGATAGCCAAGAAATACACAATCTATACCTCTTTGACCTGTGGTCTTCATTTTAGGGTCAGTTAGTCTTACCACAGCCCGACAACCTCAAACTCTGAGATAACTCAGTTTTGGTGGTTTTTATGCCAAAGTTCATAAGGGGTTATATTGTTACTTTTATTAGGAACTATGTTCAATAAGTAACAGGCTATTAACATAGCCCCACCCTAAAATCCTTCACTTAGGCCAGAATAGCACAACATTGAATTAACCATTTCTTTCAACGTTCTATTCTTTCTTTCTGCTACACCATTTTGTTGTGGTGTAAATGGAGCAGTGGTCTGATGTACTATACCAGTAGATTCGAAATATACTGGATCATAATACTCACATCCCCTATCAGTGCGAAGAACTTTAATCTTCAAACCATGATGAAGCTCTACACTTTCTTTGAAAATTTTAAATTTATCAAGAGCTCCATCTTTTGAATGGCACAAATACACATTGCAATATCTAGTAGCATCATCAATAAAAGTAACTACATACTTTTTATTACCAAGTGATAGAGTCGAATGAAAGTCACACAAATCACTGTGTATAAGTTCTAATACCTTAGTATCTTTAGTGATATGTTTATTGAAAGGTTGGCGAGTAATCTTAGTTAACATGCAAGATTTACATCTTTCAACATTCAATTCAAAAGCTGGTATTAAACTCGTTTTCGATATGTCTTTCAATCTCTTATAATGTACATGTCCTAATCTAGCATGCCACAATTCTGATTTACTAACATGATTACTAGAACTTGTAGAAGTCATGCAAACAGAATTATTAACAAAAGAAACATCTAGGTTCAACTTGAACATGCCACAAAAGATAACCGAAACCAATAAAAGTACCATGTCTTGACAGAATGTATTTGTCACTTTCTAAAACTGGTTTATAACCACAATTATTTAATACAATACCAGATACTAAGTTTTTACGAATTCCAGGTACATACACAACATTTTCTAAAACTAAAGAGTTTCCGGAAGTAAATACTAGGCTAACATTTCATATTCCTTTGATTGGTTCAGTTACAACGTTGCCCATCTTCAAAGAAGATCCATCTTCAATTGATTTAAAATCTTTGAACCATTGACGACCCCAGCCAGGGGCTGCCGCCCCTTAGACCTCGCTACTCGGGGGCGCTGCCCCGAACCCCGTCTAATCATAACGAATTCAAATAAATGTACACTCCGTACTTCTAACTTATTTGATGTCTCATTATGATCACGTTGATCAATCAAGTTAATCCAATTACACTAAAATATCCAACATCACTTACCATGAAATGACCACTGCAAGCCTCGAAATCCAAGATACGACGGCAGGGAAATGCCTTATGGTTCAGTCTCCGTTTTCCACTGTAGAAAGTAAGAGTCTGTACATAGGATCACCACGACCTAACACATGCCTTTCCCAATCAGATGCCACCAGCTCAAAATTCAATTATCAATTTCTTTACAAGAAACAAAAACCTTTGCATTCATTTCGAGCCCCAGAAAGTTCATATCTTTTCTTCTCCTCCCCATTCCAAACAAAAACAAACCATTTCCTGTAGCAAGCACGTAATTGGGGCTATTCTATTAAACTGAGTATAATAGAACTAAATAAGATCCTAACCTCAAATACTCAAAACAGAAAAGTTCAGTAATATAACACCATTTGAGAGCAAAAATACAATTTTCCGGCATATTAGCAGAGTGATATTACAACTCCCAACATCAACCACCAGAGATCTCATTGGATCATCATAGACAACACTCCAGTGATACGCCTGCAAATTCAAAATATTTTATGACTCAAAAATAAACAAGAACAGAGTAAGATTCCAGATAGTGTCAATATAATGGAAAATCAGACTAAATTTCCTGGATGGAGGCACGAGCTTGAATGAGATAAGTTCATAGTGAAGGGGGAAGGAAGATTCTATTTTCTTGATCTAAATTTTCAAAGTAACATGTTATTACAGATCTTTTGAACACCTTTTTGGTTAGAAGTTTTATAACTACATGTGAATAAGGGCATGACATGACCTTTTCGTACACATCGTGATTATTTCATTCCTCTTAATATTTATTCCGGATACTTGATCTCCTGCAGTTTTCCTTTATTACCAATCCACCATACTTGATCAGTGCATTCAATCAAAATGGAGTAGTAGATACATACTCTATCCAATGCCAAAACCCCGGGAAGTTTTCCTCCTTTAAGAACCTCCCAAACAACCGCAGCATTTTTGAGAAAATTATCATGTGAATAAGGCTTTGATATCCAGAGTGATTCTTCAAATTCCATTTTTCCAACGAAAGTCACATTGCAATTGGTTAGAGTACCAAGTGCTTCAGCAAGTTTAAAAGTCCCATCTTTGTCCTGCACTCTAGAGCTAAATCTCAATGGGCCAATCCTTGTTATTTTCTGAAGCAAATGAAAAAATTGTCAAGAGAAGCTGAAAAATTCACAGGATACTACTTATGCAGGGAAAACCTAGCAATTGCATTTTGCAAACGAAAAATAAATAAAGTAAGCTACTCAAAGAAACCGTTAAATATAGACCATGTCTATCAGTACAGAGCCATCACTCTAACTGGTGTGAATCATCTATTAGATCTCTCATCTCCGCTCCAGAAAGATAGCTACAGTGGATTGCGACATAAAATGTGTAGTTGAAAGAAAAGATTTTCTGTAACATTAGCACCTTGCTCTCTGAAAGAAAATGCACCATCTCTTCTAATGATCTTGGTCCAATATCAACAGGTTGCCAACCTGAAAACACACGAAGTCTCATTTAGTTATAGCATGCCCAATCGTCCATCACACATGCATAGAGAGAAAGTCAGCAAGGTGCTTCTCAATAATTTACCTTCGGGAATAGAATGAACATAAGCTATCTGAATCTTCTCTGACACATGATCTGTGATGCACCAAACATCTTGAGGCAGAACAACTGGAATATTTCTAGACTTTGCAGACTCCACTATCTTAGCAGCTTCTTATAGAGCTCCAGTTTCATCAGAATGGGTGTTCCTAGAGCATGCATAATTTGAAAAGCCATATTTCCAACAAAGACTAAACCATCACATGTAGATATTAAAGACTGCAAGGCTGCAGCTTTGTCTGCCAGTTTGCTTCCACCTATCTGTGCATGAAACGTTGAAGCCCTATGACTAATATAGAAGAAGGTTTAGAAGATATATGTAATTCTAGATACATTTGTTTAAGTTGAGAATATGACATTACAACAGCCATATAGGGCCTTCCAGTGATTTTGATGATTTCCTTCAGCTTATATAGGCCCTCCTCAAAGTAAAACCCAGCGATGCAGGCATTGCAAAATTTAGCAGCACCAACTGTAGAAGCAAGAACTTTATGAGACTCCGAAAAGGCATCATTGACAATTATATCAACCCCAGAAGTAAGTTCTTTGGCAAACTCTCAACAGTTTGCTCTTTCCCCCTTGAAGCAGAAAAGATTCTCAACCAAAAGAATGCCGGGTTTTTGAATATCATCCGCATCTAAATGCATGAACCCTGAAACATGTTTCACCGGAACAACTTCAAGTTCAAGCATGGATGACAAGAAATCTGCAGCACATAGAATCATTCAACAAAAGAAGACTTGAGATAAATTGTAATGCAAAAGCTATAATGACCACTGAACTAGTAGAATTAGATACACACCTGCAACAGATTTTGTCGAGAGACTTCCTTCCATATTGAACTTAGGATTTGCACTTTCATTCCAGCTACCCACGAGAATAACTTTTGCCCTTGAATTATACAAGTACCTAATGGTGAAGAAAGCATTTTCTGGCAATGGTTTATGTTCCTTCATCCCTTGAGGTAAGATCAGTGTATCAAACCTGACCATGACAACTTTTCCAAATAGGCTCATTACTTGGGAAGTTCCTTAGGAATTGTACATTCGGAAACACAGCTGATGGATCCGCGAATTTTTGATGTTAGCAAATGCTGGTAGAGAATGAAAATGCAGACACAAAGAATTTACGTGGTTCGATTTACTGAAGTAAATCTACGTCCACGGGAAAAAGGGAGGGCAAGATTGTATTGCTTGATCTGTTTTCTACAGCTTACAAATACAAACTTGCTATTTGCTATATGGTGTTTTATCTCTAGAGAGCTTAACCCCCTCATATCAGATCTAAGTTCCATTTATATCTTGGACTAAGATCGTGGCTTGCATCACCACCCTAAGTCGTGGATGTCGTGTAGGTCATGGCCTAAGATCGTGGATGTAGCGTAGGTCATGGCCTACGATCGTGGCCTGAGTTGACACCACGTGGTAGTGGGTGTGTTGGACATCCTGTATGGGTCCACTAACTCCTTGTTCGGTCGAATACTGAGACCGAACTGCTTTGGTTGCCGATCTGAGAGTAGAGCTTGATGCCGACCTGAGAGCAGAGCTTGATTGGTTGGCTTTTACCGAGCTGTAGGCTGAGGCCGAACTCTTTGGTAATGCCGAACTCATACTCCTGCTTTGGTTGCCGATCTGAGAGTAGAGCTTGATGCCGACCTGAGAGCAGAGCTTGATAGGTTGGCTTTTACCGAGCTGTAGGCTGAGGCCGAACTCTTTGGTAATGCCGAACTCATACTCTTCCTTGGGCTTTGGGCTGATGGGCCGTCATTGCTGTTGGGCTTGTTTAGTACGCACCCCATCAACAGCAAACCAGCTCACAAAATACTAATAATAGAAATTATAATTTGTTTCGGTGAATTCTAGTGATTAAGTCACACGAATGCATAACGAGAAAACCTGGATGTAGTGAGATGAATGCTGCGTCTCCTTTTGGTATGCAGACTGAGATTTCTGGGATGGCAGCATGACCTATCCGGCGGGGCTTTCAGAGAATTGGTAGCAACAATTTGGCAATTAAAGTAGATATTTATTCGACGAAGATCAACTACTTCCATTTTTGCAACGAAACACACTCTACTCTCCTATCCCCTCTCCGTAGCTTCTATTGTACCGTATTTTTTTTTTAATTTCTTTTTTCCCAAAATATTGATGTAAATAATTAATTATCGGAAGGCGAAAGATAATTTAAAAAGCCCTAAACTGATAAGGGATAAATTAGGATAAGGAAGAGCGGCTGAGGAGAAATAGATATGGAGAAGTACTTCGGAAACGCTTATCGGGGCGACCCGGGAGTTCCTCACGCTGATCCGGAAAGGTTCGTGAACATATGGATCGGGTCCGCCGCCTTCTCCGCCCTTACCTGGATTAACCCTTACATGTGGACTCTCTCCAACCAATTCAAGTATTCTTCCACACTCACGCTACTTTCTCTGTCAATGTTTCTCTGTAACTATGCAAAATGTTTTTCATGCCTTTTTTTATATTTTTTATCATGTGGTTATGAATTGTAGGTTGTTATGTCATCATCTGTGTATGTGTTGTTTGTGTTCTCTGTAACCCTTACATGTGGACTCTCTCCAACCAATTCAAGTATTCTTCCACACTCACGCTACTTTCTCTGTCAATGTTTCTCTGTAACTATGCAAAATGTTTTTCATGCCTTTTTTTATTTTTTTTTATCATGTGGTTATGAATTGTAGGTTGTTATGTCATCATCTATGTATGTGTTGTTTGTGTTCTCTGTGCCTTAAGCTACTGAATTGTGCATAGCATTTACTAGGATGGGAAGATGTGTAGTGCCTGGTACATAATTCTACTGGTTGGTTGATGAATTTTAATGCTGTGTTTAGGGTTTAATCAAAATCTGCAGGATATTATTGGAACACTTTGTGAAGTGTTAGCTGATAGTATTTTATAGTATGTGCAATCCTTCCATGGAAGGCAGAAAAGATAAGGATGTCTCACAATACAAAATGCACAATGTTTCCAACTTATTTGTCACCAAATGTCTTTTTTTATCAACCTTTATTATTGTATAAATAAATGTGGAAGTAGGCATCTTCCAGGTTAAACTCCATCGTCTTTCTAGCAGCTTGCTATACATTGAAGATTAGATGACATCTTTCACTAATTTATTTACTTTATTTTCTTCTCTGTTGTATCATATATGGATGAAGTACTCTTTACTATTGCAGTTTGGCCTTTCCTCTATTAACATCTAATTCTTGTTAGCACAGCTTGCTTATTCCATACATGAACATCTATGTATCTTCATCCATTGTAGGATAGTTCTTGGTTGAGGCCTTATGTTCTGCATTTTAAAGCAAACACTTTGGTTATCTTTAACTGTAATTTTCCCCACTCAATGTCCATAAGTTTTGCCGAGAATTTCAAATGCTTGCATGAAGCCTTAATTAGCATCTCGAATTTGTAACAGTTCAAATTGACTTGAGAATTGAGTTTAGTGTAGTTATGGTGAGAGCTTGTAGGGTCACTACTTTTAAACCATATTGATCCAGCCTGGGTGCCTTGTCCGGTTGGTTTGGTGGTTTATTTGTTATTTCATTTTCAGGTTAATTAGGTGTACATCTGGATTATTGATCCTCTGATTGCCCACAGCTGTTCGTGCTCTATCTCTTTCTTTAGATGTTACTAGAAGAGAAAATGGCACTTTGTTTCCTATTGGTCTTTCCTTCTTCATCTTACATGTTGCTCAAATGCTTCCAAAGCAAACACTTTTTTACCTCTTCCCTTTTGACTTGCTACTTCTATTCCTTTGAGGTCCACTTCGTTGCTATTCTTGCATCTTTATGGATCCTTTCAGTTCATATGCACATTTTCTTTAACAATGCAGTTGGCATGACAAAGCAATGCTTTTTGAACAATATCACTGGAAGAAAGCGCGTGCCAAGAATCAACCATATCAATTCCAGGTACCTTCTTCTCATGTTTCAGACATAACAATGTCGGGGAACTCATACTGCTACATTTGGCTTCTGCACCCTCTCTAGCCTTTTGTTTCTTACATATGATTTTGATTTTCTTCAACAGTGGAATCAAATGGACAAAAAAGTGCGAGACTCATACTACTTCAATTGGCCTGTCTACTTCCCATAGTCTTCTTCAGCACCAGAAGCCTTCTTCTTTTACTGGAGATTACTATCTTAGAGAAGTAGGCATAAAAATTTCCCTCCCTTCAAAAGAATACAACTGTAGTCCGGATCGTTGTCTTCATGTCTTGTTAAATTCCCTTTTTGAACCAAATTCTTATTTGGTGTCTGGTTATGGTTCCATCAACTTTATGCTACATTCAATCTTTAGCCATGAATATTACAACCTGGATTCTATATATTGCTATGTACGTCTCCCATGAGAAATGGCCTATTAAGAGCCCGAAACAATTCACATACCATGACCATCAACCAAGACGGGCTGGAACTCTTGCTAATTTGTGACGGGGTTCGATTTGTTATACTAGATGGGTGTGTGTGGTGTGAGTGCGCTGCGTGCATGCAATTTTATAGTACTAATTGTTTAAAATTCCGAATATCTACTTTGGATATGATATTCAAATTGTAGAATTGAGAGGATTTTGAAGTTTGTAATTAATTTGGATATGATATAATTGACCGGATTTGAAGTTGAAATTTAATTTCAAATCCAAATATTTTGCAATACCAATTAGTGAATTTGAAATCGAAGACTCCATTTTGCATCCTCGATTGCATATTTCCATGGTACCAACCAAATCTAAAAAGGTTAAAATGTTTGACATTTGCACAAAGAATGAAATGAATCGGTATCTAACCATGGATAACATGAATCATAGTCTCTACACTACAATAATTACATTACTGTGATAAAAAAAAAATGTACTACTATAAAGTAAGTTTTTTAAAATTCATGGGGCCCTGGGTGATTGGAAATATTTTCTTTTTTAAAGAAGTTTACTACTAGAAGATTGGTTCTTGCATCATGTATGAGTAAATATACAAATCTTTATTTTGTATAAGTAAATTCAATATGTGAGATTACTAGTATTTACTTGTTGGATTCTGTCAAAACACCATCGTCTTCTTAATTTTTGAGTTGGTTGAAGAATTGAGATGTTTTTCAGTAAAATGGTACAGATGGAATTAAAAAAGGAAGGTTTTGAAAACCTTGAAATAAAATTTGTTGATGGATTATTTGTACACACCGATTGATAAATAAAATGAGAAAACCTTGGACAAAATATACAGAAATCCTTGAAAAATACGTAGATAACAATCTCTTCACTTTGTCCCAATAACAGAATGAAGATGATTATGTGTGCATGGAATGACGAGAATGCCCATCTGTCCAAAACCGAACTCCTGCTCCGCTTGGTCTAACAGCTTCAGAAATCGAGGGTCAGATAGAGAGCTCAGCTCCACAACTGACCTCTTCAAAGTGTCATCATCAAGTGTATGGACCGCGAATTGCCCCTCCTTAACATCTACGGGCAAGGCATCTTCTTCTTCTTCTTCTCTAACATCTTGACTTATGCACGTTCAGATGATCTCATATCTTTGTACAATTGAACTACTCCACGAAAGTTAGTGCTACCAAATCTCCATTTACTTTTAGAAACGACTCTCAAGATCCATGTAGGCCACAAACTCTCCCTGGGAGAAGATTGCAGCAATCCAAAAATAGGAATGGAGTCAATGATTTATTTAATCAATGATAATCAAATAAAATGCTCACGCACTGGGAAGATATATAATGCTTAGGCACTGTATCTCAAAAAGAATATAGGAGTATTACACAGACATCCCATCACCTAAATATGGAGCATCCATCCAAATAGCTCGACTTAATATACAAAACTACAATAGATGACGTATTCTAGTCAATAAATTCGTTTACCCCCGCTGTAATTACTAGGTGGGGACCGTGGTGGCACGACAAGGAGATTATCATTCGCACATCCAACAACAAACAAAGACTCAAATTTGCAAAATATAAGTGAGGATTTTTCCTGTTGCGTTGACAATAAGGTATAATCAATCCATTTCTCAAGACCCAAGGCCATCCACAGCAGGATGCTCGCACTGTTGGTGAATTGAAATTGAGAAAACTTACATAATTTAAAAAGAATCTAAGCGGTGCTTTCAATGTCCTTCATTGTCCATGAGATCTGTTTGTGTGAGGCTTTCTTATACGAATTCCACAAAGCAGTCTCGTTGGTTTTGGTCACACTAGTCGTAATCCTGATACGTAGGGTGGTCAACATCTTTCAAAACATTCGCCTACTACCAATTTATATGTAGGCTGCTAAACTTCTAGATTTTTGGAATGACTAACAATACATCAATGACTTTCTCTATTTATATCACTCGTACTATACCAATTTTATCTTCAAACTTGTGTCGTCTACTACCAAAGACTCTTTTATGGACGAAGATAGTATACGTTTTCTTAACTTTCAACCAGAATAATCAATCGAACAAGAATATTAAATTGAACAATACACCTAATAATCATCACAAAATGGGAATTTTTAAATGTTTATGCAATCAAAGACAGGTAAGCTAAATAAACAAAAAATACACAATCACCAAAAACCTCGATAAGGATCAGCTCACAAGCAACTGTTCGGGGGTGATGCCGAATATTCCTAAGATGATTCCGAGTATAATCAAATCAAAGACACCTAGGCAGAGAACAAGGCCCTGGGAAGTGTGCCAAGAAGAAACAGTACGGGATCGTAAAGGAGAACAAAGGTGGCTGGAGGAGGACTATTGTTGCCTGGCTGAAGGTGGGTGTAGAAGGAGAGAGTAGAGGTAAGGTGGCGGCACTGAAGCCTTTGGTGAACATGAATGTGTGTTAGGGTTTCAACTTTTCTTTAACTATCTTAAAGGCATATCAATACCTCTGAATATACAAAGTTATGATGTTTAAAATAATTTTCAGTCTATAACAAATTTGCAGTATACCGGTACACAAAACTATATGAAAATTCCTACCATTATGGGTCCAAGGTTATCGATAAGGTATCATATCATACCAAAAAAAAACTAATTTTTCAATACTTATACAATACTATGGTCAATTCCATATTTTTTCCCACCTCTAGGTAAAGGCTCAGGGGGGCAATGAACCAAAACAATGAGACGAGAAGTGCGTCAAGAAGTCATTTGAAATCACAGCATGCTATTTAGATCCCAAATGTAAATGCATAGATCAATTCCTTTTAAAATAAGTTATGGAAGCTAGGCTTGGAATTGATTAGGATGGCCAAAGATGGTGGAATTATGAAGACAAAATGGAGAAATTATGAGGGAAATTAGAAGATAAAATGAAAAGAAGATCTAACACTACTCCAAAACATAATGACTTAAATGTGCTAATGGAATTTCTGAATGTTCCTTTGTACTAATACTATTGTTTTCCTAAGGAAAGGCAACAGTCATATGGAGTTAGGCAAACACTGCAATGCCACATATTTCCAAACAGTAATCGTAGATCATGTTATTGCATACTCACAGATACAGGAAAGCGAATAACAAGCAATCTATAGCAATTGATTTTAATATGAGCCTGAAATCGTATTCTGCAAACATCATACAGGCTACAGCAAAATAAAATAAATACTGTCAAAAGCAGTAACCACAATTTTACGTATAATGAAACATAGCGGGATTAATCCATAAAGAAAAAACAGTAACTCATACATTCAACTGGTTTATATCCGAATGCAGGGTAACAAAGTAGTGTTGCAAATTGAGATTATCCAAAATGAAATTAGCACCAAACTTAACTAGACAATATTATAAATGGTCAAACTACTTGGATCTCTGCCTCATCTTTCGGCGCTTCCTCTTCAATCTCCTCATACGCTTCTTCTTCCACTGTTGAAATCAATCCACAAAGATTTAATAAAACAATCATGAATTGAGTGATAAAAACATAAAATTGAATAGAGGATTGAGAAGTAGTAATACCTTGGCTCTCATAGTGAGAGAGAAATCTTTCTCAGGCTACGGCGCTTCCTTGCTGGTGGTGAAGAGAGTTGCAGTGTAACACTGAAAAGGCGAGGGTCTTGAGCTCCTTTATTAGGGGTGCCAATTTTAGGTTGAAAATACTTGGGCTAGGCTTTTACAGATTTGGGCTTTCATTAATTTTTAAAGTTCAGCCCAGTTAGAAATAAAGGCTCTCCTTAAAATTTACAGATCATAATTTCTTAGAAATAAATAAGATTTCAGTTGCTATGCCTCCGATGCATTATGAAATTCGTTGTGGAATTGCGGCGGATTGAACTTTGGAGCTTCAAGGAGATAAGGCAGTCATTTTCAGTTTGAAATATTTACCACGAAATCGAGTGTTCTAGATTTGGTGGGAAATCTGAGATAAATCATGCAACTGTCATCATTTCATTGGTGCTCAAGCACATAACTTGTACTAGTTGCTAGTATAATCTTCACTCAAATCATAATTTTCGTTTTCTCCTTTAAAAGTTGGTCGCATTTATTAAGGTTACAGAATAAAAATTTCCCATGAATTTGAGTTTCCTAAATTAAATTTGAACATGCCGCATCAAATCACGTAGGTGCATAAATCGGTTAATATAAGAAACAATATCCATTTTCATTGGTATAATCGGTATTGTTTCATGCGTGACTTGAGTTTATAAATTCCTCTCAAAGTTTGCCAAAATTCCAAATAGAGTAAGTGATATAATTAACGAAATTCACTCCAAGCCAAAAGATCATGTTTTTGCCATCAACTTTTAAATTAGTACCCCTCTATTCCATAGTAGTAGAGATATTTCTTTTCGGCACAGAGATTAAAAAAAATCTATGTATTATGGAGTATTCAATAAAAAGATAATAAAGTAGAAGAAAGGAAAAAATAGCAATAATAAAATAAGAAAGGAGGAAAAGAAAGAGTTTTTATTAAAAAAGAAAATAATTCTACTAGAACATCCAAAATAGAAAAAATTACTCTACCAAAGGCTAGTCAAAATTTGCAATTTTAAGAATCAATATCCCATATAATAATTGATATCACTTTAGTAGTAGAAAAGTTAACATCGCATTCTTCACGGTTTATTTCAAAGGAATATAATAATGAGAGGTAGTGAGTAGTGACTAATGAATTAGCCGGAGCCAAGGAAAAATAACAAAAATTACTAGAATGTTGAACTATTGGGAAATTCATTAAGAAAATGTTAAAATTATTAGTTGTAAATATAGTATATTAATAATAATGAGGGACTAACATTTTTAGTCCTTATATTTTGCTATTTGTACACTTCCGTTCCTAAATTTTAAAATAGCAACACACATCTTTGAAACTTTGATACTCCTATAATACCGAACAAAGTACTTTTGTTTTTTTTAGTTAAGAATACCCTTCAAGCATGAACATTTTTTACTTTTTTTAAACCTTTTTAAATTCAAAATACCCTTCAACCATGAACTGATTTAGAATAATAATTATATTTAAAAATATAATTATTTTTGGGTAGTGAAAGCATTAGTACCCTTCAAGGCTTCAACCATCAATTGCAAAGTTTATACAAACGGCAAAATGCAAAGAACTTCATGTGTGTGTCCAATTTGTATGGGCTTCCGTGAACCCATTATTTTGGGCTTGTGGTTAGACATCAATTATGGGCTTAAACAAACTATAATTTCTCACGGGTAACCCTAAATTTTAATACGCAATAACTCTGCATTACAAAATGGACCCAAAATTTAAAACCCACAGAATTGAATAGTCTATATGTGCGCCCACCATTTATTAAAATTCAAACTACGTACAGCTTATGCTAGAAAAGATTGTATTAATTTGACTTTGAAATGTATGGCGGTTGGGTGATGGTGGTCTCCTCTCCTGCAAAATCTATACTTTATATATTTTCTTAAATAAAAACACGAGGCCCTTGACTACCTCTTCATCTTATCCAAAACACTGGAGGCAAAGTCAAATTCAACTAAACAATTTTTCACCAACAAAGAATTCGTATCTCCCATGTTTCAATTAAACGTTCAAACAAGGCGAATTTATGTTATTAAAAATATATGTCCAGAATGGAAGGCGTGTTACATTCGGCTACAATATTATTAATCGAATATTATAATGCTATTATTGATAGGCTATGCTAGTAGCAGTTTTTTTGGGGGGCATGGGATTAGCCTTTTTTGACTTTTCGAACTACCCTAATAACTAGTATAATTGTTTCTAGAAAATTAAATCAACATTTATGCATTATTTCAAGGCTGTATCTTACCTCTGACTTAATTGATAAATATAGCACTCTTTCTATATCGACATTTTTTCAAAATTATAATGTGCCCATACCGCATTATTATAATGCATCGTACACAAAATTAACGATATCCTAGTTTTAAATTATGAAAAAGGGATCCATATCATGTTTCATATTTATTCTCTTTTAAACTTGCAATTGGTGAAAATAAGTCACAAGTCCTATAATCTATCTATTTGAAGAGAACAGAGTGTTTTTCTCTATAATTAAAAGCTTTGAAGAGAGAGCGAGATAGAGAGGGAGTACATACAGTTTATTTAAATTAAAATTGTTGGAATCCCAATTAAAAATTGGCTATAATTGAAGGTCCACATACTCATAGAGTTTTTTTTCTCTCTCAAAATATTACATTCAGCACAAATCTATGAATAAATAATGGGCTTATAATACATCCAAAATAGTGTTGCTTCTTGCTGGCGTCACATACATCAATATTCCATCTCTTATAAAAAAAATACAGACATTTTTTTTATATGAATTTTGCCTAAGTATCATTTTAGGTCTGTCAACTGCACGATAATATCATTTGAGGTATTTTGAACTTTTTCCAGACGAAAATGCTCTTTAGGCCTTCAAATGACAATTTGGACAATTCTTTCGCCATCCATCTTGCGTCAAATACCTATAATCCAATAATTTTTAACAGCAAATTTTTATATTTAAATTCAATTTGGATAGTAATTGATCTCTCATCTGAAATTCATATAAATAATACTACGAATGACAATCCAAATTAATAGCTATCTAATTTCAAAACAAATAAACTAAATATAATTCACAAATCATATATAGTAAGTTCTTAAAATGCAGTTTAAATTGAAAAAATAAAATAAAGTATCAAGTCTCAATTCACTATCCCTATATAATTGGTCATCTAATAAGTAAAAAATTAACACATACTATTTTTTACGGTAAATTTTAATTATATTTAAATTAAATTTAGATGGTAATTGAATTAAGTAGTAGTAAAAAAAATTGTTGGACTCTATGTGTTTGACGCAAGATGAGTGGCGAAAGAATTGTCTAAATTGTTCTTTGAAAGCCTTAAGGGCATTTTCGTCCGGAAAAAGTTCAAAATATCTCAAATGATATTAACTTGTAGTTAACTGACCTAAAATGATATTTTCAAAGTTCACGAACCTAAAATGATACTTTAGCAAAATTCGTAGACCTAAAAAGATGTTCTCTCAAAAAAAATTAGGAGACCGGACACATACCGCTTTAAATAAGTAGAAATTTAGGTCGTATAAAAAAATTAAAATTATGATAAAATGGATGAAGATATCCAAAGTGGCTCCAAGCCAGAATGACGTGGATATGGACCCACCGTCACACAGTAGTCATGTATATGGCCCACCTACTCAAGAATAGTACTATATAATAGTACGTGGATTAAATATTCCAGCAGATTGTCGAACCACTAGCTAATTCACACATACTTCCACCACCTAATTTATGTATGCTAGGTGGTCATGAGTCATGACCCATCAATTCACCATACATCATACATGCCATAACGCATCATGGATGAGCATGATGCCATACCAATTTCAACATGTTGCTGCTGGTTTGATTTTATTGATTATATTAAAAAACGGAAATATGTTTTGTGTTGAAAATGCAGTTAGTTCGGGATTAGTTTTGTGTTCGGTAAGAATCGTGAGAAAAACGGTTATATAAGAAAAAAAGATTGAAGAAGGTATTGTTGATGTTTTTATCTGTTAACGCATTGTCGGGGCATTTGTATAGGCTGGGAGACTTTTTAATTAAGGATAATATTTCCATTAAAATGTATTTTCAATTATCTTTTATTAGTTATGAATTAAATTTATGTTTACACACGATTTAATAATATTGCAACAAGTCAAGATTTGATTTTTAAAATATTAATCTTTATTATTTTGAACACGTTAACAATAGTAAATCATAGTATTCCTACGTTTCTGCTCCTTAGTTTTGAACAATTCAATTATAAAGATGGGATCTTTTTCACTATAATTTGACTGCTTCACACCTTGGGTATATTAATTAGCTAAATTAAAGCGGTTGCAGTTTCGGTATAATAATAATTTCATATGGTATTTATATCAATCTAAAAACATATTGCATGTGAGGGTGATCTTCAATCTACAGCGTATGCTTCATTTGTTTTCAAAGTTACTGTGAATTATTGGCAATAACGAGGAACTAAATTTTCTTGCTAATATCAGTCGTTTATGATTAGATATGCATTCAATTTGAATTTGTGAATGCTTTCTTCCGGATGTACATGTCATCAATTTTTTGGTATGAAAATGGCTAATATTATTGCTTTAGAATTGGCTATGCCGAAATTAACAGTAAAACCATAGAAATGTTTTGATCAATTTTATGTTACCTAGCGAAATTGAACTTATTCCAGTATAATATATAAGGTCATTTCAGAATTCATAGCACTCTCTGGAAAAAAGAAGTTAATTATGTTGAATTATTAATCACAACAGAACATTTATTGATATTCCTTAAAGAATTAAATTAAATTGGGCCAATTTGATTAAGGAGTCTATTAGAATAAGGTCTCTTCAAATCTCCTTCAATACATACTCAAGTCCAATAATTCTATAAAATATGGAAAGAGAATGAGATCACAAGACACTAATTCCAGGATTTGAGATTTAAAAAAAATTTAAAATCCAGAAAGAGAATATTCGAAATCACCATGTAATATTTCCTCTCCCCTCAATTTAGAAGTTTGATAGCTTATTGCCCATGCAATATTCGAACTTTTGAGTAAATATAATTAGCTGGACGGGTCGAATTCAATTGGAGTGACGAGAGTAGCGATCCTAGTCTACAAAAAGAAGATCAACTACAAAATGTAAATAGTATAATTGTCAAGAATCTATTTATCTTATTGGTGAATATCAAATTAAATTCTAGACTAGACATTAACTACTACGTCAATTAACATAACTTAATAAATTTCTAGAAATCATAATATGATATCCTCCGATAGTACATTGTAAGATAGTTGCACGTGTTACTTCTTTGAAAATAGATTGTTAGGTTACATAATTTTCATTAAATATAAAATATATATACTCCTAGTATAACTTTTAAGGCAACAACATAATGCAATTATGCAACTAGCTAGGTACGATGAAATAAACATAGAACTCAATCCGAGGGACGGGTCTCAAATCTAAGTTCCATTATATTTCTAGAACTTAATGAATTGCAGGTTGATAGATGGGGATCAATCAAATTCTTACAAAATTTTATTACAAAATCAATGAATGATTCTTAAATATTTATATTAATTTTATTAAGATATGAATATATTATCAAATACAGTTGAATTGAATATGTAAAGATCACGTTGGTAAATAAAAAGGAACATAAAGCATGTGAATAATCCAAGGTGATAATAATTTATTCAATGATCCGTGAGGAAAGTGACTCGATAATTGTCTTATTAAAACTAATTGCGACAATTGTTGTTCGTTTGAATGGGGAAATCAGAAGCAGCCAACAAGTTAGGCTTTGCTTAGTCAGAGCTGAGTCAGAGATCTTCAAAGTCCAACTTCAAAACCACTTTTTCTTCTTCAGATATAGTGATTTGATGTATTAATCACACACCAAATCATGATTTAATTAAATCATGTACCTCGTCCATCAAAATAAGTAGTGTAGGAATATTGATTTGAATCAATACTAGCATCGAATAAAATTAATTAGAGCAAGTTCTATCTTTAACCGAATTAGACTGTTTGTTTAATTGTTTATCAAATTAGATCTGATTTGAATAAGAAGATTCAAAGGACTTGATTTAGTAAATTTGTTAAAGTTGAAGGTTGTACTTGTATTTTTAGAACAGTAGTTCGAGATGAAAATTTGGAATTACACTTTAAATGCGTTGAAATTGAATCTCGGAGCTCTTTGGTATAAATAAGCACGATGTTATCGTTAAATATGAAAATAGATGGTAACTATTTTAATCATAGAATTTGATCAAATTTTAGTCTGTCATATACAATTTAAAAGCAAAATACACAATATTAAACTACGAAATTTCATTTTTTCTCATTGTTCTACATGTAAGAAATGACATCTCTTATCATTTAATTTTCTTTTCTTTTCTCTTTTCCTTTCCTCATTGAATTATTATTAAACAACGATGCTTACACCACTAAAGACAATTTTTTGTACATGGAATAAAATAATTAAGAAAAATTAAAATTTTGTAATTTTTCATTATGTTTTCAAATTTTATGGGATTATCCAGAACTTGATCGAATTTCAAATTTTAACTAAATATAATTCTATATTAAAATGGGGAAAAAGTACAGTTAGTTATATAAAAACTACTACTACTAAAGTTTATGTTTAGAACGGTAAATTAAAATAACCGAGTCACCAAATACTACTAGCTATATTATATGATCGTGAATGTCTCTAGCATAAAAGAACTAAACAAACAAACATACCTTGGTAAATAAATGGTTATTGGAATTTAATACAATAAATTAGGTAGATCCTTATTACATCATTCTAATTTTATACTAAAAGTTGATTTGGATTTTATGATCTAGCTATGTGTATATAGTTCCAAAAGAACATTGACGATGTACAATGACATTTTTTGAATCATACTATATCCTAAGTGCTATAATACTACTCCCTCCCTCCGTCCCGCTTTAGCAGTCCCAATTACTTTTGAGCACTCGTTTTATAAAAATGATAATATATAGTTAAAGTAGAGAAATGGTAAAGTAAGAGAGAGAATAATGTAAAACTATTTATTATCATTTTTACAAAACGAGTACTCAAAAGTAACTGGGACTGCTAAAGCGGGAACGAAGGGAATACATATTTCCATGAGCCATAGAAATAGTTGGTACCTAGTCCCTCTATTTCTGCAATTTTGTAATCTAAGTAGTAATGACGCTGAATCTCATTGTATTAATGAATATTTAAGTTTATGTACTAAATAATTTATTGTTGAATCAGCATACAGAGAGTGAGTTAGCCACACATTAGTAATTTACGAATGAATCGAATAACACACTGCCAACTGGGTGTTTTACATCCATGTATTTTGAGCCTTCGATTACGAGAAATTATTATTATTATAAGTTAATTACTAGTATTTAAAAGATGATAGACAATTAGGATAATAATCTAAAATATATAATTAGACTATAAATTTATTAACTCATAATAGGAGAAAATATGTCCATTGGTCTGGAGCACAAGTTCTTTAATTATTGTGTTTATTTAAATGTTTAATGTAAAAATATTAATTATGAATTTAGATTTGTTGTTTCATGTTATTAATTTTCATTGTGCATTATTTGATGACGATAAGAATTCCTAACATTGTTAATATTATTAGCGGGTATGTTTAAACCTCAAGAGGAGACTTAAATACCAATAATATATACCTTCATCTAATGATCGAATAAAGAGTACTCCCCTAAAACTAACGCGCATATAAAACTCCATTTGCTTCACAATTTAAGTAGACAAAAAAAAGTAATTGTAATAATTGGGACCTAAGAAAAATTTTAGTAGATATCCCAACAAATGGTGAAAGGATCCTTGCATCATCCATTCTTTATTTTAGTCCAATTATTTATTTGTCTATAAATATATGAGTCCTTAACTCTTTCTCATAATTATCTCAAACATTTATTTTTGAATTCAAATACATTTATTTTCTCATAATGTATGTACGAAAATCTTACTCCACCCAAACTGCAGGCTCAAATGAACAAATAAAAATATGAATCCACGCCCCTTTGATTTGGGAGTCAAAAATATGTAATGGTAAAAGGTTGGGAGAAATTGTCAAGTACGTACTACAAATCATTTAACAAAACTGATACTATTTATTTAGTAAAATTTGATATCTAATCAGACACAACATACTAGAATATGATCTATATTCATAGCTGAATTATATGTTGAACTATATATTATAAAATTATCATTGAATATAATGATTAATTAAATTTGGTTTTCATATTATCTACCTTTGCCGACATTCTCTAAACTATTACAGTATTTGATCATACTTTAAAATATCAAGTTTTGTTTAGAATTCTCTATATATAAATTGGTAGAGTAGAAGTTAAAACATCACAGTCGATTAATTTAATTGTCAATATATACAAGTTGCTATGGTGCCATCAAACATCGAATATGATGCAAGCACGTCCGTCAGAAGTTTCCGAATTACTCCACTTCGGGTGAATCGGCTGCTGCTGTATTTAGTCAACACTGAAGAATTTCAAACTCTAACGTAAATCCATTGAATCGATATTTTGTCTTTACTTCATTTTACATCACATATACTAATATACACTTTCCTTAATTTCATTGCCTTTATTTATAACTTCAAACTAAATAATTTCTTCAAAAAGATGCCAGTAAAATTTCTAAAAGTTCACTCATAAGTGTTTTTTTAGTTTGCATTAACTTAGGCGTTTTTTAATTTTTCTGAATTTTCATTTAGATTATCTGATGGTTGGGCGAATTTTTGATAGTAGTAAATGCAGGTAATGAATATAGATCACGACACAAGGAATTACGTGGTTCGATTTACTGAGGTAAATCTACGTCCACGGGAAGAAAGGAGGGCAAGATTGTATTGCTTGATCTGGTTTTCCAGCTTACAAATACAGACTTGCTATATGATATTTTGTGTCTAGAGACCCCTCTTCTATCTGATCTAAGTTCTATTTATACATTGAACTAAGATCGTGGCTTGCATCACCACTAACTAGGTCGTGGCTTGCATCACCACTAACTAAGTAGTGGATGTCGTGGAGGTCATGAGATCCTGCATGGGTCCACTATCTCTTTGTTTGGTCCGCTATCCTGCATGAGTTGACACCACTAAATAGATCGTGTAGTGGAGGTCGTGGAGGTTCTGCATGAGTCCACTATCTCCCAGTTCGGTCGAATACTGAGACCGAACTTCTGAACTATTGCCGAGCAGCTTTTGCCGATCTGAGAGTAGAGCTTGATTGGTCGGCTTTTACCGAGCTGTAGGCTGGAGCCGAACTCTTTGGTAATGCCGAACTGATTGGTTGGCTTTTACCGAGCTGTAGGCTGGGGCCGAACTCTTTGGTAATGCCGAACTGATACTCTTCCTTGGGCTTTGGGCTGATGGGCCGTCACTGCTATTGGGCTTGTTTAGTACGTACCCCATCACTACCCCCCCCCGAAAAGCGAAGTGAATCACTTCGGCGAAGCGAGTCACTTCGGCATTCTGGATAAAGGTACGGGGGAGGCTGACGTCAGGGGACGTGCCTTGCGCGTGACTGCATTAAATGCGACAGTAAAATCCGGCCGTTGAATCCTGAAAAGGTGGGATTCGAAACGGTGCGATGATTTTGAAATCTTCTCCGAATCTGATAAATACGTCCTTTCTTCATCAGTTGAACACTTTTGCTATTGCTTCTTCTGCAATCTCTCTCTTTTGCGTAAAAATTTCCTTCCGCTTTCGAGAATTTCTTCAGAATTTCTTCAGACTTTCAAAGAGTAAGAACCATGTCTTCTTCTTCTTATTCTGAGTCAGGTAGCGGTAGGAAAGGGGATAAGGGGTCTTCTAGCCGGAAGGAATCCGGGGAGAAGACCGTAGAGTATTTTCACAGCATCTTGAGTAAGGATACTGTGATATCCTTACACGAAAAATATTTTTTTCCTGGGGGGAAGGTTGCGATTCCCGACGACCTTCATAGGGCTGACTCGCCGCCGGAGGGTTACGCCACCGTTTATGAAGCCGGCTTGGAATGCGGGCTTCGTTTCCCTCTTCCCCCTGCCTTTGTAGAGCTGCTAGATTTTTTTCAACTCCCTTTAGGTCAGGTGACTCCGAACTCTTGGAGGCACTTATCGGCCTTTGCTGCCGAACTGCGTAGGCTAGACAAGGATCTGTCTCTGAGGGCAATCCTTAATTTTTTCCAGTTTAAGAGAAAAGGATCTTGGTTTTACTTGATCCCTTTACAGCCTTTTAGGGCCTTCTGCAAAACCAAGTGGCCAAAGTGGCAACATCGCTTCTTTTTTTATAATAGGACAGCGGCTCCGGGCTTTCCTTGGAGAGGGCCGAAGTCCGTGATTCCTCATCCTCGGTTAGAACCGTTGGACGAGCTCGAGGGCGAGCTCAATAAGATTCCTATGATTAGGAAGCAGTACCTGGAGTCTGAGCTCGTCAAGGGCGACTTCGTGTTCGACTCCTCGTCTTCGGATGAAGAGACCGAGGGTGAGGAATTCTTTTTTGTGCCTTACTGCTTTTGTGGCGAAAACTAACTTTGCTTTCTTGCTTTTTGGCAGTGTACATGCTGAATAAGATTAGCCGCAAATCCTCCGAGCTTAAGGAGCCGGAGAAAGAGAAGGCTACCAGCTCGGCGCCTGATGCCGAGAAGAATCCGAAGAGGCAAAAGACCTCTTCGGATCCAAAGAAGCCGGAGTCGACTTCGGCAAGTAGGAAGGGGAAGACCCAGAAGCCCCCAAGAGCGCCAGAGAAAGACGTGGTCTTGGCGCCTCCTTCGGAGCATATCTGTGAGCCATTTTTATGGCCCACGGACTTCGCCGAGGTGAATTGTCTTCTTGATTTTCTGGCCTTGCTTTTTTCCTGTATTTTTTGTGGCCCCTCGGTTGACTTTTTCCTTTTTCCATTTTCAGAGGAACGATATGCTCTCCAAGCTCGTCGCCGTTGAACTCTCCAAAGCGTCCAACGATTATGCTGAGATGCAGAGGAAGTTGGCGGCTGCTCGTCACCAGGCCGAACAGGCTAAGGCAGACTTTGAGAAGGCCAGAACTGCTAGGATCTCGGCCCAGGATGAAGCCCAGTTTGCCAAAAACCAGCTCGTCATCCAGCGAGAGCAGACGAAACGGAGGGATGCTGCCGCCGTGGTTGCCCAAGGGGAGGTTCTCCGTGCTTTCGCGGAGAAACTCTTTCTGAGCAATCAATTTTCGGCCTTTGTCGGTGATTTGCTGAAACTGATGACCGATAATGCCGAGCAGGGGCCCGAAGTCGTTCTGCCGCTGTACGGCCGAGAGATAGCAGCTCGTCTCCAGAGTCTGCCGCTCCTTGAGGAGCTTGCTTCGTCCTCGGTCCTGCTTTCTGCTGACCGAGTTCGTAGTTGCCGAGCTGACCGGGACGAGAATATGGAGGCTATCTTTGCCTCCTTAGGGCCAGTTTCACCCGCTCCAATTTTCCACGGAGAGGGTGAGACCGAGCAGCTTGATCAGCAGACCGGAGACAGGCAGGCCGAGCAAGAGGTGCTGCTGATCGGTGATGGGGGCACCGAGCAGGCTGGGGGGAGCAGGGAGGCCGAGGCTGAAGCTGAGGCAGACAAGGAGAAGGAAGCTGAACCTCACCGAGGAGCCGGAGACGAAGCTGGCGAAGTATGATTTCGTCTCCCTTCTCTTAGTTTAGTTTCTTCCTTCTTGTAAAATGGCCTTGAAGCCCTCCTTGTGTAAAAAATTTTTTCTTATGAATGAAAAAATTCTTCTTTCTGCACTTGTGTCTTCGTATAGCTTTTCGTACTCTCTTTTACTCCTGTTGTGGTTTACTACCTGCTCAGTAAACTGAAATGCCGAACTGATATAGCTGCTTTGTATTCTTAACTCTTTAAGGAGCTGGAGGTACTTCACTGGAAGCGGCTGTACTCTTCCGCTTTAGACGAAGCTGAGAAAAAAGCCATAGCTGACCAGATGAAGAATGACGAACTCTTGGCTTGTTTAGTGAAGCTGGAGGCCGACAATAAGGACTTAGAGTCCGAAAAGAAAGATCTGGAGGCCGAGCTGAACACTGCCGTCGCTGAGAGGACTGCATATGAGGATTTCATCAGCAGGCGCGGGGGAATGACCATCTCTGAAGTTCAGGAACGAGTTGACGAACTGTGGGAGGAATATCACGTACTCCGGAGGAACAATGCGCTGGAGAGCTCGGCTTGCCAACAAGTTGTGAAATCATTGCGGCGATGGGCTTCTCGGTACGACATCGTTCTTTCCCGGCGTCCTTCAATCGAGAGATTCCTTAGGCATTTCCCGCCAACAGATGCTCATACTCCAGCTCAAACCTCTGATCCACTTGCTCAAAATCCTACTCCAAATCAGCAACGAACTCAGGAGCAACCGGAAACGTCAAGACGAGAACGGATTCAGGAGCAACCGGAAACGTCAAGACAAGGACGGACTGAAGTTCGTAGAGGAGCTGTGATTATGAGTGAGCAAGATCAACAAATGCTTCGTGAAGAGACTCTTCGCCGCCGAGGTGCCAGTACTTCCCGGACTCAAGGAAGAGGCGGTAGGTCGATCAGAGCATCTCGTCGACCTGCTTATTCTTCAGCTGCCCGGAACGCCCGAACTCGGCTTCACGAGGATTTTGTGAATAGATGGCTCAACTTTAGCAACCAGGGACAGTAGAATAGTCCTTTGTAATAGCGTAACGCCTTCTCGTAGGGCAGCGGAGTTGTATGCCGAACAAGTTTTAATAAATGAAATCTTCATTTCGCTTCTATCACTGCGTATTTACAGCTCAGCGAAAAAATTTCATCGTGCTCGTCCTCGGTCTTATGAAGTAAACTTCTTTGACCGGACTCGTCCTCGGTCTTATGAAGTAAGCTCCTTTGACCGGACTCGTCTTTGGTCTTATGAAGTAAACTTCTTTGACCGGACTTGGTCCTCGGTCTTATGAAATAATCTTCTTTGACCGGACTCGTCTTTGGTCTTATGAAGTAAATTTCTTTGACCGGACTCGTCTTTGGTCTTATGAAGTAAATTTCTTTGACCGGACTAAGCTTGTGTCCTAATTTGGCGAGTTTTATCGCTCGGATCGGACTTTCCCTTTTCCTAATTTGGGGATCGGACTTTCCCTTGTCCTAATTCGGCGAGTTTTATCGCGTGGATCGGACTTTCCCTTGTCCTAGTTCGGCGAGTTTTATCGCGTGGATCGGACTTTCCCTTTGTTGCAGTTCGTTTCAGACGAACTGCTTGTTTCTTAAGCTGAATTGTGGTCTTGTATCCTCCTTAGAAGCTTGGACTCACAATCGTTGGCTTATATATGTTCTAAAAAGGGGATCAGCCTTCGAAGAACAAGATACCTCAGTAACATTTGTAAGAGACGACACGCATATAGACAGACAAAACGCACATAGATGAACAAAACGCACATAGACAAACATAAAAAACAAGTAAAAAACAAAGAAAGCACATACCCCTAGGACCGAACTAGACACAAGACTGACTGACCGGACTGTCTCTTACAAATGGAACTTCTTGAGGTTGGAAATGTACCATGTTCGGGGTACTTGTTCTCCTGACATGTGAGTCAATTTGTAAGACCCTTTGCCGAGGACTTCTGACACCCGATATGGACCTTCCCATGTGGGTTCGAGTTTGCCCAGCTTTTCTGCTCGGCTTACTTCGTTGTTTCTCAAGACGAGATCTCCCACTTGAAATTGCAGCTTTTTCACCCTTTGGTTATAATACCGGGCTACTTGCTCCTTGTACTTGGCTGCTTTTATGCAGGCCAATTCTCTTCTTTCTTCGGCCAGATCTAGTTCGGCTCTCAGTCCGTCATCATTCATTTCTGCTGAGAAATTAAGAGTTCGGGGACTGGGTATGCCGATCTCAACCGGAATCACGGCTTCAGTGCCGTACACCAGACTGTACGGAGTTTCACCGTTGGAGGTTTTGGGTGTAGTTCGGTAGGACCATAGGACTTGAGGGAGATTTTCTACCCATTGTCCTTTGGCTTGTTCTAACCGAGCTTTTAACCCTTTTACCAAGATACGGTTTGTTACCTCCGTTTGTCCGTTTGCTTGTGGGTGGGAGACCGAAGTGAACCGCTGTTGAATATTCAGCTCTTGGCACCAATTCTTGAATGTCTTGTCGGTGAACTGAGTCCCATTATCCGAAATGAGGATGTGGGGTATGTCAAATCGGCACACTATGTTCTTCCAGACGAAATCCAATGCCTTCGAGCTCGTTATCGTAGCTAATGGTTCAGCCTCCACCCACTTCGTGAAGTAATCCACGGCAACGATAAGGAATTTCATTTGCCGAGGAGCTTGTGGTAGTGGTCCTACTATGTCTATGCCCCATTGCATAAAAGGCCAAGGGCTTTGCATAGCACATAGATCGGTCTGCGGCATCCTTGGGATATTTGCATGAATTTGGCACTTCGTACATGTCTTGACGAGCTGCACTGCTTCTTGTACCAAAGTTGGCCAATAATATCCCCATCTCAGAACTTTTTTAGCTAAAGCTCTAGCTCCGATGTGGCTACCGCAAGATCCTTCATGAACTTCTCTAAGGATGTAGTCCGTCTCTTCTGGTCCTACACATCGCAATAACGGTTGAAGGTAGGACTTTCTGTATAGGACTCCTTCATGAAGTTCATACCGAAGTGCTCGGCATGTGATTTTCTGAGCTTCTCTCTTATCCTCGGGCAGTTGTCCTTGATCTAGATACTGTAAGATCGGCGTCATCCAGTTCGGCGAGCTGGTTACTGAATGTACCTCAGCTTCATCAATGCTTCGGTGTAGTAATTCCTCCACCTTTGAGCTCGGATATGAGGCCAACTTACTTAAAGTATCTGCTCGGCTGTTTTCCGCTCTGGGAATGCGGATTATCCGAAAATAAGAGAAACTTCGGCTAATGCTTTGCGCTTTGTCCAAGTATTTTTTCATCCTCTCATCTCGGGCTTCACTTGTACCCAGCATGTGATTCACTATGACTTGTGAATCACAATGGATTTTGAGAGATTTGACAAATAGACTTTGCGCTAATTGAAGTCCGGCAAGGAGGGCTTCGTATTCGGCTTCGTTATTAGTAGTTGGGAATAAGAACCGAAGTGAATAAGTTACCTCGTGTCCGTCGGGAGCGATAAGTAGAATACCAGCTCCACTTCCCGTCTTATTCGAAGCTCCATCTACGAATCCACTCCAGCAGTCCGGCGGTTCTACTTCGGATTCTTGGGGCTGTGTTAGTTCGTCATTGGCAGGATTTTTCTGTTCGGCAATAACAGGGATTGCTTGATCGAACTTTGCTTCTGCAAGAAAATCTGCCAAGGCTTGTCCCTTGATGGCTTTCCGAGGTAGATATTCTATTGAGTGTTCTCCCAACTCTATGGCCCATTTGGCGATTCTGCCTGATGCTTCTGGCTTGGTCAAAACTTGCCGAAGTGGCAGATCGGTTAAGACGCATACCTTGTGAGCATAGAAGTATGGCCGCAGTCTCCTTGCTGCATTTACTAACGCCAGAGCAATTTTTTCCAGAGGTTGATACCTTGTTTCTGGACCTCTTAATGCTCGGCTTGTAAAGTAGATGGGAAGCTGCTTTAGGCCTTCTTCTCGTACAAGCACCGCGCTAATGGTTTGATCTGATGCCGCTAAGTATAAGAATATCACTTCGGCATCTGTTGGAGCAGAGAGAATTGGAAGCTTGGCTAAATAACTTTTGAGCTCGTCAAAAGCCTTTTTCTGCTCGGCTCCCCACTCAAACTTTGGTGCCTTTTTCAACACTTTGAAGAACGGTAGTTGCTTTTCGGCTGCTTGGGAAAGGAATCTATTCAGTGCGGCTAGATATCCAGTTAGCCTTTGCACATCATGTATGGACTTCGGCATCGCCATGTTCTGAACAACTTGAACTTTTGAGGGATTTGCCTTGAGTTTGTCCTTTGAAACCCAACAACCCAGAAACTTTCCCGAATCTACCAAAAAGGTACATTTTTGGGGATTGAGTTTGAGGTTGGCTTTTTTGAGCACGTCGAGGGTGGATTTGAGGTTGTCTTCGTACTCCGAAGTGCTTCTGCTTTTGACGACTATGTCGTCGACATACACTTCAACCTCTTTTCCTATCAAATGCCGAAAAAGCTTATCTACCATCCTTTGATATGTGGCTCCGGCATTCTTTAAACCGAATGACATCTTTTTATAAGCAAAGATGCCGAAGTCAGTAATGAAAGCCGTTTTTGAAGCATCATTCTCATCCATTAAAACTTGGTGGTAGCCTTTGTATAAATCAAGAAAACAGAAAATTTCGAAGCCGATCAAAGCTTCTACTTTTTTATCTATGTTCGGAAGGGGATAGCAATCTTTAGGACAGTGCTTGTTTAGATCGGTAAAATCTATGCACATCCGCCATCCTCCTTCTTTTTTCTTGATCATCACAGGATTGGCCACCCAAGAAGGATATTTCACCTCGAATAATACATCCGCTTTCAATAATTGGCGGACTTCGTCATGGATGACTTGATTTCTTTCTTCCGCAAAGAGTCTTTGCTTCTGTTTTATTGGCCGGACTGAAGGATCAATATTTAATCGATGAGTGATTACCTCAGGGGGCACTCCGGTCATGTCCAACGGAGACCATGCAAAGACATCTTTGTACTCCTTGAGGAGCTGGATGGTCTTTTCCCGGAGTAGGGGCGTTCCCGCGAAACCGATCTTGACCGTTCTGGATGGATCATCTTCGTATAACTGAACGGTCATTGAGTTCGATTCTGGTATGACTTCGGTCATTTCGCTTGCCTCTGACTCCGGCTGCTGTGATTGATATGCTTGATGATGCCGATCTGATTGCTCGGCACTTTTAAGCGCAATCTGCAGACACTCTTTTGCTCTCTTTTGATCACCTCGGATGACCGCTATCCCACCTTTAGTGGGAATCTTGATGGTGAGGTGATAAGTAGAGCAAACGGCCCGAACTGCGTTGAGCCAGTCTCTTCCCAAGATGATGTTGTACGGGGACCGAGCTTTTACCACAAAGAACTCGATCATCGTACTGGAGCTTGTAGGCGCTTTTCCCACCGTGATCGGAAGGCTGATAATACCTTCAGGGCGGGTGTCCTCCTGGGCGAAACTTTTCAGAGGAAGTGGAGCCGGACTGAGCCGAGCTGGATCCACTTCTAATTTATCGAAACATTCTTTAAAAAGAATGCTGACTGACGCTCCGGTATCCACAAACACTCTGTGGATCAGTTTGTTTGCCACTCCGGCTTGGATGACAATAGCGTCTTGATGAGGAGAGATGGCCGGGACGGGATCTGCATCTGAAAATGTGATCACTTCGTCCTGCTTCAGCCTTTTATGCGTTGGCTCCTCTCGATTGAAGCCTCTGCGCTCTGACTTCAGGGACGATTTAGTCTTCCCGGCAGGGAGAGCATCAATAGTCAGGATTACTCCATCATATTGCAGCTCGTCATCGTCTTCGGGGTCCTGTTGCTTTTTCAGATCCTGAGGAGCGCAGTTTGCACCTCTCTGCTTTTTGTTCTTTTTCGGCTGCTTGCTTTGGTATTTTTTTAACGTTCCTGCTTTCACAAGAGCGTCAATACCTGCAGCCAAATGTCGGCACTCCTCGGTATCGTGACCGTGGTCTTGATGGAAGGAGCAATATTGATCCTGAGGTCGACGCGCGGCCGATTTCGTCATCCGCTTTGGTTTTTCGAACATATCGGAATGCAGTTCGAAAATTTCCGCTCTCGACTTGTTCAATGGTACGAACTGAGCGGGCGGCTTCTCAGGATTGAGACGTGGCCCCAATCGGTCTTGCACCGGAGTCCTTTGAATCCTTTCAAAAGGAGTTCGGCGAGGATGTCCCTGATCGCCAAAAGGAGTTCGGCGAGGATGTCCCTGATCGCTATGATCGGGCTTCCTTCTGTCTCCTCGGGACGATGAGCTGTCTAAAGACCGTTTGCGACGGTCTGCCTCATCGGCACGAGAGAACTGGTCCGCAATGTCCCACATCTCTTGAGCTGTTTGCGGACTGCATTCCACGAGCTTTCTGTAGAGAGCTCCGGGCAGGATTCCATTTTGGAATGCCGAAATGACAAGTAGATCATTGAGATCATCTACTTGTAGGCATTCCTGGTGGAATCTCGTCATAAAGTCGCTGATCTTTTCGTCGCGACCTTGACGTATAGAAAGCAGCTGAGCCGAAGTGATTCGGGCTTCCGCTTTCTGAAAGAACCTCCTGTGGAAAGCATCCATTAGATCTCGGTAAGATCTAATGCTGCCTTGGGGGAGGCTATCGAACCACCTTCTTGCGTTCCCGATAAGCAGTTCGGGAAACAGCTTGCACATATGGACCTCATTGAGACCCTGGTTCGCCATGTTATACTGATAGCGTCCCAAGAAATCATGAGGATCCACTAACCCGTCATAAGTCATCGACGGAGTTCGATAGTTCTGTGGCAAGGGAGTTCGGGTGATATCGTCCGAGAACGGAGTCTTCAATGCTCCGTACATGGCGAACCCGACATCTCTTCGGTATGGAGGAGATGGAGTTCTCCTGTGATTCCGGTGCCGAGGAGGAACAGGAACATGTCGGGGTTGAGGATTCTTCTTCCTGGAAGACACAGCACTACTGCGGTAGTGACTTTCATGTCTGGATGAGGAGGGAGAATCCACCGTTTTCGTCTCCGGCTTTTGGCTCTTTTGCAGGAAGATTAAGAACTCTTCCTGCTTCTCGGCCAAAAACAATTTGACAGCCTCGTTCAAATCGGGCTGCTGGGACGACTCGGTGTGATGAGTCTTTGAGCGGCTTGTTCCTTCTCCGTGAGAACTGGAAGTAGATTTCTCCCGAGGCTGTTTTCCAGACCTGCGGGCTGGACTAGCTTCCTCATGATTATCACGAACGGTATTATGGGTGTTACGTGATCTGGTATGCATTTTTTTGGTGGAAGAGGATCAAAAACTCGTTTTATCACAAATTTGGTTCTCTGTTTCCCACAGACGGCGCCAGTGATGGTTGGGCGAATTTTTGATAGTAGTAAATGCAGGTAATGAATATAGATCACGACACAAGGAATTACGTGGTTCGATTTACTGAGGTAAATCTACGTCCACGGGAAGAAAGGAGGGCAAGATTGTATTGCTTGATCTGGTTTTCCAGCTTACAAATACAGACTTGCTATATGATATTTTGTGTCTAGAGACCCCTCTTCTATCTGATCTAAGTTCTATTTATACATTGAACTAAGATCGTGGCTTGCATCACCACTAACTAGGTCGTGGCTTGCATCACCACTAACTAAGTAGTGGATGTCGTGGAGGTCATGAGATCCTGCATGGGTCCACTATCTCTTTGTTTGGTCCGCTATCCTGCATGAGTTGACACCACTAAATAGATCGTGTAGTGGAGGTCGTGGAGGTTCTGCATGAGTCCACTATCTCCCAGTTCGGTCGAATACTGAGACCGAACTTCTGAACTATTGCCGAGCAGCTTTTGCCGATCTGAGAGTAGAGCTTGATTGGTCGGCTTTTACCGAGCTGTAGGCTGGAGCCGAACTCTTTGGTAATGCCGAACTGATTGGTTGGCTTTTACCGAGCTGTAGGCTGGGGCCGAACTCTTTGGTAATGCCGAACTGATACTCTTCCTTGGGCTTTGGGCTGATAGGCCGTCACTGCTATTGGGCTTGTTTAGTACGTACCCCATCACTATCCTTTTTTTGTCAGACAATACTATAGTATAATCCTGATAAGTTGTAAAAATAACTGTGACACTATACTGTAGTTCGTAGGAATTGTTAAGGACACAAATGGAGGTGTACTAGAAAAATAAAAAAATAGTAAGATAATTTTCTAAAAATATTAAAGTTTCCAACATAAATAAATATTTTGTCCTTGCAAGATAGGTTTACTAATACTTATTTTTATTATCAGTGCTATTTATGTGTACTATACTGGTAGATGGGTAGTGATAAAATACAAATTGCATTTTTACTATAAACTTTAAACTATGATTTGAATCGTTAGATTTCAAGACTTTATGTCAACAGATGACAAATAGCGTCAACATAAAATTTCAACACAACGTCAATCGGTAGACAATGTTGATATTGTGTTGACTTTTCTGTTAACGTTATTTGTCATCTGTTAACATCAAATATTAAAATCTAACAGTACAGATCATAGTTTAAAGTTTGTATTTGATTACATCTCCATACTAGTATAGTATTACGTGATTAAGTTCATGTTTAACCAATTGTTGTGGAGTATAAATTATTTATAGTATGATCAATGGTATACGCAGTTACATTCATCCCGTTTTAATTTAAACTCATTGGTGAAACAGTTACTATTAATAATAATATACTCCGAGGTTCCGATCGAACTAGTTGTTGATTAATACTCCCTCCGTCCCATAAGAATATGCACTCTTTCATTTTTAGTCCGTCCCAAAAGAATATACACTTTCTAATTTTAGAAAGTTTTTTCTCTCTAATGAGGTGGGACTCATTCTCCACTAACAATACTTTAATTACTTTTTCTCTCTACATCTCTCTTATTTTACCAATTTTATATTAAAACCCGTGCCGACCCAAAAGTGCATATTCTTTGGGAACGGATGGAGTAATAAGATAATGATATAATATTAAATCGGTTGCAAATTGCACCAATTAATTAGTGATTAAATTATTTATACGTAATGGGGAGTGATCAATTGCTAACTCACTCTCTAGTTGCTAACTAAACTAATTTAAGACCATAGGATTTTAGAAATCTAGTGGTCTAAAATTTGCCACTTGTAATTTTCAGTTTTATTAATTAAATCAAAATAGATAAAAAAAAACTACCAAATTAGGGTTTTGGATGAGAATGTCAATATAGTGTTTTGAGAATGTCAACACAATGTTTTGAGAATGTCAACACATTGCTTTGAGAATGACATTCTACATGTATTATATTGACATATTTTATATACTATGTTGACATTTGTTGCTGCACGAAAAACATGAAATTTTTTGAATTTATTTTCAAATTTTGACGTCGGAACATATGCAAGTGAGATCTTGTTAGAATCCTTATGAGATTATCTTTAATTTGATATATGTTGTGCGAAAAAATAATTTAAATCGAGAAAATTATATGTGTTTTAAAGTTATGTGATATTTTTCAAAAGTTGTTACAACTAATTTGTTATAAATGGACCTTAATACGCTCATTGACGTTTTTATTGAATGTATTGACATTTCGAGACTGATAATTTAGACCCTTGATTTTAATATCTAATGACTATTATTTAATTATAGTTACCAATTAAGTATTGAATTAATAATATAACACTCTCCTTCCCCTCCTATAAGTAATTATAGTTTATATAAGTTTAATCTCATAAGCTATATATCATGTATAGAATCATACGTTAATAGTATGTAATATTGTATACTACTATGTTATGCTGTACTGGTATTAGATTAGCAATATGAATTCTTAATATTTTCTATATTATTAGATGATGTCACATCCTAAATTTTTCTCTAACCCTGTTTCGGACTTAATTACTTGTCTTCTGAGAATTATGTATGCATTTGTCAAGTTGAGGAGTACCATTTTCTCGACAAGTCGAAAGGTGAAAAATGCATATCAAGAATCTGATCCATGCGAAAAGCAGCTAATCGACACCGCAAATTTAGGTTTTGGACATCTGAAAAAGTATGCTACTCCAAATGATAAATATTTAAATTAAACTTTTAGTATTTTCTATTATAGTAGTGTTTCTGCATGAATGCATTGGTCTAAACATTCTCTTTGGTAAAAGCCAATTATCAATGTAAATATATTGGTCAGTTTTATGTGAAAAAATAAATTGAATAGATAGAAAAATATATTTATGGGTGTAATAGTACTAATATTCACTAAATTAAATTAAATTAAATTAAATTTAGGCCATGTGACTCGGATTAGGGAATTTCACGTACGGTGGTTGGCTATGACTGGATATAGAGTTAAGTTTAATAAAAACTTAAATGAAATAAGGTGAATGAAAAACCTCAAAATGTATATTCTTTCATTTTCGCATGATTCTTCATGCAACCCCGAAAGGTAACATATTATTAGTCAAGAGAATAGAAAAAAATCAATTATTATTCAATAAAGTAGATATGAAGATTTTAAAGTGATAGGACTCAAACTTGTGAAAAACGTTACAACCAATGAGTATAGTTTGCTAAATATAATAAGAGGCACGAGAATAACACAACTATACGACGAACTCATTGGAAAATTAGGAGTTTTAATGAAAGAAACAACTATTGTTTTAAATTTGGTCATCTTGAAAATAAACTCGAAAAGGTATCAATTAAAGTTTGGCTTGCTTATGCAGCCTTTGTTGCCGTGAAAAGTCAGCATATAGAAAAGCCTCTCTGTGGAAATCAAGGGTTTTAACTTTTAATTTACTTCCATCACCTATTAAAGCTTCTTAAAGGTCATCATCAATAAGTAACACTCCATTGATTTGTCAACATGGATATGCAAATGTAACAATCAATTAACAAAAATAATTCATCTATATACATTACAATTGTTGTTTCAATATCAGCATTCGCGTCAAAGTTTGGATTTTTTCTTTGAAAGAGATGTAGATATAATTTTGAACGCAATTTGTGAAGTTATTGAAATTGAAGTATTGGTAGTATTTATTAGTATGTTGAATCAGGAAAGGATTAATAAAGTATAGAGGATCCAATTCAAACGGACTGTGAACTAGTCAACTTAATTTGATCATATTCACACTAAATCTAATTGATTATATTTAAGAGTGTGGTTGGCACGTATTTTAAAATACTACTACCACATAAACTCTTTCCTTTAACTCCATTAATTAATAACTGAACCAGTAATGGATGGGTCTCCAATTTTCCAAACAAACGAAGAAGAACGGAAGCCTTTTTTTCACTACTTGTCTTTCACTCCATGCAATGCACTTCGTTAAAAAAATTGTTTGATTTTGCTAAGAAAAGTGAGAGTTGAAAGTTAGTAAAATGTCGTCCTATATTTTATTAAAAATATTATGAGTAGAATCTCTTAATGGAATTGAACTCCATTTACCAAAACTAGTAAAGTTAAATCATGAGACAATTAATACGGACTAGACAAAAATGACAAAATGAGATAATTAATGGAGACTCGAGAATATATAATTTTTATATCAATTTTATGGATTTCATGTTTCATGCAATTCTAACTCCAATGAATTCCTACCCCAAAAATATTAATAAATAAAGGCAAAACACATCTAATGATCCTTGTACTAATGCATTTTATTCTGTTAGGTTCTTGTATAGTAATTTTTTTGTTTCATTAGATCCTTATACTAGTATATTTTTTTCATTAAGTCCTTTTACAATTTTTTATTTTGTTAAGTTATTATATTATTTCATTTTAATTTAAGAGATTCTTTGCTTGAATATTTATTTAATGGACTTCGTAATCTTGTGTTAATTAATTTTTTATTTATTTTTCTTCTTTCTCTTAATTATTTTGAAATTAATCCAGTTTCAATATCTACTCAAGAATACTTAATGATAAATTTATAAATTGATAATAGATAACATCAATAAATTCTTTATTTTCCAATGATTCTTGAGTTGATGCAACTGAATTAATTCCAAAATTCATATTAGAAAAAAAGAAAAGCAAATAAATTTAATTACATAAAAAAAGTTAATTAAACTCTGAAATTGGGGTATGCATTCGGGTTTCGATTCGGTTTTTTGCCAAAATCGAACCAAAATTGAATTTCGTTCAAAATCCAAACCGAACCGAACCCGAAAAACTGAAAATCGAACTTAAAAACTAAAAAATCCAAAAAAACCGAAAACCCCAAAAAAATAAATATAATATTAATATATATGTGTGTGTGTGTAATTTATTTTATTTTATATATACTAATAGAATATTTATATATAATATAAAATTAATAATACATGTAATATATATTATATAGTAGAATATATTAAAAGAATATATATTATATATAATATAATATATTAAATTAATAGAATATATATATTTCAGTTTGGTTCGGTTCGGATATTCGTTTTTTGGTGTTTTTGCTCACCCCTACTCTGAAATAAAGACCCAACCAAATTAAAATAAAAATATAAAAACTTTTAAAATGAAAAAATATTACTAGTATATAAACCTAATGAAACAAAAAAAAATTGTACAAGGCTGTAATAAAACGAAATGCATTGATACAACGATTTAATGAACTAAAATTTGAAGAGAATTCTAATGGTATGCTAGTACTGGGACCTCTTTTTTGGTGGGGATAAGTTAAATTAACTAGTAGTATGGTTCTGTTAGGTTGAGATTTTTTAGCTTAATTAAGAATTGTGATGCATTTTCAGTCACTCATCCACAACATTTTCGAAATGTCAACTGCAAGTAGATTATGTCAACTCGAGGGTATTATCGTCAATAGCCTGCACATCAAATATCAACAACTTATAGTTGACATTATATGTGTATAGTTGACATGAATTGTTCATATAGTTGACATGAATTGTATATGTAATTGACATGAATTGTATATGTAGATGACAATTTTTTTTAAAAAAAGTAAATAATAAAAAATAAAAAAAATTTGAAAAAAGTATTTATTGAATAAAATGTACCATGAAATTACCATTATGCCCTTTTCATAATTAATTAATCTAAAAATATTTTTCACGTCGCAAATTCTGGACCACTCATTTAATAAAAATGAGTGACTGATAATGCATCTCAATTCTCAATTAGGCTAAAAAATCTCAATTGATCACGATCAGTAGTAGTATTATGTAATACTACTATATACATAAACCAATAATAGTAAGAGTAATATACAAGTCTATTGGAGGGTAAAAGCGTCCAAAATCTCCGTAATGGCGACATAGCCGCTTTTAATTTGTCAAGATTAAGTGGACGCAAGTGATCCAACAACCAGGCTCTGCTCTACATTAATTAATTCAATATCACATAATCTTATTAGTACTAACAAATTAATTTTTACTTGAATAAGACATAATCAATTAAAGATAAGTAAAAAAAACGTATCTACGCCATGCTGAGCGAGGCTCACATCACTATTAATTTATTAATCAGACTAAAGATAAGCTAAAATAAAACTTGATTAGCGAAGCAAAAATTGAGTTTATTTTATTAACTAACAACTGATCGATAGCAACATACAAGTCAAAACAATAAATCCACCTCGCAAACACCGGTCCTGCCCTGGTTTGCATTCATATACTACACCGTTACAATGTATATATATTTTCTAATTTGCTCTCCTATAATGCTATTTTCTTTTAATTTTTCTAACTTTTATTTACATTTATAAATCCCAACCCCCTTTCGCTACCTAGCGCGGTTCACATCACGGAGCATCCGTTCGGATTTTCGTCACTAAACATTTGATCGTTCATGTTCATCATGCCCATATTCGTGTTCGTATACGTTGGAGGGGGAGGGGGAGGTCCCGAAGCGTATTGCACGACGTAGCCAGTGTTACCGTAACTGTAGTTAGGTGTGTAATCTTGATAGTGGTTAACTGGGAGGCCATAATCTTGATTGTAATAATTTTGGTTGTAAATAGGCATGGCGTAGTGCGTTTGTAGATTCAAACCATGGTACTCCATCTTGTTAACTTCAACCTTTGCTCCTTCCCCTCCGCCGCTCACTGCCTTCGCCTCCGCTCCCTTCTTGTCCCCTCCGCCCTCTTTTTTCTCCTCCTTCTTGTCTCCGCCACCTTCTTTTTCTTTCTTGTCACCGCCGCCATCGTCTTTCTTCGGAGGAGGAACAATTTCTACATTTCTCTTGAGTTTCTCTTTCAAGTACGATGTGAGCTCCTTCACATTCATCGTCCCGGTTACCGTGACCAATTCCTTTGCGAGGTCAGTTTTAACCGACTGCACCCCTATAATTAAAACAAACCAACCATAATTAATTATGAAATTGTCATCATATATAGTAGTACTACTATACAGGCTGAGATGTCATATTATTAGTAATTACTAATTAATATATACCTAACTCTGAATAAATAAGTGTAATAAATTTGAAACCAAACTCACCATCAATGTGCTTTGTTATTGCCCGCTTGACCTTATGTGCGCATCCGTCACAGTGCAGCCTCACTTTCATCACCACTGTGCTAATCGCAGGCTGGAATATAATAAAACATTTATTAAGTTGGCTAACAATACTAATTAAAAATTAAATAGTCAGCTAAAATATTTTTAAAATTTACCTCTTTGGGTTTCTTGTCATCACCCTTTTTCTCCTCTGCCTTCTTCTCAGGTTTCTCTTCAGCCTTCTTATCTCCACCACCGCCGCCGCCGGCTTCCTTTTTGGGCGGAGGAGATACGAGCTCGACCTTCTTTTTGGTCTTGTACGCAACCCTCTCGCGCAGCGCCGCCGGGTCAACATTGCCGGTAACGGTTAGCTTGTTAGCTTCATAGTCGGTCTTCACTTTCTCAACACCTTCACAAGGCGCAATAATACTAATTATAAACCATATATAATTATATTGATAATGCTGAATTTTGAAATTGAAAAGGTAACGGAAAATTCATAAAAAATTTGTTCCTTGTTATCTCCGCAAAGTTCTATGTTGGTTGCGACCAAATCAAGAAAATATCGGAACACACTGTTGCTGTGATAATTTATGTGTAATTACTGTATACCATTAATAAAAAGTAGCATTATTTACCTAACTTATCACCCAAGAAAATTAGTCAGTTTGATTTCTAAAAGAAAACAAACATTATGTATTTTCACTTGTACCACGGCACTACTAATTAGAGTAATTAATCTGCCAAAGTATAAATTATTCAACTGAATTTGTTTAAAAAAAATAGGAGAAATTTCAGTACCTTCGAAATGGCTAACGGAGCGTTTGACCTTTTTCGCGCAACCTTCGCAATGCAAGTCAAGCTTCATCACGACCGTGATCGGACCGGCCTCCTCCTTCTTTCCTCCGGCGTCTGCCGCCTTCTTCTCCGGCGCCGCTGCCTTCTTTTCTCCATCTTTCTGAAAGAGGTAACAGAAAACTGAGCAAACCGGCCAATTGTTCGAAATAATCACAGGAAACAGATCGAGTAGAATTCACGAATAGAAAAAAAATTAAGATTTAGGTTAGAATTAGGATGAAAATTGAAGGGCAGAAGGTGATTAATTACCTCTCCCATTTCACAAAATCTCCTCTCTTTACTTAAAAGGGGAAGAATTATAGGTTATAGTGTGGAAATAGATACTGATGAATGGTTTGAAGCGGGAAATATGGAGGCAGCCGTTGCGATATATAAAGACCCAGAACAGAGAAAATTAGCTGTTTCGTAGGGGCGGGTCCACCCACCAAATTAGACCGAAGAGAAAATTCACACGCGAATAGATCAGGAGTATCCAAAATACTGTGGACACTTCCACCCGCCCGCCATTTTTTTTTTCATATCCACTTTTGATTTGTCACGGCCACAAAAAAAATTTTCATATCAATAATGGACACTTTTTTTTTTGCCACATTTCACTTTATTTTATTTTTTATATATTTTAATTCAATAAAGATTAAAATTATCGGATTATACATAATTAGAAAAAATGGCTAATTAAATAAATTAAAATTGAAACTAAATTTTTGTCGTATTAAAGTAAGGGGAAAATTCTGCAACGAAAATTTCATCAATGGAAAATCACATATGTTCTTGCGCATATCAGTGAAACGTTGGAGTAGAAATTCATTACTACGTGGTACACCCATCTGTATCGGCGCGGAGGCAACACCGTGACTTGTACTTGCACCATCTTCCGGTGCCCAGCGCTCTGCAGTAAATCCTTCATCTTCTATTATCATATTGTGCAATATGATACATGCTAACATAATATTCGCGATATCATCTTCGTGTCAAACTCGTGCCGGGCACCGTAATGGCCAATCGCGCTTGGAGCACACCAAAAGCTCGCTCAACATCCTTCCTAGCAGCCTCTTGTTTTCGCGCAAAATATTGTTTCTTCGGTCCAATCGGTTGGCGAACTGTCTTGACGAATACGGGCCAACGAGGGTATATCCCATATGCCAAATAGTATCCCCTGTGGTACCGCGTTCCGTTGGCTACGAATCTGATTTCTGGACCCTCCCCCCGGCACTCATCATTGAAGAGAGGCGATGTCTGCAGAACGGTGATGTCGTTGTTCGAACCTACAGCACCGAAATACGCATGCCAGATCCGCAAACGGTAGTCAGCAACGGCTTCCAGAATCGTTGATGGATGTTTGCTTTTGAAACCCGTAGTGAACTGGCCTTTCCACGCCACTGTGCAATTTTTCCACTCCCAATGCATACAGTCGGTGCTGCTTATTATCCCTGGGAAACCGTGCACCGAACCGTGCATATCAGCAGTCTCTGGCATTCATCCGAGGTTGGCTTTCGTAGGAACTCCGGACCAAAGATTTCCCGGATGCTCTTACAAAACTGCCGGAGCACCTCTAGTCTAGTCTTCTCACCCATATGTAGGTATTCGTCAAACATATCAGCTGGTCCGGCATAGGCAAGCTGCCTAATTGCAGCGGTGCATTTCTGAAAAGTAGACAGCCTGATCCGGCCAGTGCAATCACTCTGGAGGGTGAAGCACATGTACCGCGCCGCCAATGTCGTCACTATATGGGTGAAGAGCTGTTGCGACATTCTGAAACGCCGACGAAAAATCTCTGGTGGGTAACAGGGGGTTATCGCCAAAGTAGTCTGCCATCAGCCGCTGGTGCGCTCCGCTATGGTCTCGTGGGATTGTCCGACGAAGATGAATCTCACGAGGGAGCGCCGCCTCCACCAATTCCGCCGGCAGCGCCGCATCCTCCTCGTCGGCTTCCCTCTGCACCTCTTGAATCAGAAAATCCCACGCGTCATTCCACAAATCATCCATTTTTTAAAAGCAATGGAATCCACAAATTTTAGGGAGACAAAGTAGGAATAAAGAGTTGGAATGGTGTGAAAATAATGAGGGGAATGAGGTGTATTTATAGGTAATTAAATAAATTTTAAAAAAAGCGGAAAAAAAATTTGTCCGCCGCCACGGCGGAAGTGCCGCACAGTAGACCGCCGCGCCTATCGCCGTGTCGCTTCCCCACCGCCGCGTCCTCGCCGAATTCTCGGCGATGGCCCTTCCGCCCCCTCCCATCCGTCCACGCTGGGGTGGACGCTTTCTCCACTATAGTTCGCCGCGGTTGCGGCGTCTCCGGGGCGGCCGGCGTGCTGCCAATATTGTGGATGCTCTAATTATAGAGATGGAAGTATTGAATTTTAGATGTATATATGGATGTATGTATGGCATTGGATGTATGATGATGTATGCTGTCATGGCATGTAATGTCCGGCCGAATCATATTGGATCTCTAATATTCTATGCTTACTTGACATATTAGCAGTTTTGACCAATTACTTATTGCTCATTCCGTCCCAACTTAATTGTCACTTTTAGAATGTGCATATATAAAGAAAAGTTGGTTGGAAAAGTTAGTGGTACATGAGATCCATTTTATATATTAGTTTTATAATAGAATGCGAGTGGAGTGAGTTAATGGAATGTGAACCTACTTATCATTTATAATAAAAATAAAGTATGACAATTAAGTTAGGACGAACCGAAATGGAAAAGAGTACTCCCTCAGTTCCATAGTAATGGAGGCATTTCTTTTTTGCACGGAAATTAAGAAATTTTGTGTTAAGTGAGTTAAATAAATGAATAATAAAGTGGAAAATGAAAAAAGGTAGAGAGATGAAGAGAGAATAAAGTAAGGGAGAGTAAAGTAGGTGTGGAGAAATGTGTTGATTTTACTAAAAAGGGAAATGACTCTATTACTATGGAACGTACCAAAATGACAAAATGATTTTATTACTATGAAACATATCAAAATGACAAAATGATTTTATTACTATGGAACAATAATTAGGTTGGAAGGGGGGAGTAATTAATTAGCATGACCCTTAGGCATGTGCGATTACTATTCTACCCACTAAATTTACCACGTTCCAAAGTCCAAAGTCCAAACGAATTAGGTGGACTTGGCACTAATTACTTTGCACGTGCCTCCAAAGATCATTACCCAATAAAACAATAATTAGAATGGTTTGTATAAATGTGTGATTGAATTAGTTTAGTAAAAGACGTGTGGTCATACGTGCATTCAACTTTTTCATGAAATACTTTGATTTAGTAAAATTATAGTTTTCTTAGGACAAGATTAAGCATAAAAAATATTCTGTCACTTGCATTGTAAGTTTGTAGCAGAGGAACACTAAGTGTCATGTACAATGTTTTTTTCAGTTGTCTATTTACCTATGGAATTAATATGGCAATATTATCGAAATTCTTTCTCAATGTCACCAAGTATGATTAACAAGGACTACTAATTTAAGGACTATTTCATTTGTTATACCATTAACATGTGATTGCGATAAGAAGTGAACCGTGTCATACTCAAATAAATTTGACAGATATTATTGTGATTTGCCTTTTTTCTTTCTTTTTTTTATTGATGAGATAAATGCGGAATTGAACCCTATAACTCAAAATAACAATAAAAAGTTTAAACTCATAGTACTTACAAATTTGTCATTGACATAGATGCGTCACAAATCAATATGGTGATCCAGTTAGTTTCAATTCAAATACTGAGCCATAGACATATTCATATTTATAGTTCTTTAAGACAGGGATGTAGAAGTTTTTTTTTTTGTAGAAATAAGGTGCTACTTTATTTAGGTGCTGACTTGGTTTTTGTACCAGATAGTTTATTGGTCTCTAAAAAATTAAGATGCAGTATATGATTGGAGAATGTAATTCTCAAATAAAATTGGGGAATGGATTATTAAAATTTTATAATTTTTAATAATAACATTTAAGAATAATTCATAAAACAAATATCACCAAAATGACTGCACAGATTTTGGGAAGCAAGATGACTGTACATATTCCGACGTTTTTTGCCAACGTTTTATCCACGTTGCATCGAAAAATCCATCCATTTAGATTAATACCATTGAAAACTGAAAATCAACGTTAAAAAAAAGAACTTATATGACAAAAAAAAATTGAGACCAATTACTTGTGTTGGAGTATTTTGAAAATAATTAAAATTTAGGATGCAAAACAAAGTGTTTCTAAACTAATGATAAAACTTAATCTTTTGTTTTTTTAGACGCTTCTATTTGCTCCCTCTAATTTTGTTGGAGCATCAACAATAAAGACGCTTTTTGAAGCGCTGGTGGCATATTTTGAAACACAAATTTGCTTTTTTAATTGCATTAAAATATTTTTCTTGATGATTTTTTATTGCAATGCAACTTCTATTTGTCGCGTCTATTGAGCAGACGAATATGAACCATCCAGGACTGGAGAATCGTCTTCATTATCGGCTTGAAGCTTCGCTATAAGCTTGGTTTGTTGAACATTCATAACAACAAAGTCATCACATAGTTCCTTCAAGGCCTGATCGCGCAGGCAATTGTTTTAAATCACTTGATTGTGTTTGGATCAATATTGAATAGGATCGATCAAGGAAGTTGATACACTTTGGTGTGGTTTATAATTATCGAAACTCAAACGGTAACTTATAAGATATCAGAGAACAATATAATTGATAGAGATATATAGAGAACTGAGAGTTATATTCCTTGATTGATAAATGTTGTAATCTTGCAACGTATTTTAGTATATACACACAAAGGCCACATATATAATTTATATAAATAAATAAATAAGAAAGTTTAAAATTTGATTTAAAAAATTATATCATCTAACAAAAAGGAAATGAGAACGATTCTTTTGTCCTTTAGTAAGTTAAGGCCTTATCTTCCAACAATTACACGTATAATAATCAACAAAGGGAATGTGATTGGAGGGTTATTGCCACTTAAACATGCATTTGGTGAACATTTATTCGGTTGTTATCAATAATCTTATTCAAATAAATAGAATCTTATATATCTTATGCTTTATCGTCCTACGCAATATTCTTCTCAGCTTCAGTGACAATTATTTTTTCCCTTGCAATCTTTATATTAATAAGGTGTAATACTATGACCACGTTTACAAATTTATGTAGTCAAATAAAATAAGGGACAGTGGGAGTACATTAACAAATGAAGTAGTACATACTAACTAACGTTTTAAAATAAACTCGCAATATATGAGTTTGTGTTGTGATAAGCTTGTCAGAATAATTAGTAAAACTTTATATTTATTTATTTTTTTATCTATTTTCAATTTGATTGTCAGTCGCTACGAATAATTACATTGAATTTCTCCTACTCCGGAACATCAATCCATTAATTGAACTAATATTTTAAGGAAAAATTCTATTTTTGGTAACGCATATTAATAGAATTCCATTTTAATGAAGGGCTTTAGTTGTATTCCGACGCAGGAAGTGAGGCATAACCGTTATGCGTCTTTATTAATGAAACGCACAATTCTTATGCGTATTCGGATAATGACGCACAAAGCTTATGCGTCTTTATGTAATGGCGCACAAACATTTGGCGTTTTCTAATGACACACAACTCTTATGCGTCTTTCCTTAATGACGCATAAGTGTTATGCGTCTTTGTGGAATGACGCATAAGGGTTATGCGTCTTCTAGTCGGGTTTTAAGGGGGTAGAACGCTCACATTGACAGAAGCAGCGGGGAGCAAAATTCAGCGGCGATTTTCACCGTTTCCGACAGTTTTTCGACGGATTTAAACCGTTTCCAAACATATTTCGGTAATTGTCCTTCAATTTGGCTACGTTCATCCGTTTTTGCTTAATTTGTGCAAGTTTTTCCTATTTTAGCAAAGTTAGGGTTTATGACGAAATTGATGAATTGATGGTCGATTTTTGTTGTTTTGTTGCTATTTGTGTGTTTCACATGTATATAATTCAATGGGTAGAAGTAAGTGATTCAATTTTTGTAATTGCGCCCCTTTTTACTAAGATAAAATTTGAATCTTGATTATGTTTTCAAATTGGAATATAGCTTGATGTTTTTCAAATGAAGTTGCAATTGAAGTTGGATTGTTGAGTTTTTATGATAAAAATTGAATCTTGGTTATGTTTTACAATATTTTTCAAAAGAATTTTGGGTGAATGTTGTGAAGCAGATGGCATCTTCAAGTTCCGAAGAACAGTTATGTTATGGCCCTGAGGATCCATCATTACTCTTTCATCAAAACGAACACATTGCAGCCTCATTGTTGGCAAATGGCACATCAAATGTGTTTAGAGTTCGTCGGATGGAATGTAAGGTTTGGGCAGTGCAAATACATGAAAATGTGAAGTATTGGCTTGAAGTATTATGTGCGCTGCTTCTGCCTTATGCGTTATGTTAAAACCCGAATGAAAGACGCATAAGGGTTATGCGTCATTACACTAAGACGCATAAGGGTTATGCGTCTTGAAAGACGCATAATGGTTGTGCGTCATTACGTACAGACGCATGATAGTTATGCGTTTTATTAATAAAGACGCATGATGGTTATGCGTTACTCCCTAAGTCAGAATAAAACTAAACTCCTTCATTAAAATAGAATTCTATTAGTGGCCTAGAACAAAAATAGAAAGAGCTCATATTTTAAAGGTCATATTTTTGGTACGCGTATGCTTACAGCTTATAGGTTTAGGTATGTAACCCATGACATATAAGTATGACCAAATAATTTATAGCCTAAAATGTGGCCATTAATAAAACATGGTGCAGCGTTTATTCGTTTTTTTTTTAAAGTCTTACATATAAAATGCATTTTAATCAACGTTGTTTTGGTAGTCTTGTAGCGTCGTTATAACTAATTGATAATATTTGAGAACCTTGTTTCTCGCATAGCTTTTGAATACATAGTCCATAGCATTTTAGCACTAAAACGAGGATTGTAATTCGGAACTCATACTAAAAATCAAGTGGAGTTCCTTTCCCAAACCTCGAAGATGCATTTCTAAAGCACCTGGATATAATGATTTTTTTCTTGTAGTAACTAGCTGAGGAACCTGCAATAACTTGTCCATTATCATATTTTAGGAAGTCCAATGCCGAAATCGAGCTAACAACATAAGACTAAGCGCTTGTTAGGAGACAATCCAACTAAGTGAGTATCTTATATTGCTCTCTTCGTTCATAAAAAATAGTCTAATTTGTGGACGACACGAGTTATAACGAGGAAAAAATGAGAAAAGGTGGAAAAGTATGAAACATAAACTTTGCAATTTTTGAAATGAGATATTTTTTCATGGATATTGCAAGATGGTAAAATGAGACTATTTTTTGTGGACGGAAAGAGTATAATATTTGTACAATTTACGATCCTATTGAATTTTCAAACTTATTATTGACGCAAATTTGAATAAGTTTGGGGATGAAGTGGTGAACCATGAGTTTCGATTTTATAGGGGATGAAGTGTTGAACCGTGAGTTTCAATTTTATAGAGTCCATTTTAAAAATTTTTAACTTTATATTTTCTCATATTATTATTATTATTATTATTATTATTTTATTCTACCTTAGTTTAACTTATTAAACATAACTTTTTTTTACAATTCATGTGTCTACAAGGAAAACATCTTGATACACTTGGTACTGGACGACGAGGTAAAAGTTAACAAAATACTACTCGATCTGTCTCTAAAAAATAGATTAGTTTTACCATTTTGGATCATCCCCCAAAATTAAACAAAGTCTAAATATGAAAAAAATTTCAACAAATAATAATCCTACACATCATTTATAATATGGACCGCACTATCCACTAACACTCATTCCACTACCTTTTTCTTTCTCTTTTACTTTTTTTCATCTCTCTTACTTACCAATTGCACACAAAACTCGTGTTAGTTACAAGTTTATCAATTTTTTGGAGACTGAATGGAGTATATTTTAGTTGAAATTTAAAGAATATTTAAAATATATTATTTGATGATATATTACCTTAAGAAAAAACACTAGTATTTGATGGAATAAAACGTAGCCCAATATGATATGGGCTGTGAAAGGTCCTCTGTACTGCCATGGCCCAATAGGTTTTGTGTTGATCACATCCACAAGCCGACTAATATGCTTGGCCCAATAAGTTTTGTGATGATCACATCCAAAACAAGCCGGCTTATATGCTTCATTGGCAGCTAGGGTTTTCGATTTCTCAATCACAACCAAATCAAAACTCAAATTTCCGATTCCACTCATACAATGGGTGGAAAGTGTCCGCACAGGAGCGTGAAGAAGCGCCGCTATTCTCACAAGTCTTTTAGGCGCTCCAAATTTCTTGTGAAGGATATCCTTTTATTGATAATTTCTGTTGTGCTAATTCTTTTTGCTGTTGAAAATATGATTTCCTTGACTCTGGAGTGATCACGCGACGACGCCGTTTACGATGAGCTTCAGAAAGGGGAGGAAGAGAGAAAGCCCTTGCCCGTGGATGAAGATCTTCCGGGAATGGGGCAGTACTATTGTTTTCACTGCGAGTAATGTTCTAATTCACAATTTTCTTGTTATTATGAAGTATATTGATCGTTATTCAAAATTTAATTTTTCATCCGTTTTGCAGTCGCTATTTTGCTAATGTGGCTGTCAGAGACGAACATTTCAAGACCAAACGGCATAGGAAGCGGTAAGTTTGCCTTGTTCCATTGTTTATCTATGAATTTTGGCATATTATCAGTTTGTGTATTTATTAGTCATATGATAACCCTAGAAGAAAATTTTACTTTGAAGACAAGACATGATATATTGCTGAATAATCTAAGTTCAAAAAGTCGAGGTTTTGAAAATATGGTGACTTTAAAAAATCAGGTTGGTCTGTTGAGTCGCTTGGTAGCTAGCAAATTCTAATAATTATACATGACAATCAAGAAGATGTCATGATCTTTTGCTTGAATCTTATACTGTGTTTCTTAACACAGTATACAAATATAAAGCCCTCTCTGTTTTTTCTGTCTGCATATGCTATCATACTTATTGTTTATGCTAATTTCAAATTTTAGTAGTATGTACATTTTTGTTTTCTTTTTAAGTACCCACTTCATATAAATATACTAACATATAGGTCTATACTGTAACTATTTGTATTAATGATTCATTTCTAATACGAATAGTATTCTTGCCTATATACTTATTTAATATAACTAAACCAGTGTATAGGAGTAATATAAACTAGCGTATTTAAATTTGTCAAAACTTTATGTAACTAAAACGCTCAATGTTCCAAAAAACTTATAAGTATAAGCTAAAAAGGTTTTAATACAACCTAGTAGGAATATGTTATACTAATATTCTTCATTTGCAGTTCTTTTATGTTTAAGCCTTTTTTTTGTAATTCAAATTCTAGTAGTAGTATATATCATCCCAAAGTTTTTGTTGGAATGATTTTTAAGCTGACATCATATTAAAAACTAGTAATAACTCAGAATAAGAGAATAGTAAAATCAGATTATTGATTACAGCATACAGTTGTTTTTTATATTGGAAAAATATTACTGTAGTATTCATTACGGATGCTAAATTATAGTAGTATGTTGGAAATATTTTAGCTGCTATGAGCTGTTTGGAAGATGATGAGAGTTTTGGCTACATATAAATTTTTGATGACTTGAAGGGCTAATTGCAGTTTATTTTCTATATATTGCGTTTTCGTTTTGTTCTTCTTAGAATAAATAATACTACTAGTATAAAATCATGAGCGTCAATTGTCATTGAATTTCAAATTCTGATTTTGTTTTATTAATATAATGCAACAAATATGATTCGTAAAAGAAAATTCATCATTAATACAATATTATATACTTCTGAAGTTTTGAATTATAAATAAGTATTGAACTTACAAGTATATAGATTTAAGAGTATATCCTACCAAAATCTGAAATTACAAATATCTTAAAAATAAAAAGTAAGTATTATATGCAGGCTAATATATGCATAGAGCATTGAACTTGTATGGAAATGGTGCCGTCTGGTGCAGAGCACGGCCGACTGTGTTACTGAACACAATAGGGGATCCTAGACCTAATTCGACTATTTTTAGTGTGGAAAAGGACATTCTGATGTGATTATTGTAATGATTAAGTGCTCAGTTTTAGAATAGGTGAGAAATGGGGCTGCTTATTTAGATTTAGCAATTGTCTTAGTAGATTTGTTGAAACTTATGATTTATCAGTAAGGATGAAAAGAGTATATGCAGAATTAGAACTTCAGCCAAGTAGGGAAAAGGAAATACTGCAACCTGGGTTTTTTGTGTTGCTTTAACTGACCATATGCTGCATTCAGCACTTGTATTAGAATGCTAACATACCTTTACTGCAGTGTGAAGATCATGTTGGGACCTGCACCGCACACGCAACTGGATGCTGATCTAGCTGCCGGAATGGGCAAGCCAGACAATGGCCCCAAGTTAATGGCAATGTAAACTTATTCCTGTGTTTTTTTATGTTCCTGAAGTTTGTGTTTGTACGAATTCTAGGCTCCCTGCCTTTACCCCTTGTTTTATTACAATGATACAACTAGTGGCTTAGGAGTTGGGGCTGAGAATTCTTTTTTTGATCATATTTTTGTCTTGAGAGATACAAGAATCTTAATTTTTAGAGAATATTAATCCATAATAATTTGAAATTTCCGGAACTGAAAAGTCAGATTTTTTTTCTAATATACGTACATTATGTGTGGAATATTTAAATCAAATCATACGTATATATTTATTACAATTTTGATTTATTGATTTACGATTTAAAAAGAACAATCTTGAAATCCAAAATTTTAAGCAAAAGGCTTCTAATACTAGTATGAAAAATTCGACTAACTGTAACAAGTGTCAGTTAGTTCCTAGCTTCTAAGGTAAGATTCTAAAAGCATGACTGTTAGCCATGGTGAATTGGTTCTCTATATGAATTTCTCAAGTATTATTAATATCTTTTGAAGTTTCATTAGGATTCTGGATCGTGAGATTCTTTTTAGGAGTGGTTTTAGTTGTTATCTGTTGAGGTTCCTGTGTCCAGCACAAACCCGCAACAATAATAACGTTTTCATTTTGGCAAAATTCCAAATTATCAACCATCTCATCCACATGTTTTGCAACCAAGCATCACCAACACCAAAGTGTTGGGTTATGAGAGAGGTAGGTCGATTGATGTTTCATTCAAGGCCACATTTGTAAGAGCAGTTTAAGATCTATAATTAGATAATCCAGAATATATAAACAAAAAAAGGCAACATACACATCGCTCACTGCGTAGAAGAAGTGGAAGCATTCCCCAATCTCTGCAGCTGTATCATCCGCGCATACACCCCCTCCGGGCAGTTCTTCAACAGATGCGAATGCGACCCCTGCTCCGCCACCTTCCCATCATCCAGCACCGCTATCACATGCGCGCTTCTGATCGTCGTCAGCCTATGCGCCACCACAATCGTCGTCTTCCCTCCACACGCCCGCTCCAGTGCCTCCTGTATGCACCTCTCCGACTCCGCATCTAGTGCACTCGTCGCCTCGTCCAGCAGCATCACCTCCGCCTTCCTCAGGAACGCCCGAGCCAGGGCCACCCGCTGCTTCTGCCCCCCCGACAGCTGCACCCCTCTCTCCCCAGCATACGTCTTGTACCCCTCTGGCAACGACGATATGAACTTGTGCGCATTCGCTAGCGTTGCTGCCTCTATTATTTCTGCCTCCGTTGCTGCTTCGTGCCCGTAGGCGATGTTCTCGTAGATCGTTGCACCAAAGAGGCACGGCTCTTGCGGCACCACAGCAATGTGTCTCCTCAACGACTTTAGATTATACTTCCTTATATCCTTCCCATCAATCATCACGCGGCCGGATGAAGGTTCGTAGAATCTCTGTATCAGGGCGATCACTGAGCTCTTCCCACAGCCACTCGGGCCGACGAGAGCTAAGGTCTTCCCTGCCCGGGCACGGAGGTTCAGGTCGCGGAAGACTGACACATCGGGCCTCGTCGGGTATGCGAAGTCAACGTGCTTGAATTCAACCTCGCCACGGAGCTTATCAGGGACAGTGATGGCGTCTTGGTCGTCTGGTTCTATCTCGGTCTTGCGGTCTAGGAGCTCAAACACGGACCGCATTGCGCGGCCTCCCTTGATGAAGTCGGGGGCGAGGGTGAGTGTCTCTGCAGCGCCGTTGGCGGAGACCATCAGCACCATAAAGACACGTATCGTCTTCGAGAAGTCGGAGATGCCATGCTTCACCAGCCAAGACGCGTACCATAGGCCTAACGCGTAGGAAGCGTAGAGCAAGAACTGAGCAATGCCATAGCCACTGCCAGCTATCTGCCCCTTCCAAAAGCAACGCCTTAGGGGAGTGTTGAGGCTCAAGCTGAATAGGCCGACGATCTTCTCTTCCGAATTGAACGCTGCAACGGTTCTCACATTCGCTACAGCCTCCCCGGCCAGCTGCGTTGCCTTAGCGTGTGAAGCTTCCAAGTCACCAGAGAATCCATTCATGAACATTTTCTGTTCATCCCCCAAAAAACCAAAAGTTAGTAATGTTCTTGTTGCTAATGTATGACTTTTAACTGTGAGTAAATCTACTTGTACCTGTAAAACAGTTGCTGCAACGACGATGGGGAAGACAGCAACGAGGACGAGGGCGAGGCGCCACTGCAACACGAAGCCAGCAGTGCAGGCAACAAGCATGAGAGCAGAATTCTGCATTATAACAGAAATCCTGTCTCCAATTGCAGACCTAACATTGTTCGCATCCAGAGCTAGCCTAGCTGCAACTCTCGAGCTCTCGTTCTCTTCCTGATCGAACCACGCCATTTCGTTCTTCACAACTGCTGCCAGCATCTTCTCCCTAACACGCTTTGTCAAGTTCTCCCCGACTCTATCCCAGAAGTAATGCTGCATTGTGTTGAAAATGAGGGCAGCCGACGACACACCAATCAAGAGGTAGCAGTATTTTGCGATCTCCCTTATCATGTAGGCATGATTCGGGCTATAGTAGACGCTAAGAACAGCACTCAGCACATATGCAAAGAATGCACTGAGGGTGCCACAGACGACTGAGCCTATCGAGCCAAACAAGGCATAACTCCACTCGGGTGAATTCATCTTTGCAAGACGCAAGAATGAGCTTGCTTGCTCCTTAAACGCTAGTTTTTCATGGCGATAATTAGGGTATCCAGCATCTAAGGAGAGGCTAAAGTCCGTGGTGGAGAAGTCGGACAGTCTTCTCGAGTAAGGCGATCTTCCATAGGATGAATTTCTAGTGATTATTGGCGAGCTCACTGAGTTTCTCGCACTAGAAGGCCTGCAGAGGAATTAAACCACATAAATACTGAGTAAATTTCAATTCAATCAAAACTTGACATTTTAATACCTTGCACTGCTCTTCCTGGCATTATTGAGAGCCGCTTCATTAGCTGCTGCTTCGTGCATTCTGATTAGCTTGGCGTAGATGCCGCTTTCTCCCCTGGCTAAGAGCTCATCGTGAGTCCCGATTTCAGTGACGCTGCCTTGCTGCAACACAGCAACAAGGTCAGATTTTCGGATGGTGGAGAGGCGATGGGCGATAACTAGAGTAGTCCTTCCAATCATGAAACGGTCAAGGGCCTCTTGCACTAGCTTCTCCGACTCGGAATCTAATGCACTGGTTGCTTCATCCAACAGCAATATGGCTGGATTCTTGAGCATTGCCCTTGCTATAGCTATTCTCTGCTTCTGCCCGCCCGACAGCTGGACCCCTCTCTCCCCGACCTGCCATCATCCAAGTGCATCAAAACAAGAGGAGATAACTAGATTTTCTTATTGATGAAATTTAAACATTTTTGAATTAATTCTACTCTTAGTAGTTCTTACTCAAAATAATATATTTCTTCCTTTCTTTCTCCTCGTGGCATTAATTCTTTATCTTCTGGTTTGACCATTTCCCAAAAATTAGAGAAATTCAAGAATGAATAGAAAGTAGAAACCCACCAATACTCTGCACATGCATTGTTACTGCAAGCCATGTTACCTTTTATTATTAATGCATGACCAAACATTTCCACTCTTTTGACTTTAATAAAAAATGTTTAGGTTTGATTGTTGACCAAACAACCCCATTTAGTCCGCGGAAGTGTGTGAGATCCATGCCTTTTTTAATGTAGCATGTGAAGTTGATGAACATTTAAGGTGAAGTGAACATGGCGAAGATTTCAGTAGAGGGCCCGAAAACAAAGTCTAGATATCTAACTAACGTGTTGTTAGGTCTCTCTCCAAATCAATCCAGCATTGATGAGTAGGTACACCATAAGCAATCATAATTGAAGTGCAAGCCAAAGATTAATGTGACAATCTAACCTGAGTGTCATAGCCATCTGGGAGCTTTGCAATGAATGAATGTGCGTTGGCAACTCGCGCAGCCTCTTCAATCTCGACTAAACTTGCATCCCCTCTACCCAACAGTATGTTTTCTTTGATGGTTGTGGCAAACAGAGCAGGCTCTTGGCTCACCAGCCAAATCTGCTGCCTCAGCCATCTCAGCTTCAGCGTTGTTATGTCATGACCGTCTAGCAGCACTTGCCCTGCAAAAATACGCGATTTATTAACCAACTCTTGATTAAAATAACAATGAGGAAGGATATGGGATGGTGATCATCACCCGAGGAGGGATCATAGAATCTCTCGATGAGGGACACCACCGTGCTTTTACCCGAGCCACTGCTCCCGACAAGGGCTATCGTTTTCCCAGCGGAAACAGTGAGACAGAAATTGTTAAGTATTTGAGTTTCTGGCCTTGAAGGGTAGCAGAAATCAACATTTTTGAGCTCCAATTTTCCGGTTACGGCTTCCAACTCCAGGCCGGATTCACTGTCTGAGACGACGCCCGGCTTGTGGTCTATCACTCGGAAGATTTTAGCAGCTGCAATTCTTGCCTTTGCAAATGCAGCCATGCTGGGAGCAGACTGCCCCAAAGCACTATGAAATTCAAGAAATGTATAAAGTCCCAAACCATGTAAAATGAAAAGAACAAACACTGAAGATAGGAGTAAAGAACATACAGGCCACCAATCATGACAGCAAACATGGTTGCAATTGCAAGACCTCCATTAGTATAATGGTGCCTAACCAAGTAGCCTCCATACCAGAGCAGAAGGGCATAGCAGCAGAAAACAGTGAAATAAGTAGCTCCAAGTCCCAACCCTTTGGCCAATCCAATCTTGTATCCGAGCCTCTGAGCAACCCTCAACGCTGCTGAATACGACTGCAACGCCCTCGACTCTCCCACGTACGCCAATACAGTCCGAATTTGAGCTATAGTCTGCAATATAATACTATTCGTCATTACGCCAATCCAACCTTCATCATGGACTATAATTAATCATGAAATTTTCACCTGTTCGGCGATGTTTCCTGCTTCCGACAGAGCATCCTGGCTCTTGGCGGAGAGCTTGGAGAGCGTGGTGGCGTGGATGCCACCGATCACAGCGATGAGGGGAACCACAGCGAGAGTGACAAGAGCTAGCTGCCACGCCGCGGTGAACCCCACCACAAATCCAGAAACAAATGTAGCCATGTAGTGCAAGAAATTCCCCAACTGCCCAATAAAACAATCACAAAATGCCGAATCAATAACTGGACTACTAACTTTTTTTTTTACAGTCACACGCCGAAAAAGATCCTTTTTTTTAACCTTTTCACTGATGGCATCTTGGACCATGACGGCGTCGGTGTTGATGGCGAAAACAACATCGGATGTCCGAACTTCTGTGTCGAAGAATTGAATATCTTGGTTCAAAGCCGCCTCCAAATACTTGATCCTCATCTTAGTGGACTGCCTCTCCCCCGTCCACATCCAGCACGATATCTCTGCAAACCCCTCCATTTACCAATCTATTTTATTTCAATAAAAATGATAAAGATGGGAAAATCTCACCTGCCCAAGAAGACGCCCATATCGCAGCTCCAACCACAAGAAAGTAAAAGGCATACTGAAAACCAGAAAGAAAGGGATAATGTAAGTAGCATTTCATTTCTCGATATCTAGAAATACAAAGTGAAAAAACCAGGGCACCTTCAAAACTTGCTGCGTCATCTTATCAACATCGTCGGCATTGGAGCCGAAGGAATTAACGAGATCAGCAAAGAATCTGAGAAACAGAGGGAGGGAGCTGCCATGGACAATCGCACCAACTGTGCCGATTCCCATGAGAGCGTAATCCAATCCATCGGCGAAGCGGAAGAGCTCCTTGAGCGCGACCGGCGGAGGAGAGGCGGGCTTCTCCGGCTCGGCGGCGCTGCTGCCCTCAACCTCCATGGTGGTGATGTGGTTTTGTTTTGGAGAAGGAATGGCAGCAGCAGGTGATGATGATGTAGGTGTGGTGTTTGGGGATTTAATAGAAATAGAGGGAGAGTTGGTGTCAGTTTGAGTTTGAGTTTGAGCTGACACCACAATTTCAACCCCTTCTCTCCTTCTCTCACTCCATCTCCACTCCTCTTCTCTCATTCTTTATTCTATTATTATTATTATTAAAATTACTATTAATTCTCTCTCTTATTAGTACGACTAGTTTTTTTTTGTTCAACGGCTGCAAATGTTGGGACAATTTTTCTCAATCGGCTTTATTGGTGAAATGTAGGACTTGTTTTTTACAGCGTCAGGTAAAAATGGCAACACACGCACAAGTGACATCAAATTGACAGATGATGGGGATGGTAAGGTAAAGGTAAGGTGAGGTGATCTAGAGATAGAATGAGGAGAGAGAGGGACTTTGGCTCCCGACAAAAAATACTGTATGTAAACTTGAGATTGGGTTTTTGACCAAAGACAGATTCCAAAGATGTGTGGATAAGCAAAATAGGGTACTACTAATAAATAATTTTGTTTACTAATTCATACTTTCACATTAGCATAATATTCACAAATGTAAAAAATGTGTAATTAGGTGTGATTGCAGTTTTGACGGTGAATAATGTGAGGCTTAGGCCATCCGCAATGCTGTCATTTATTCGTCCCTTAAATTACTATTCATGGGCCCATTGTACTTTTCTAACACGCCTCATTCTAGGTACTCATCACATGGCCCCAACCACTCTAAAGCCTCACACTGTGGGTGTCACACTCCGCCGAGGTGAGTCGAAGAAATGGGATGCATTGGCGGCACTAGACAACATGCCATCTAGATATCCAAGTCGGAGCGTGCTCAACGGCCTCGGTATCAAACATTCGTGGGACATCCTCGTCGAGGCCGGCCACCTCACGCACCTATTCGCGAGGAAGTTCGAGTCGTACAAGGCCATGACAATAGAGTTCTTCACGACTCTAAAGGTGGAATACACCGAAAAACAGATTGACTCGATGTCCTTTCGACTCATGAATGAGACACACGACCTTACAGTCAAAGAATTTAATGAGCTCTTCCAGTTGATGGAGGAAGATGAAGAAGGCCTTTTGGAGGACCCTCGGCCAGCAGACTATAGGAGGGACGAGTTCTGGCAAATGATTACCAATGAAGCGGCTTTCAACCCGTCGAGAGCCAAAATCAACGCCATTAGAAACCCAGTGCTAAGGTATATGGCAAAGGCACTTGTCTACCTCCCCTTCAGCCACACGGAAGCGGGAAGCATCTCGACAGAGATGCTATTCCTACTGTGGGGAATGCTTAGCCGCAGAAGGATCAATCTGGGTCATTACATGATAAAACACTTGGAGAGACAGTCGAAGAGGATGACAGGGAAGTTGTGTTGTGGGGGGGTCGTGGCAGCGTTGGCATACAAATTCGGAGTCAGTTTTGACAACCGGATACAGGATCAAGGCCCCACGCTACTGGATTGGGACACGCTCAAGGAGGCGGCCATTATTATGGTTGATAGTCAGGGCATGGGGTATTTCAGGATAGAGCCGGGTAGGTGCATCAGATTCCCTGACCCGCAGCTCTTCGCAGTCGGGGGATGGAGCTACAAAGAAAACTGGAAAATGAACTCCCCGGCCCATGAGGAGAGGATCGAAAATGACCTCCCTCAAGGGGAGGGTGCCCCCGGATGCTAGGCCGGTTTTCGTAGAAACGGACAATTTGCCGCAGCCTAATATCCCCGAGGAGCCTCTGCAAATACAAGAGGCGCCTGCGGCCATGGAAGCGGAGGACGATGAGATCGCCTCTGAGTTTGAAGCCGGTCAAAGCAGTCGGCCCAAGAGGAGCAAACCGAGGGGAAGACCATCCAGAGATGCCTATTTGGCGGAGATTGCCGCAGGAATACGCTCGCTTCAGGTGAGCCATGATCAATAAGAGGCCCGCTGGAATCAGGCGAATGCGGAGGCGATGGCTTGGAGAGCCCAGTGCGATACCCGGTTGGACAACTTTGGGAACCGGCTTGATCACTATGGGGAACAACTGCAAAACCTGCACACTCGCTTCGACGCTAGTGATGCAGCACAACAGGCTTTCTACCAGGCTTACTACGCGAGATTCCCGCCGCCTTCAGAATAGAGGTACCTCAACCATCCACTGCTCTTCAAACTTATTCTATACCTTGTCTTGAATAAGTTGGGGGGTTCTGACGTGGATCGGTTGCCCTTTTCCCCTGCTTGTTTAACGACTATATCCGTGAAACTATTGGTTTTTGCTTATCCTTTCTCCTCTTTTAGTAATTTTGCTTATTTGATGTCATTTGGTGTAAGTCCCGCCTGTGGGACTCGAATTCGAATATGGATGAATGTAAGATAATTTGTGCTAAGGAATGGGTTGATAGCTAATGATGATAATTGTTTTATCTGGAAAATTTTGGTTAGAACTGTTAGGGACTTGCGTGATCAATTCATGATTTAATTGTGAGTGAAGTGCTTGGTTGCTTGGTCAATGCTAGTCCTGGTGAGATTTGAGCCATATTTTGTTCATGTGTGATGCAATTGGGTACATGCTTCTACTTCTAGAACTTGCTCCTCGTCATGTCAAATCTCTAAATAGCGGATGTGAACTTAAGAGATGAAGTTAGGCATTCTTTGATTATCCCCATACACTCGTAAACCCCTAGTCAGCTCTCATAGCCAAAATGCATTTGTTTGTTGAAAAGTAGTATAGTAACTTACTCTCTAAAGTGAAAAGCCTTGAGAAAAAAAGGAAGTACATTGGTAGTAAGTGTTATGGGTTTGGAAAAAAAAGAAAAAAAAAAGGAGGTATAAGCTAGACGAAGTCTAGAGAAAAAAAAATTTGTGTTATGTGGAGAAAGTAATAAGTGGGTCTTGGAGGCTAGAAGGAAGAATGATGAAATCGAGCTTATCTGAATTTTATTTTGGTGAATGGTCATTGTTAGAATATGTGCTTTTCAGTCACTATAGCCTAAATGTTCCCTACCGTCCAAAGAGCCTACACTACAACCCGAATAAAGACCTTTCTGATTTTAGGTTCACCTCCACAACCGAGCAGAGAAAACGTTTGACGTTGAAGCATTGACGACCCCCGACTTATACTTCACCTGGTGCATGGCCACGGGAGTGCGTGTCCATTTGGGTTATTGGTTAGCCCAAGCCTTCCACCAAGTAATTGCCAACCCTTCTCGGAATCTATACACATGTCATCTCCTTGGGGCATATCTACAGCGGAATGTGATCATGAAGATCCACAAGGCTTGCCGGGAAGTGAAGATGTGTCTACCCCCAGAGGTTTTCAACATGGATTACTTCTTTAACAAGGGGCTGCTAATCACGCACGGGAAGGATGTCTGTTTTTATGAAGTTGGTAAATCGGATGCCCAGATCAAACAGGAGCAAGAGGTGGCGGGAGTGAAGGAAGTTGCTGATGTGGATGGAGCCAGACAGTCAGTCGTGGAAGTGGAAGTAATGGGGAAGGAAGTCGGATGGATGAGATCCGAAATTAAAAAGGTGAGGGAAGAAATCGTGGCCCTACGGGGTAATGGAAAGGACAGTAGTGAGGCTGAGAGGGTCAGGAAAGAAGTTGCCGGAGTAAGAACGGGAGTGGAAGAAATGAGAACGGAGGTTAGGGAGGTTAGGAAGGAAATGGTGGCCCTCAAGGGGCGCATCTCTGATCTGGTGGCGACGTCATCCAGATGCACTGAGAGGATGATGGAGGGTGTCTCGCTGATAATGGCAATGACGAAGTGGTTGCGCGAGAAATTCCCGGACGCACCAAAGACACTTCCTGGACCCAGTAGCGGATCCAAGGCGCCAAGTCCAGGAAATCTATCTATCCAGAAGCAGCCACAAGTCACCAAGCCTCTAATCACCCCGTTCTCTACTAGACCCATGACCCTGAAGAAGACCGTACCCGGACAGACAGAAGAGAGGACAGAGAAGCCGGAATCGCCAGCAAGAAAGAAAGCTAAAGTGACCCAACAGGCCTTGCCGCCCAAGTCTGGCTCCCGAGGGGGCCAGACCACAAATTAATCTCCCAAACCAAGTAACATTTACTTTTCTGTCTTTTACTTTTCGTTTTTCTTGCGTTTGTGTTTTTATGTGCCAGCATGCTTTGTTTTGTATATATGTGTTATACCCTTCTACACTTAGCCCAATTTTTGGTCTAAGTGTGAGAAGGGGTTGTTTTGTCTTGCATGTCTTGGTTTTGTATATTGTGCCTTCTCCCACTTAGCCCGATGTTCGGTCTAAGTGTGAGAAGTTTGTTTTGTTTGTGCGCCTTGTTTGTTTTTGTTTCATGTTTCTGTCTGCTGTTCTTACTTTCTTTCCCCCCTTCACTAGGATAGCTTGGGGACAAGCTTGAGTGAAGAGGGCGGGGGGGGGAGTAAGTATGGTGTCTGTTTTTCTGTTTTAGAGTCTTTAGGATGTGTGTTTCGCATGAGCTAGCAAGATAATAAGGCAAGTTTCCCTTAGTGAGAGCGATTAAAGAGAGAATGCATGTCAACTTTGACACCTTCTTCCTTAATAAACTAAAGCGGTCTGAATGACGTTAGGACGATGGAAAAAGCCTTAGATAACCTAGCTGTGCAACCCTACTATAAGAGTGAGTTATAAGCCTAAACACTTTTTGTGCTAACATGTAAAATGGGCTACCACTTGATGCTTAGGGAGTAGTGTATGAAGGAGAAAAAGTGAGTTATGGAGGTATAAGCTGGACGAAGTCCAGGGGGATATAATACAGGAAAAAATAAACAGAAAAGAAAAATCATTATCCTCAAGGGCAGAAAGCAATTGCAACCTGACCCAGGAAAATCAATAAAAAAAAGGAGAAGAAAGAAGGGAAAAACTCTCATAACCCGACGTATCAGTGGTATAACTTTAACTGTGGAGCGTGTTGATCCTAACATCCCTGGTGAGGAATGAGTGATCGAGCGAACCTAACCGCTGGGAAATCAAAAGGATATCTTGACGAACTGACAGACCGTTTAGATAGAAGAAGGAAGGGGGAGGATTTGAAGACTGTAGACGATCGGATTGAACTTAAGCTTGTGGGGACGGTCGCCTAAAAGTTGAAACTAGTTCATGTTTATCTGTTATGTTTGTTGTGTTTTGTTTTTGTGATGTTTTCTTTTTTGAGTCTGTTAGTTGTCTAGGTCTAGGAGTCTGTTTTTGTTTGTAGAGTCGTACTTGGGGACCGTGCATTGAAATTCGCCTTATTTCTTTTCTTGTCTTTCATACTTGAGGACAAGCATGGTTTAAGTGTGAGCAGTTTGATAAGGCTAATTTCATGCATCGGTCTAGGGATTTTATTTCGTGAAAACGCTGGGTCTAACGCATGTTTAAAGCCAGGTGTGTGAAGGTTTTCGCTAGATCCAGGAAAGGAAGATGACGCTTGCATGGTCCTAGGAAACTGGCGAAAGAGTGTACATTATGAAGAAAATTGCTTGACGGAGGAAGCCTCGGAGTTGAAGGGTAGAATATGGATTTCTACGAAGACTCTAGAAGGCTATGTCCGCATCTATAAAAGGAAGAAGCATGCAAGCTGGAGGGACCTTCTCGGTTGGAGGCCTCGCTAACAGCCTGTAGCTTAAGTTCACTTTTCACACACTTGGGTTCTAATTCACGGAGGATCTCGGGTTCGCACTGGGGTTCACGTTTAGTTTTCTCGGAAGTATTTGTGGGTTGTAACACCGTCCTTCTATGGGGCGAAGAAACAATTTAATTTCCATTTTCGTACTTTGCTGATTTCGCCGAGCTCCGCTGTTCGAAGCACGGTCCTCTATTTCTTTGCTGAATATTTCTCTTATCTTAATGCAAGTTTCGTTTTCACTTATGTTGATCGTGTTGATTTCTGTTTGTTGATTTTGTTTACTTGAATGCTGGAGTTGGAATTGTTGGAGTTGGTTGTTTTGGTGGATTATTGCAGGTTCGTGGTTGGATCTGGGAGAATGGAGTTTGTTTGTTGATGAATCGGGGTTTTGTCTTGCTGATATTGTAGGATTGTCTGTGATTGTTGGAATTCGGAGTTGATCGGAGCAGATCTGTAAGAATCGGAGTTATGGAGTTGATTTTGATGGTTGTTGAGTTCGGATGGCTTGGATCCAGAGTGGATTAAGCACTCGACGTGAATCTGAGCAGTGCTGATTTAATTTCATGCCTAGTTTATGTGTTTTCATTTCGCTTCGCCTAGTTTATGTCGATCTGATGTATTTCCGATTCGTAGCAAGTTTCCAGCGTCCTGATTTCTATATTCTGTTTGAATCTAGGTATGTGCTCTGTTTTCTCCATTTACGTATTTAAGTCGGTTAGGAAAATGCATGTCGTTGTTAGTCAGGGCATGAGTTGGTTGTTTGCAGCTTTTACCGTACTTGCTATATTTGGAGTCATGGTCCCCACTGCTTTTATTCTCTCTGTCTAGTCTTAATTAGTGAATCGTTTACACGATCTAGGAAGTGATTTTAATACCTCGCGGTCATGACAATGTTTGCTGTCAGTGTGTTTACAGTTTCCTAGGTCTAGCATTTACATTTCGTGCCTAGGACTAGAGTTAGGTAAAATTCTCAACCCTTTGCGTGGCAGCAGCCGCTTGTTTCCAGAGTCTCTAAGCACTACTTTACGAATCCATCTTCGTAGGATCGACCCCGCTTCCCTATACTAATCCATAGTATTTGGGGTTGAGGGATTTAATTGTTGAAGGGGAGTCGAGTGTGTCCAACGACAGAAACACTCTGTGTTCCTTGAGTTCTTGGACCTAGTGATCCAGTGGATTTAAGAAGCGCGGTGTCTTGACCGAGCATCTGCATTAACTTTCTCTGTGCGCACTTGCTCACTCCGCTCCTGAGTCATATCTTAGCGAGCACGCACTTCACTTTACCATCCAAAACTTCGGCGAAGAGGTCGGATTGGTGGAGCAGTTTATGTCGTTGTTCGAGCCGGGGACCCCGAAGTACGCATGCCAGATCCATAGCCGGTAGTCGGCAACGACCTCGAGTATAACGGTGGGGTGGGTTCCTTTGTGGCCGCTCGTGTACGACCCCCTCCACGCCACCAAACAATTCTTCCATTGTCAGTGCATGCAATCGACGCTGCCAAGTATCTCGGGGAATCCGTGCACTTCTTCGTGAAGGCGGAGCTGGAACTGGCAATCTGTCGTGCTTAGCTTCTGGAGAAATTCGTCGATGAAGGCTGCCCGGACACCTTTGCAGAATTGGAGCAAGCACATTCTCCCAGTGCTTTCTCAAATGTGGAGGTATTCGTCGAACACATCCGCCGTTTGTCCAGTCGCAAGCTGACGGATTGCTGCAGTACATTTCTGCAACGTCGTGTGGCTGGGACGGCCGACGGCGTCGAACCTTTCTTGGAAGAACTCTTCCCGGGCCGCCAATGTATTTGCGATGCGGAGAAATAGCGGTCGCCGCATGCGGAACCGGCGACGGAAGTAGGTATCTCCCCACACCTGGTTATCGCTGAAGTAGTCGCGGACTAACCCTGCGGCGGCTTCCTCCCGGTTACGATGGATGTAAGTCCGGGAGCGTCTTTGAGGCGGCGCGGCTTCCTCCGCCTCCCGGCGTCGATCTTCTTCAAGCGATTCTTCTATTATTCGACGCATTTGCTCATATGGATCCATTAGATCAATTAAATTTGAGGGAAGAATAAAAGAGATGATTTGAGATGAAAATTGGAGAGGAAAGAGAGAGGATTTGAGAGGTTTAGATGTGTGTTTGTGTGTGAAATGAGGATGAAATAGGAGTATTTATAGAGTAAAAAAATAAAAATAAATAATAAATAAAGAAAACGGTCGAAAACGGTAATGTTACATTTTTTAAATTTTGATTTTTTTTATTTAATTTGAATTTTTTTTAAAAAAATGAATTATTTCGTCATCGTGACGAAACCCACTCGCGGGCCGGCGAGTGGGCGTCACGCATGGCCTGGGAGCGCACCACGTCGTGGGAGCGCGTGGCGAGACGTCTCGCGCTGCGTCTCGGCATGATTGGCGTTCCGACGAAATGGTGACGGGACGGGACGCTGCAACGCGTCCCACCACCGTTTTGTCACGGAGGAACGAAATTCGGGCCACCCGCGTAACGCGATGCGGGTGGCCTTATAGTCCACGCTTGAGTGAAAATTCATCATCAAACTATTCCTCAATGTCGATGCGGGTGGCCTTATGGTCCACGCTTGAGTGAAAATTCATCATCAAACTATTCCTCAATGTTTGTCTGTCTCCTATAAATCTGGCGCGCTTTACCCCTCTCCACCACCACATCATTTTTTTTTCCTTTACTTTTTCACGCTCTCTTTTTTTTATTTCCTTTTTCTTCATTTAACTAGAGACCAATTCCACTTCATTTAGTTTTTCTACAGTTGTAAGGGAACTTGTTCAATACACCATTTTGTACTTAACACGTGGAGAATAATACCCTCCAAGTTTTTGCTTCAAAGCATCCACAATGGGGCGGACGATAGCGAGCTCGATGTCCGCCCGATACATCGGGCGCGCTATCGTCCGCCACTGTGGGTGTGCGGACGACGGATGATGCGTCGTCCGCGGACGAAGCGCGGACGATAGGGCATCGTCTGCGCCATCGTCCGCCCACTGTGGGTGACGCGGACGATGCAACACGTTTTATTTTATTTTTAATTCAAAATTTTTGTTTATATAAATACCACATCCTCAGATTTCATTTGTAACTTTTCGATTCACTTTTTAACTCTCAAATTTTGTCAATTTTTTTATTTATAATCATTGTGTTTTTTAATTAGTTTGCATTTATATATTTGAAAACATTTAAATTAATTAACAAAACAATAGTAAAACCTATAGGGCGCCCCACTCCAGGTGGAAGGGCAGGAGGATAAAATGCTGACGTGGCGGTGCATAGGGCGGGCTGTAGGGCGCCCCTTAGGGCGCCCTACTATGGATGCCCTCACTCATTACTAAGGGCGTCCACAATAAGGCAGACACCCCAATAGCCCCGTCCCAGTTTTTGTCCATAGCCCCAGTTTTTTTGTCCATAGCCCCAAAATTTTGTTTCCGCCACTATAGTGGACACTTCCAATAGCCCCAAAATTTTATAATCAATTTTCATTTTAAAATATTTTTAGTTTTAATCAGGTATAATTAAAATCATCGCAGTGTAAATAATTAGAACACGAGGTAATTGGGGCCGAATATTCGTTGTAGGAAGGTTTGGACTCGATGCCCACGGAGGGGGAGATTGATTCCAAATCCAAGGCTGGGACGGAGCCTCGCCAAAGCCCGACGGCTGAGAAGCATAGGCGCTAAATATCGATGGCTGTGAAGGATAGCCCGTCGACGACTGTGAAGGATTGCTTCCATAGCCCGATTCCTGTGGGCCGGGTGATTCGTCGTCTCGACCGTGCATTTTTAGAGAGTGAAAGTGTATATAGTGAATGGAGGGATCGTGTGAAAATGGTGAAAAAATAAGGGGTGGTGAATGGTATTTATAGAGGTAAATAAAAAAAATAAAATTAAAATTCGATCAATGTCAGTAGCCGCGCAGATCGCCGGTCACTACTATGGCAGGCGTGGCTATAGGCGCGGCGCTTTGGAGACCCGCCGCGTCCTCGCCCTCTTTCCGCCTATCCGTCGTCCGCCGCCCCCATCTCCTCGTCTGCCGCTGGGGCGGACAACTCCCCCACTATGGACCGCCCGGAGATCGCCCCGAGGCGCGGCTATAGCCACGCCTAACTATTGTGGAGCCTCTAATGGCTTGGCACCATTCGCAATCCATTTAGGTGGGACGAAACGACCTTAGGTCATCTCCAATCATTTACACCAAACTCAAACTCATTTTTAAGTATACGATATATTAAAAAGTAGTTTTACTTCAACCATTTACACCAAATTCAAAATTTACACCATTTTTTAGTTTTTCTCACAAAATATTTGCAGTAACATTGTTTCACAAAAACCACCAAAAATGAGTGTGGGTTTGGGGTATGGTTGGAGAAGATTTTTACACTAAAACTCATTTTTGGAGTATGATTGAAGATGGTCTACACCAAAACTCGTTTGTGGAGTACGATTGGAGATGATCTTAGAACGCGCTCTACCTCCTACGTGTAAGGGAGTCACACGGGCAAGGGTGGAGGGATTGTTATGCCACGTGACTACCAATTTGGGCAATGTGTGATGCCTGCTCGCGGGTGGTGGGCTTCTTGCGTTGGCCAAATTTTAATTTATTCAAAAAAATATTTAAAATTTGATTTTTTTTAATTTAAAAATACTTATCCTGCTAAAATTATCGGATGACCTTAGAGCATCTCCAATGGCGGACGTCCGGTCGGACATCCGGTCGGACGTCGCGACGGGCGACCCGGACGTCCGCCATTGTGGCGTTTAGGGTCGGATACGGACGTCCCGTGAGGACGTCGGGTGTCCTCGGACGTCCATGCGACGGGCGGGCGGACGTCCGCCACTGTGGCAAGGGTCGGACGTCCCGCTCGGACGTCCGAATTTTTTTTATTTTTTTAAACCCTATATATACGGCTCGTTGAACTTCATTTCATTTGCACCACTTGTTGTTAACAAGTTTCTCTCTTCTTTTACTACAAATTTCATTTCTACTTTTAATGGAGAACGATAGGAACTCCCCGGCCACGAGCGAGTCGGAGACTCCGGCGTTTCCCATCGACCTGGAGGGAAACGTCAGCGGAAATGCGACAACGGTACCGAGAATGGGACAGATGGGGGGCATGGGTGGGATGGTGTCCCCTTATATGTACAATTGGATGGGACAGATGGGTGGTATGGGTGGTATGATGCCCAGGGCAGCCGGGATGGGGGGCATGACCCCAAATATGATGATGTCGGGGATGGGGATTGGGGGTATGACCCCAAATATGATGGGGGGCATGACCCCAAATATGATGATGCCGGGGATGATGGCGGGGATGATGCCGGGGATGATGCATGTGGGAGGGGGTGGCAGGGGCCCTGAACCACTAGCGGACGATGTCTATCGGCCGGTTGTGGATATGCAGTCTACTGATACCCCTTCCACTTATGTTCCGGATACTCAGTTCACCGGCATAGACACTTTCTCTTTTGAGGAGTTGGGGATATCTCCAGTCAGGCAGACGCCCGATGATATGAGCGGGGGCAGGGGGAAGGGACGTGGCAAGGGCAAGGGGAAAGCCCCAGGGTCTTCCTCACGAACGGTGGCAGAGGAGGAGGATGAGGAGACAGGAAAGAGGACGATCTGGAGCCAGTGGGAAAACGTCGCGCTTGCGAAGGCTTGGATTGCAATTGTCGAGGATCCCTATGTCGGTGCCAACCAGCATATTGACAGACTGTGGCATCGGATCGCTGAAGCCTACCACACACACAAACCGGTTAGGGCGAAGCGTCGCCTTCCCGAACAGTGCCGGAAACAGTGGGAGCGGTTGAGGCCTAAGCTTAGTCGATTTGCTGGCCTCTACCAAAACAACCTCCGCCAGGCAAGCAGCGGTATGTCCGAGGAGGATGTCCGGAACCGTGCCTTTGCTCAGTACCCTGACAGAGCCTTGAAATTCAAACAATTCGACCAGTGGGAGGCCTTTCTCGTGGTGAAGGATTCCCCAAAGTTTTGTGGGGGAGTCGAATCGGGCTGGGCGAAGCGGACGAAGATCAACGCTTCCGGTGAATACAGCAGCAGTGCTGGTTCGCACGAGCTCCCGGAAGCCGACGAATTGTCCCCGCTACCGCAATCAGACTCTCGCCGTCGTCGTCGCCCGGTTGGGCAAAAGGCTGCGCAGCGGAGGGCTAGGGGAACCAGCGGCGGTAGCGGGTCGTTCGAGGTCGAATCGGAGGCCCCTGCTCCCCAAGAAGATATCGACCGCCTCGCCCGCGCGCAGTTAACGACAAGCTTGGTCCGGACCATGCATAGGTGGCATAGCACGACCGATCCGCTGTACAAGAGGATGCTGAAGGATGTCATCGATGGATGTCGGCGCGATTTGGGGATGCCCCCCATTGGAGATGATGGCGCCGAGATTAGCGGAGGGGACGACGGGGGCGGCACGGGCGACGGTGATGGCACGGGCGACGGGGGCGGCACGGGCGACGAGGACAGCGCGGAGTGAGCCGGGGATGTTGGATTATGTATTTTTCTTTTTTTGAATGACTATGTATTTTGCTTTTTTTCTAACTATGTTTTTTTTATGTTTTATGAATATGTATTTTTGCCCGTATTTTGCTTTCCCGTATTCCGTGTCAAATTTATATTTCCGTTTTTACGTAATTAAATTATTGTGATTTTTTTTTATTGCGGGATGTCCTAGTGGGAAGGGCGGACATAGGAGGGGATGTCCTAGTGACGTGGCAGTGGGATGAGAAGTCCTAGTGACGTGGCAGGAGGTGTTTTTGGGATGTCCTAGTGGATATCCTAGTGGGATGTCCGCCCACTGGAGATGCTCTTACCCACGCTTCCTTTCAAGACTAAAATTTATTCATTAAAAATCCAAGATTTTAAAAGTATGACGATACTAGGTAGAAAGATTCTAAAAATTTCAATAACTGAAATACAGGGCAGATGTACTGGAATCCACTGATGCCGTGACAAAATTTAGTAATCCAGGTGCTGTAAATCCTTGATTCATTATTAATTAATACTCTCTGATATTTTCCTTTCAACTTAAATCCTACGTACATAATAATGGATAGAAGGTGGAAACGTGTGGTGTATGTATTAGATGACAAATAGGCTAAGAGTTATGGACAAAATTTAGTGGATACTTGATTGGATGTTGTACGTGTTCTTATTCCTCTCCCTAGTCTGCAAAACATAATTATTAGTGGAACAATGCTTTCTTTTTAACTTATACAACACTCTTACAACTCTAATAATTATTAAAAATAAATACTCCTTTTCCAATTTTAGGTTTTAAATTCAGAAATAATTTACCGCGGGAGATGAGATTAAAATTTGAAAATGAAGATGCTGGCATGAAAGGAGAAGGGAAGCAAATGTAGATACATATTCTATTGGTAAAATAGATGAAAGAAAATGTTGGGAAAGAATGGTGTAAGTTGAGATGAAAGGCATATTTATTTTAAAAAATAAATAAAATAGTGGAAGGAGTGCGAGATAAAAGATGGAAGTGGGAAAGATATATGTGTAGTTCATACTACATATTATATATAAAGGTGGGTGAATAGGGTAGAGTTGTTGTAATCGCACAAAAGCAATACATGGCCATTATTTGGCAAGCGCACGCCCTTCATATTGTTTCTCCATTTATTCTCCTGCCATAAATAAAACTTTGTTCTAGCACATTATTGGGGAAAAGGTGAAACTAGAAGAAACCAATCAAGGTACCCAAAAGAAGAGGCAAAATTCGTCTAAATTTGGGGATCTGTCTTTATAACCTCAAACACAAACCCATACACTATTGCTATTATTTGCTTCATTCACTTCCTTTTCTTTTCATACAATTTGATGACCAGACTTAGTCAAGTTTAAAATTTGAATAGTTCCAGCTTCACTACTACACCTCAAAATGATCAGTTGTTAATCCACTGAACCACTCACCTATTAAATTCATTATCACGAATATAATGTAGTACTAGTACTTATACTTTTTTTTAAAGCAGCATACGATAAGCTCGGATTAACTAAAGATTCTAATGTTGAACATTAATCATTCTACCGCTAGGTCAACACACAAACATAGCAGTAGTGCATAATTTTTTTTATAGAGGTGATAGACGGATTTGATAGTGAAAGCGTGTAATTAATTCAGTTAATCCTTTTCATAATTGTCGAATCTATTTTATGTTAGTCGGTGGGCGATCATTTGTCCCTATTGTCTGATTAAGATCGATTAGATTATTTATTTTGGTATAAGTAACATGCTGTATAATAATACTAAAAATTTAAGACGTATACACATTTTGTTTCAGGTTTTGGAGAATGAATTACAGTGTTAGAATATGTTCAAAATATTTTTAGAAAATCATCATAAATGTGCATAAGTATATTGCAGCATTTGCTTCAGCATCCGTACTTCCTTAGTGGCATCCACACTACTTGTGGGATCTCAAATTTTATGTTTTCTTCAATCATCATTCCCGGCTGGAAAATATTCCGCAACATTAGGAATATTGCTGGAAAGAGATCCAAAAACTTAAATAAAAATTAGGTTCAGCATTTACTTTTGAGGATAAAAATAGTACTAGTATACTAGTATTGGTTAATCTTGTGTTTATTTTGAAGTAGTGGAGTTCTGCAATAACTTAAGCTATGTTTACTTGATTTTTATCCCATTAAAAATGTGAGATTAGAGAAATCTCAACAATAAGCATAAATTTTCTTATCGAAAAGTAAAGCATGTTAAGTATACTAGTTATTGAAAAAACATAAGGCTCAGATTTAATTTGGGATGTGATATGAGATATTATAAGAATTTTGCATTGGGTTCAAACATGATTCCAAAGCTAATAGTAGTATCTTATACTAATATTCATTAGTTATGTTTTTAAAAGAACCTATCACTACCAATTGATCTCCCCATGTCACTATCAATTTTGGGATTAATAGCTACACTAGTAAAAAGTGCAAGCTATATTAGGAAAAATGTATATTAATTAAATCCTTATCTTAATTTATGAAGCAACGGTAATGTGAATGACTATTTGAAACGTTAAATATCTTTTATATATAGCTTGAAAGAGAACTGCCTACCATGATAAAAGAATCATAATTTATTTTTTTATTTGATAAGACACGAGAAATCTAGACTAAAAAATTAATTAGTTTCCAACCATATTTCAATTTGATATGCGGCGCGTGTGAATACTTCATATCCAAACATAGTTTCGTGATCACATTCAATTGGATGCAATTAATTTAATATTATTGCATGATTTATCGACGATGCCCAACCCTTTATATATATTTCCTGATTAAAACTCACATAAAATAGAAAGCATATAAGAGACGTAAGTATATAAATTGATAGCTAGATACGATATTACAGTTAACTAATGTTTGGATAGGTCGTTTTCAATATCGGTATTAATGCTTGACTAAAAGAAATCCATACTCATGGTTAAAACCAGACAATGTGATATACACGTGCGTGGTTCTGATTCTATTTAATTATTTATAATTATATTGAGATAATGTTTTTGATTTTAACATCCTCCGTGAGTCCGTGACAGAGACTATTGTTCTCTCATCGTTGTCCTTTTAATTTAACTTCATTAATGTTTTAAGCTTTAATCTCCAAATTCCAAAACATGTGTGTTCAATTCACCCAACTAACTAAAGATGGTTTTAATTTCAAATATTACTGGCAACATACAATAAAATAAACAATTCGATGAAAAGTAATTTAAAGAATTATTAGAAAAAAAAGTTGATAGTAGATGAATTGAAAGAAGAAGACAAAAATGTCAATTATGGAGGGGGTGGATAGTAAGCATGTGGTGGAGGATAAGCAAAAATCTAAAGATTCAATAATTTCTATCAAGATAGGTGTAAAGGGCAGAGGCAGGTGGTCTATCAAGATTATTGGTACGCACTTAAGTTTTTTAACCATCATTAACACCAAATTACAAACTAATCACCTTCATTATTTAATTGGTGTGGCCTAAACATTTATTTTCAGACGATTGTATTTAAATCTCGTAAACTACACATGATGTTGAATCAAAGATATCATACTGTATTTTATTATACTTGATAAACATAGATTTTGAGGGAATCGGTTTCATTATTGGTTGAAGAATTACAATGACACGCCTCATATAGGCTTCTATCCCTTACATATGGTAAGCTATTAAATTCTATACCTAATTCTATACAAGGTATGAACAAGATATCAATCACTAATTGATTTCCATTCTTAACTATGTAGGATCTTCTCTTGATTGCATAGGATCTTTCCTTCCAACACTCCCCCTCAAGTTAAGTGACGGGATCACCGATGCTTAACTTGTCCAATAAATACTCCATGAAATGATTGAGAGTTCACAGCCTTCGTCAAGATATCAGCCAGTTGATCTTCTGATCTGACGTATGGTAGCTCTACGATCTTTGCATCAATTGCGTCTTTTATAAAGTGTCTGTCCACTTCTACATGCTTGGTTCGATCATGTTGAACCGGATTTTCGGAGATACTAATAGCAGCCTTGTTATCACACAGTAATCGACATGGTTGGGTCGATTTGAGTTCCAACTCAGTCATGAGTCTCCTAAGCCATAGTACTTCGGTCAATCCACTCTTGATTCCTCGGAATTCTGCCTCCGCACTTGACAGAGCTACCACTTTTTGCTTCTTGCTTCTCCATGTCACAAGATTGCCTCCTACATAGGTAAAATACCCGGCTGTTGACTTTCGATCATTCGGGTTTCTTGCCCAGTTTGCATCTGTATATCCATGTATCTCTAAGTGGTTGTTCTTCTTGAATAATACTCCATGTCCTGGTGTGCCTTTCAAGTATCGTACTATTCTCAAAACAGCCTCCCAATGTTCTTCCTGAGGTGCATGCATGAACTGGCTTACCACTCCGACGGCATAGGCCAAATCCGGCCTTGTATGGGAGAGATAAATGAGCTTTCCTACTAGTCTTTGATATTTCCCTCGATCAGCCCGTTTAGCTCCTTCTTGGATCTGTAATCCATGATTCTGAACCATATGAGTGTCTGCTGGCTTACAGTCTATCATTCATGTTTCTGCAAGGATGTCGACCACATACTTTCTTTGATTAATGAAGATACCCTGTTTCGACCTTTTTACCTCGATGCCCAAGAAGTATTTCAAGGCACCAAGATCTTTCATCTCGAATTCTTTGAACAAATTCTTCTTCAGCTGATTTATCTCCTCTTCGTCATCCCCGGTGATAATCATGTCATGAACATAAATAATAAGACAAGTGATCTTACCATTTTTCTTCTTGAGGAACAGTGTGTGGTCCGAGTTGCTTTGTTGGTATTCTTATTTTTTCATTACTTCAGTAAACCTTCCAAACCAAGCTCTCGGAGATTGTTCAAACCATACAAGGTTTTCTTGAGTTTGCAAACATCCCCATTCAAAAATTCTCCTTTGAAGCTTGGAGGAGGTTCCATGTAGACTGGCTTGGTCAATTCGCCATGGAGAAAGGCATTCGTCACATCAAATTGGTGAATGGGCCAGTCTCTGTTGGCTGCAATTGAAAACAGTACCCTTACCGTGTTGATATTGGCTACTGGTGAGAATGTTTCAGCATAATCCACGCCGTAAGTTTGAGTGTACCCTTTTGCTACTACCCTTGCCTTATATCAATCAATAGACCCATCTGGTCTCCTTTTTGTGGTGAACACTCATCTACACCCCACAGTTGTTGCTCCTTTGGGTAGTTTGCTAACTTCCCAAGTTTTATTCTTCAGTAGTGCATCCATCTTTACAAGCATTGCATCTCTCTAATATTTCTTCTGCCAAGCTTCCTCTGCTGTAAAAGGGATTTCCTCCTCTTCATAGAGGGCAGCCTCTAAGGCTCTTGCCATCTTGGTTAGGTTTGCCTGTGGTAAGTTTGCAACGGCATCTTGACTCCGTCTTCCTATCTTCTCTGGGGAGTATCTTTTTGGTGGAATTCCCCGAGTGCTTCGGGGCAGGGGCGGAGCCACATGGTCTCCATGTGGGGCATTTGCCCCATCTCAAACTTTTACATGTACTATATTTTTTTTGATAAATTTGTAACTTTATTCATATTTCTTTATAAATGCCCCTCTTAATAACTCTAATTTTTCTCATGTACTATAATTTTGCCCCTTCTAAAGATATTTCCTGGCTCCGCCCCTGCTTCGGGGGGAAGTATGTACCTCCCAGTACTCTCATCTAGAGCAGTCTCTGTATCAATTTGGTTAGGAAGTGAAGCTTCTTGAGGAGAATCAGAGGTTACCTCGGATACCGATTGAGGAGGATCATAGGGTGGTGGCTGAGAGGACTCTGTGGCGGAGACATGCTCAGTGGCCGTGCTAACCTTTTCTGTTGAGTCCTCGTTGGAGAGGTTTGACCGAGGCACAAACCAACTTAGGTAGTCAAAAGTATTTTCTGACTCACTCTCCCCCTGACTACTAAAGTTGGTGTGGTAAAAGAATTCGGTTTCCAAAAAATTACAGTTCATTGTGGTTACAACTTTTCGTGTGCTTGGATCATAGCACCTATACCCTTGTTGATTAATCCCATAACCCACAAAGGCGCATTTGGTGGCACAAGGTGATAATTTGGTTCTCTCGTGTTTTGGGATATGGACATACACTGTACATCCAAAGACTCTAGGCTGAAGGTTCAGATGTTTGGGAATCTTGGTGAGTTTGGTCAAGGTATCAAGGGGTGTCTTTTTGTTCAGAATTTTGGTGGGAAGCCGATTTATAAGAAAGATCGAGGTGGCAACTGCTTCTGGCCAAAAGGATTTTGGGACTTTGGACTCAATCATCAAGGCCTGGGTGATTTCAAGGATGATTCAGTTTTTTCTCTCGTCTACCCCATTCTACTCAGGTGTATAGGGGCAAGAGGTTTGGTGGATGAGGCTTTTTTTCGGTAAAGAAATCAGCCATTTTTTGGTTAACAAATTCTCTCCCATTGTCGGATCGAAGAGTTTTTATGGTGGTTTGGAATTGGGTTTGAACAAGTTTAAAGAAAAGAATGAATTTGTCTAGCACCTCGGATTTGTGTTTTAAAAAATATATCAATGTCATTCTAGTGCAATCGTCTATAAATATGACAAAGTATCTAAAACCATTCTCCCCAACAACGGGTGCAGGACCCCAAACATCAGCATGCACAAGGGAAAAAATGGAATTCATACGAGTGTTTGTAGGTTTAAATGATTGTCTGTAGCTCTTGGCCAAAACACAAGTCTCACAAATAAAATCTTTTGGAATAGAAAGCTTAGGAAAAAGTAAACTAAAATAACCAGGAGATGGGTGTCCCAGTCGTTGGTGCCAGAGCCAAATCTCCCTTTTCGTGGACTCGTGAGCCAGCATCACACTTCCTTGTTGAGCTATCTCATCCACATAGTAGAGTCCTTGGCTCTCAGTGCCACGCCCAGGTATCCTCCTCGTCCGAATATCCTGCAAGATACAAAAGTCGGGATGCATCAGCAATGTACAGTTTAATTCCTTCGTCACATGACTTATAGACATCAATCTCAGGGACAAGGTAGGAACATAAAGGCAATTTGAAAGTCTCAATGTCGGGGATATTTCAATAGTACCCGCCCCGGCTACAGTGACTAATTCCCCACTAGCAGTCTGTATATATGTCTTAGTAATATTACTAAAACTAATAAAATCATCCTTATTTGAGGTCATGGTATCGGTGGCCCCACAATAAAAAATCCATCCTTTTTTCTCCCCCTCAATTTCATGTTTCACAATATATGCAGCGGAAATTTGGTTTAAGGGCTCAAACTGATTTTTAAGGTAAATAGGGCAGATTTCGATATTTTCAGAGATATCAGGGGTCTTTTCACAATATTCCATAAGTTTGGGGCCATCATATAAATCATCATAAGTGGGGGGGGTTGCAAATCTTGGGGTCGTTTGTATAATTTTCTGAAACATGGGGTTTATTTTGTAATGAACGGTTTAAACTAGGGTTAGGGTTGTGAATCCCCAATCCTTTACCTCCATTCGACGCGCCGCCGATCCAGTTCTTCCTTTCGGTGAAATTGCCGGCTCCGACGACGCCTCCGCCTCCGCCGGAGGCTTCTTGTCCCCCTTCCTTCTGCTTCCCTCGTCCGTTCGGTACCTCCCATTTCTCGAGATTTAGCTTTCCCGTCTCATTCGTGACGGTCAGGCCGACTGCCATCTTAGCCCTTGCCATTGTCTGCCTCTCCTCCCACTAATCGGGGTATCCCACCAGTTGGAAGCATGTCTCCCGCGTGTGCTTCTGCATTCCGCAATGAGAGCACCACAACTTTGACTTATCCGCCGGTTTGCTTCCCGGGCGGTGTGCGGTGGCTGTCGGTCGTGGGTTTCCGCTCCGATCGGGTTGTTTCTGCCCCTGTGCTGCGAGGCCGTGGCCGATTCCTCCAAATGTGGGATCGGTTCCGGTTCCTCCGTGGTTGTTTTCGGCGGTGTTGTTGAGGGAGCTTGGTGGTCCGAGCTTCCGCCGGGCCGCCTCCTTCTTTACCCAGATGCACGCGGTTTCTATTGGGGGTGTTGTCACCTCTTTGAGGATGTCACGACGAACCCCTTCATATTATTCGTTCAGTCCGGTGAGGAAACGTAGCACTCGTTTGGTGTTTGAGTATGCCCGGAATTGGCTTACCCCTTCGTCGCAACAGTCAATTGGTTGTTTTTGGCACCGATCGATATTGATCCACATCCCATGGATCTTCCGGTAATACGTCTCCTGGTTCATATCTCCTTGTTTAATCGTGTTTGCCTTGTCCTCCAGGTCGTACACGAGGTAGAGATCCGCCTCACTCTCATAAGTGACGGCAAGACTCTCCCAGAGTGCTTGGGCCGTTTGGTGATGAGCAAAATCTGCAATGATGTTGGTTTCGATGTTGTCCACGATCCCGGAGAATACGATGAGATCGGTCTCCTCCCAATCTCCGTACTCCTTGTTGTCTGGCGTTGGTGGGGTTGGCTTTCCAGTTATGTGGGAGTAGCCTCCCCTACTCCCGATTGCGATTTTCATTAGACGCGACCACAATGGGTAATTTCCTCCGTTGAGTTTGAATGCAACAGTTACATTCTTGCTTGCTCGTATCTTACTGCTTGATGATTCTATGGTTGGTTTTTCGTCGGCCATTTTTGGATTGATTGGAATTTGGTTTTCTCACTTGTTTCTTGCTTTTTGGTCGGGATTGGTATTGGTGATGATGAAATTTTTCTCAGCCCTAGTTCATAACCTGCTCTGAAGCCATGATAAACATAGGTTTTGAAGGAATCAGTTTCATTATTGGTTAAAGAATTACAATGATCTACACGCCTCGTATAGGCCACACTATCCCTCACATATGGTAAGCTATTAAATTCTATACCTAATTCTATACAAGGTATATGATTTCCATTCTTGATTGTGTAGGTTCTTTTCTCTTGATTTCATAGGATCTTTCGTCCCCCAACGATACTAACTCATAATTACTCTATTATGACTCGTAAAATGGGGAGAAAAAATAAACAAAAAACTCAAGTTGAGAAAAGAGGTGCATCTGATTTTCTATGACATTTCATTTTCTTGTACTCTTGTTTGTGCTAAAGCATGCCTATTTAAATGTGCTTAGGTTGAGTAACAAATATACAATTATCTAATTGCCATTTCACAAATTAAATAACATGGTCTATATCCAGCAATTATACGAGCATCACATCGACGTCTTCTCTTTTCTTTTTTCAAATAATATTTCCTAATTATTGGGCTAGTATACCTAACAAGGGCCAAAAGATTGTGGAAAAAGCTCACTAATTCCTGATTAATTGATTGAATAATAGTAGTATCATGTTACGAAGAGAATGGAATATGTAGAATACTAGGAAGGCCTATTTTAAAGTGATAAAAAGAAGACTTCAAATTTAAGTTGAAAATATCACGCTTGAGATTTTACAGAAACACTTTCTTTTTTCCTTTTTCAGATTTTTTGTAGTATTTTAACTGAATATTTATGTGACAAAAGGAAAAATACGGCTAAATTAAGGTCCACTTGTGGTTGTGAAGTTTCCCGTACATAATTAGATCCGAAATATTGGGTGACTAGGAAAACATATAAGTTAATTCACTCATAATTAAAATGTTTCTTAAACTAATAAGAGGAGTATTCTGAATGTCTGAATCATATGTTAAGATCTGAACTATCAAATGATTAGTCAGATTTAGTGTCTGCTAGTAAAATTTTATTAATGAAAAATAGTTAAAAGCAAAAAAAATTGTTAAGCATATCACATTAGAAACGGTGACAATACAAATAGCAGCAAAATATTGTAAAATTTAATATTTCTTTGATTGAAATGTTGGGTCCATTTACTATATATTGTAAAAGTGAAATAGTGCATTTATTGACGGACGGACAAAAAAAGGAAAAACGAAACATTTAATGACAGACAAGGGAAGTACATATCATAATTCGTATCATTTCAAATTATACTATTTTTATGTGATGAAAGGTGTAATATTAAGTGGTCATTTTGATTGAACCTCTCTTCCAACTTCCCGCCAAGAAAATCTTTTCGATTGAAATTCCCCTATTAGCTGTATTCTCACCAGCATTTAAAATATTCCCCCACCATCATAGTCCCATTATTACGAATTATGATGATTAGAAATGTGATTACATATAGTAATCAACCTAAGCATCTTTTAGTATATGCATTTTCCAAAAGCTAGACCCATACAAGGAGAGAAAAATTCTCTGAAATTTAAAGAATACATACAAAGAAAATTCATTATAGTTGTGAGCATAAACCTCAATAAAGACTTCAAACATCAATAAAATTATTTAGAAAGTAATTCGTCGTTACAGACTAAGTTAGTCGGTTAAAATTAAATGGCATCTCACGTTCTCACTTATGCATGTAACTGGTCAACTAAATTTCGACTACTATACAATTAAGTGTGTGAATTGTTTACCTAGGCTCTGACAAGAGGAAGACAAATTATCTTATGGAATTAGTGGGAATTAGAATAAAAAGAAATAAAGTGGATATTAAAGAATTTGATACGATAGATTCTAGGATCGCTAGTGGGATACCTGTTGGATGGAAAGAATCAGAAAAAGTAGGCTGAAAAAATGGATATTTAATCTTGAGATTCCTTAACGGGAGCAAATCTGCAATTAATGAAACAAGCCCCATTAAATAATTAAGATATTTTATATTGTTCCATAGCAAATAGTATACTTTTTTATTAAGTGCTCACATATTATGAAAATTTGCAATTTGCAACCTTACTAAAGTACTAATTGTTGATTTTGAGATACAAACTTGTCGGGCAAAAATTACACGGAAAAAAATAAGGAGGAAATTACACCGAAACAACTGAAAAATTACACGAAAAAACTTGTGGAAAACGGTAAGCCGAGTCGAGTAGTCCTCTTTCCGCAAGACGAGATACGCCCCGATAGTGCTCTCGGTTTGACGTGTCGTCCCCAAAGATAAAACGGCTTCGTCTCTGAAGTAGCAGCACCGCTAGCAGCAGAGCTCCGGCGAACGGGAGTAAGGCGAGGGCAGAGCTTCGACGGGAAGATTATGCAGAGAGGGAGAGAGCGTGTAAGCAAGAATGCTTGAGTTTGTTGGGTGTAGAATGCAATGGATGCATGTCTATTTATTGGCCAAGTCCACCCGCAGGGGTTATTGGAGTCAACAGACATAATGTCTGTCATCAAGGCCATTGACCGTAACCGCCGGGGATTACTGACTAGTGCACTAGCCGTTGGGAGCTGAAGAGACACGATGCATCTGGACACACTACACGACGGGATACACCATGGACCGTCGGGGTCCATCGGGGACCTTTTGTCTCCCGTTATACGTCGGGGTCCAGCGGGGATAGCGTGGAGTTTGAGGTGGTCTAAAAAGAATAAGCGGGGCTTGAACCACGCTCAACGACCAGCTCCAAAGACCACCCACAGATCAAGATCTGAGATCCAAGGCACACGGGCACGGTGCGCGGCTCAAGGCTCGCGAGTGGACGGCGGCGCGCACGTGTGTGCCCGTGTGGGCTCTGTCACCCGTCTTATTCCACGATAATTATTACACATAATAATTCATCTTATTAAATACTTCATCAAAAAAGTTTATCATCCCCGATGTGGGATAATTAACACTCAGTTAATTAATCCCTTAGTTTTTCTCATAGCTCATTTCTAGCTTTATCGTGACCAACTTTAATATATTATTTCTCACTCACCGGGAATCGGATTTGAGAAAATGAATATACTACGGTCATCTACTCGGAACGTAGATCGACGCTATTGCATTTAATTTCACAAAATTAAATGTCTTGTCATATTTATTATTAGTCAAAGTCATTTGACTAGACACGATTCCAATACTAATCATCATAACATGTAGATGCAGATAAATGATAAGAATATTATAATTATACTTGCACATTCCAACTAGTGGATGTAGCATTTTAGATTAATTAATGAAAAAACCGCATCAATGAATTAAATAGACATGAATCGAATTTTGACAGCGAATGAACGGTATGTGATAGAAAATAAATTGAATATTCATGGTTAATTAGCACTTACCTACTCTTGAGGGAATCACTTACTAATAAAGTTTTAATAAGAAAAAAGGAGACAGACATAATCAGTAATACAAAAACAGAAGCAATGTGATACAAGCCCCACTGAATCAGCCGCGAACACTGCAGGCAACGAGGAGATTGACAGCTGTTTGGAAGAGATACCAGATACGAGCGAGGCAGTGGAAGAACCTGAGACGAGCACCGCAACTGCTGCGCGAACATTAAGGCCAAGGGATAGTTTGAAGCCGCCAAACAAATACAAGAACTGATGGCGCAAGAGCTGATCCTTTAGTTGTTTCTTTTTTTTGTTTAATTATTTATAATATTTTGTTTTGAGACGTTATTTTATTTTTGTTGTGTCGGGCTAAAACTATAAGCTCTGTTCGGGTTTTTTTTGTGGTTCTTTCCCGAATGACTAGATTAAGTCGAACCACCTAGGGTCTTTAATCATATAAATAGGGTATTTCATTGACCATAATTTTTTAATGAAATATTTTCCCTAAAATTATCTTGCAAATCACGCAACAAAATTGCTTGCTGCCGACGGAACCCTAGATCCGCGCAAGCTTCCGTTCGTTAATCCGCCAAGCCGCACGGCTGCCGGATTCTTCTGTTCATCTTCCACGAGGTGATTGTTAACTGGGTCCGTTACGGAGTACGTCCGTAGCATCTGGTGATTTCATCCCGTACTCATGACAACAACCACAAACAACAATGTCGAACCTTCGTCATGGGGCCCGACTGGGGCTAATGCTACATCGCTGGGTCCGATAGGGACATCACGCAACACCGGTAAGGCGAGTGCAGACCGCTCGCCTAGGGTTTTGTGAAAATAATGGTGCTTTTCGATCAATTGGAATCGAGAATGGGTAGGTCGGATCGGCGCGTGGATAAACTGGAGTCACCGGAGAGTCACGATGCAGAACTACCGTTTAACGAAGTAGAGGAGGCCGAACTGGAGTTTGAAAATCATAGGGATCAGTTCTGGTTGGATACTGACATAGGCGATAAGAACCCCACCACAGGCCTGCGGAACCGCTGGGGTCAGGGTCGAGGTCGTCGTGGCAACCTCTATGGAGCTGGGGGTTATCGGGGACGAGGGGGTAGAACCCAACCATCCAGGGGCGGCGCAGATTTCTGGCGGGGCAGGCATCATTGCAACTGGAATAGTTGGGATCCTCCACCTTATAGGCACGACAATTGGTATTAAGAGGACTGGGTCGGTAATCGTAATCCGACGTGTTGGGACCCTCCTCAACATCGGAACGGGTATAATCAACAGACTTACGACCATCCGCGTGGGGTGAAGATGAAGGCACCTCATTTTAGCGGCTCAGATGCGGCTAATTGGATTTCGCGGGTCCAATATTACACTATCATATTATGATTGCGGAGGAGGATCGTCTACACTATGTTGTGATGTTGTTTGATCCTCCAGCATCCGAATGGATATTTAATTATAAGGCGAATAATGAATTTGTGACTTGGCCAGAATCCCTGGAGGATGTTCGTCATCGGTTTGACCCACAGAGCTTTAGAAATTACACGGGTCTCATTGCAAAGTTGATGCAGACGGGATCGGTGGTGGACTACCATGCTACTTTCGAAAGGTACCTGAATCGTGTAGAGGATTTAGCTGAGTCTTCCTTGATTCCGATTTTCGTACAAGGGCTGAAACAACCAATCCAAGAGAAAGGTAGAGCTGCAACAACCTACCTCCCTTGATACAGCGATGGCTTTGGCGCTGCGGCTAGCAGCGAGTCACGAAGAACAACAGTTGCAGTCTTCCTCGTTCTCTCGTCGCCAATGGTCATCGCGCGACCAGCGGTCTAGCCCCGTAGTCTTGCAGGGCGGGCACGGCCACGGTCCTAGGGGTTAGCTCCACAACCCAAACAGCTGCTGCAGCGGGCAGAGACTCGGGCATTGCACGGATTCAGCCAATTCGGGTGTCTAATGCAGAGAAGTCCCAGAGGTCTCGACGTGGCTTATGTTGGCACTTTTCGGAAAAGTGGGCACATGGCCAGTTTGCAAAGTGAAGCTGATGTATTACATGGATGAGGAGTTGGTTACGTTACAGGATGAGCCACTGAACGACGGTGATCCGGTGGGTGAACTGATTACTGCCGATCTCTCACACTTGCACGCGTTGGACGGCAGAGGCTGCTCGAAGCCGTTTATTGTGAGGGGGGCGATTGGTGAGGCCGTGGTGCGTGTGCTCATCGATACTGGTGCCACATTGGATTTCCTGCATCCAAGAATAGCGGAGCAATTGCATCTGGAGCTCACTCCCATCCGACCATTTCGTGTTTTAGTGTCAACGGTGTGTCTTTGTCGTGCACCCATATATCCCGTCAAACGAAACTAACCATGTAGGGCTCACTATTTTTTGTGGATTTACACATCCTCGCTCATCATGGTCCGGATGTGATCTTGGGTATGAAATGGCTGGAATCGTTGGGTAAGGTATCTGTGAATTTTGTGGAGAAGACTTTGGAGTTCAATAGAGAGGGAAAGACAGTTTTCTTGAGAGGGGTCCAGCCATCCCCCACACAGATTTCTCTCTAGTCACTTTCAATGTTGACAGCGCATGCTACTGACATCAAGCTTTATGAAATCATCCCTATTGAGGGAGAATTGCCAGCCGGATCAGGGAGTTCGGATGAGAACTTTCCAGCAGATTTGCCAGACATCATTACCCGAGTGTTGGAGCAGTATAGGGCGGTTTTCAATCAGCTCCGGGGTATGTCGCCGCAACGCCCATTTGATCATCGGATACACCTGTTGCCCAATACAAGACCGATTAATATGCGGCCGTATCATTATCATACTTCCAGAAAACAAAGATTGAGAAGCAGGTTCGGGATATGTCGAAGCAAGGGATCATTCAGCGTAGCCAGAGCCCTTTTTCATTGCATGTCTTGCTCATTCGTAAGAAGGACGACACGATCAGGTTTTGTATTGATTATCGAGCTCTTAATACGACCAAAACTCCATATCACTTTCCCATCCCTACGACAGGTGAATTATTTGATGAATTGGGGAGTGCAAAGTTCTTTACTAAGATGGATCTTCGTTCAGGATATCACTAGATACGAATGCATGAGGAGGATACATTTAAGACAGCTTTCAGGACCCACGACGGACACTTTGAGTTCCTGGTAATGCCTTTTGGTCTAACGAATGCGCCTTCTACCTTCCAAGCCGCTATGAATGCTATTTTTCAGCCCTTACTCCGGTAGTGTGTAATCGTTTTCTTTGATGACATACTTGTGTATAGTCCAACCTTGGAGACCCTCTCGGAACATTTCACGGCGGTTCTGATGATACTCACAGACCACCGTGAAGCTCTCTAAGTGCTCTTTTTGTAGTACAACGGTGGAGTACTTGGGTCACCTTATCTCAGATGGCCTTTTGAAGGCGGACCCGTCCAAAATTGAAGCCATGACGGCTTGGCCTGTGCCCAGGAATGTTAAACAACTGCGCGGATTTTTGGGACTCACAGGGTATTATCGCAGGTTTATTGAACATTATGCCATGATTGCAGTTCCTCTTACCGATCTTCTAAAAAATGAGCCTTTTTGTGCAATTCAGGGGTGGAGTTGGCCTTCGCAGCTTTGAAGGAGGCGATGACCTCGGCTTCAGTGCTTCGCCTGCCCAATTTTGATATGTCGTTTTGTGTGGAAACAGATGCATCTGATGTGGGGATTGGTTCCATGCTTTTACAAGTGAATCACCCCATTGCTTTTTTCAGCAAGAAGCTTGGATCTCGCCGACGTGTGGCCTCGACATATCATAAGGAGTTGTATGCAATAGTAGAGGCCGTTCAAAAGGGACACAGTATCTTTTGGGAAGGGAGTTCATTATTCGCAGTGATCAGAAGTGCTTGAAAGAGCTCCTTTTGCAGGTGGTGCAAACACTTGACCAGTAGCTTTACGTCAGAAAACTGATGGGTTACAAGTTTAAAATCGAATAAAGCAGCGGATGCCTTGTCCCGGAGAGAGGAGTCGGACAGTAAACCGTTGATCGCAGAGAAGGAGGCGGTATCAGCGCCCACGTCCTTGCCTGCGGAACTCTGCAGCGACTACGCCCAGGCATTTGTCGCCATAGCGTGGCCAATCCCGTCGGTGTTACAGGTTTTACGAGACGAGGTGGCTACCCTCCCAGATCTGGTCGAGCTCGCGAAAAAAATTGGAGTGGGAAGGCTCTGCCGCATCTGGCGTTGGTGGATGGTCTCATCTATTATAATCGCAGGGTTTTGGTCAGTCCGGGGTCAGCGCCTAAACGATCCTTGCTGGAGGAACACCATAGTTCTCATTCGGCGGGTGATGCGAAGCATTTTTTCCATATTTTTTCCCCTTCGTTCTACATATTTTTATACAAGTTATGACTCATTAACCTCCAAATACCTCCCTGTGTAGAGAAACCATTCTCCGTGATCTTCATCATCTTCATAACCTCCGGAGAGTGCAACGGACTGAGCCCCATGATCAGACTGACCACCGTCTGCAATTTCACACAATTAAACTACCCACCCGGCCGGGTAGACATTCCAACACTCGCCCGGGTAGCTTCTCTTAGGCATGCGGAGTCTAGAGCTTACCACCCGACCGGGTGAGTTTTGCACCAATAAATACACCCTGTCAGGTGAGATTCAGAAGGCATAAACAGTCCAGAGAGGATGAAATTCCTATCACCCGGTCGGGTGAATTCTTAGTTGCAAAAATCCACCCGGCCGGGTGGTTCAACTTTAACTGCAAATTGGCAGTTCTCGTCAGTTTTTGGACGGTTTTGAAAAGAAGAGAGAGAATTAGAGAGCATCATTCATACGACTCTGGAGGGAATGATTGAGAGAGAAGCTTGGGTTTTTGGGAGAAGTCAAGGGAGAAAGGTGGGTGCCGACGGTTGTTGGAGGTTTGGAAACAATTCATCATCTATATCTCAAAGCCTACTCCATGGTGTTGAGGGTTTCACATCTCTTTTTCATTCTTCCTAGTTCAATGATGATAGGCTAAGAATTCAAGTGTTGCTCCAAACATGTAATTGGATAATTTGTTCATGTGATTTATGCTATGCTCTTCTTTATCTTATGATCGTCTTTATCACAACCTTGTTGCTTGATTCTATTACTTTTGGTGCATCATTAGTAGTAGTTCCATAATTTTATTCAAATGTCTCTTTAACTTTGAATAGGATGGATCATTGTGGTAATGGATTATCAATTAGATTTGTTCAAATGATAATTTGATAATAGATTTCTTGTGCTAACAATAATTGATCTTTGAATTTTTGCGCATCCGCAGGATTCTTAGATTAATGAAGATTAGTTTATAGAATATGTGTTCAACTATTCTTAAGCTTTTGTATGTCAAGCATGTTCAGTGCTAGCATCGTGAATTGTTTGTAAAGTCCCGTAAGTCATAAGATAAAGTTGGATATAAGAATAAATCATTGTTTTATCCATGAGTGTTTGGAGTAACATGTTCTTCTCTTAAATCGTCTTACTTGTTTTAGTTCGCCTATTTGTTTTTGCATAATCTAGAAATAAAAATCTTCAAATTAAAATCCTCTTTAGTATGTGTTTTCTATGTTTTAGAGTTAAATAATCTTTCCTTCCCTGTGGATCGACACCTTAAATTACTACACACGAAGCTGTAATCTTGCAGCGAAGCGGTAATATTTGGGTTAATTAATTGAACTTGAGTGCTATATTATCTTATTGTAATAAACCTAAAATTACACATCAGCGGGTCATCCGGGTCATGAACGCACGTTTCGCATATTGGCTGTCGGATTTTTCTGGCCGAAGATGTGTAAGGAGGTCAAGTGGTTTGTCAATGAGTGCATCGTATGCCAGTCCACTAAGTATTCGACCCTGAAACCAGTGGGTCTGCTACAACCGTTGCATGTCCCTTCGCAGGTTTGGGAAGATGTCTCTATGGACTTCATCATTGGGCTTCCCCAATCGCGTGGATACACCTATATAATGGTGGTGGTGGATCAGTTGTCGAAGTATGTGCACTTTGCTCCTTTGCCGACTCGTTTTGACGCAATGCGGGTGGCGCAATTATTTGTGAATGTGGTGGTTCGTCATCATGGGTTTCCTAAGACGTTAGTCTCTAACAGAGACTCGGTTTTCTTAAATGCAGTGTGGGAAGAAATTATGTGGTTGAGCGGCACGAAGCTCCATTAAACGACCGCCATCACCCGCAATCCGATGGCTAGACGGAGGTCAGAAATAGGGGATTGGAGCAGTATTTGCGAACCTTCACTGCAGATAAACCATCAAAGTGGTCAAACTTTCTACCTTGGGCAGAATTTGCCCTTAATTGCTTTCATCATTAGGGTTTGGGGATGTCGCCGTATAAAGCACTCTATGGAAGGGACCCCCCATTGCTGGTAGCGTCGCCACCATCAGCGAAGACTCCACCTCTCGTGGTTGATCTTATCTGTCAGAGGGGTGAATTATTGGTGGAGCTTCGGCGAAACCTTGAACAAGCCCAGCAAAGGATGACGGTTGCGGCGAATAAGCACCACCGCCATGTCGAGTTTGACGTTGGGGACTTGGTTTGGTTAAAGCTTCAACCTTATCGTCAACACTCTGTCGCGCGACCACAGTCCGCTAAGTTAGCCAAGCGATACTATGGTCCTTTCGAAATCACAGAGCGTATAGGTCCAGTAGCTTATCGCCTGCGGCTGCCGGAGGGGAGCTGAATTCACAACATATTCCACGTGAGCCTTCTTCGGGAATTCTTCGCAGGGGAGGGTGATGTGGAAGGAGTGAAATTACCATATGAGTTTATAGGGGATCGCCCAGTAGTGAAACCAGAGGCTTTTATTGGTTCGAGGACCATTTGACAAGACGGGAAGCCGGAGAGACAGGTTCTGGTTCGCTGGTCGGATGGAGACACGCCTTCCTGGGAGCCGTGGGATGCCATTTTTGTTCGTTACCCAGGTGCTCACCTTGAGGACAAGGTGAGTCTTGACGGAGGGACGGTTGATACGAGCCCCACTGAATCAGCCGCGAACACTGCAGGCAACGAGGAGATTGACAGCAGTTTGGAAGAGATACCAGATACGAGCGAGGCAGGGGATGAACCTGAGACGAGCACCGCAACTGCTACGCGAACATTAAGGACAAGGGATAGTTTGAAGCCGCCAAACAAATACAAGAACTGATGGCGCAAGAGCTGATCTTTTAGTTGTTTCTTTTTTTGTTTAATTATTTAGAATATTTTGTTTTGAGATGTTATTTTATTTTTGTTGTGTCGGGAAACTATAAGCCCTGTTCGAGTTTTCTTTGTGGTTCTTTCCCGAATGACTAGATTAAGTCGAACCACCCTAGGGTCTTTAGTCATATAAATAGGGTATTTCATTGACCACAATTTTTAATGAAATATTTTCCCTAAAATTATCTTGCAAATCACGCAACAAAACCGCTTGCTGCCGACGGAACCCTAGTTCCGCGCCAGCTTTCGTTCGTTAATCCGCCAAGCCGCACGGCTGCCGGATTCTTCTGTTCATCTTCCATGAGGCGATAGTTAACTGGGTCCGTTACGGAGTACGTCTGTAACACAATGCAATTAATAAAGCTAGAATGGTTTAGATATTACTTCATCCGTCACTTGTGTTGGGCACGAGTTTTAATACACAATTGTTAAAGTAAGAGAGATGTAAAATTAAAATTAAAATTCAACATTGTTAGTGGAGAAGGGTCCCACCACATTAGAGAGAAAGAAATTTCCAAAATTAGAAAGTGTATATTCTCGTGGGACGAACTAAAAAGAAAAGAGTGTATATTCCGGTAGGACGGATGAAATATTTGACACCCACCCCATGCATCCCTTGAAAACCATCCCCACCCCCTGCTTGTCACGGATCGAGCAGCCACTATGGGCATCTGACCTCCCGTGCCTCTCCCCATGCCCGTCGCCAAGCCACACAGCGTTTCCCCGACCCGCGTCCCCTGCCCCCCATGTTGGGGATGCTCTTGGGGCATCATCTAATTTTTGTTAATTTTTCGTTTATTTGTGGTTTTTATATTACTCTATGTATTGATTAAATTGAAATACAAGTCTAGTGAAAAGATATACTCCCTACTCCATATATCTAAACTGATTAAATAAGTCATTTTTCTTTCGCTGTTTATCTTTATAACTTTTGATCCGCCTTACTAGATTCGCAAATTAATCTATGCCAGAAAATGCTTGTATGTATATGATTCTTTCCTATTTTTTTCAGAAATTACATTGCCGGTTGATTGATTACTTTCATTGATAAATTACTTCTTACGTAGGAGTATTATTTTGGTGGGTGATATTTTATATTTCATCACAATATACTGGTGTGGTGTGGATTTAACACAATTATCAACATACTTCTCCGGTACTTGAAAATTTGTTACTTATTTCCATTTTTGTCAATTTCTAAAAATTTATCACCTTTTATTTTTATAGTGGACCTCATTTTCCACTAACTTATTTCTATTCATATTTTATTATAAAACTAATATATAAAAGTAGAACTCACGTGCCATTAACTTTTTTCAACTCAATTTCTATTATATTTTTAAAAATTAGTATTGAGTTAAATGATGATAAATTATTAGAAAGAGGGAGTAAAATATTTAAAGAATACCACGTATTAATAAAAAAATGAAATTGCATTAATCATGAGTTTGAAGCCCCATGCTCTTTTTGTCAGTTGTTCCTTTTAAATTACTCCTACCTTTTTCTTATTGACAAACAGCACAATTTAACCACCATTGATTGTACGGATATCCAACCTGGCAGGCTGGTAGATGATCATTTTTCTAATCACTACCATCTATTAATAAATGATTTGGTTGATTTTTCTTCATTTTTTCAGGTGCGATCATTAATTGTTCATTTAATTTGAGTGAGCCCCTGCACTATACAAAAGTTTATAGCCAAAATTAAATGTCGTGTCAATCAATCGGTGCAGTATTCATAAAACCCCAAAAGTAAATAAGATTACTTGATTTATTTAGAATGCTTCTCATTTTTTAGGTAAAACCACAAGATAGTTTGCGGCATTTTTAGACTAGACTCCCGTTTCATTATTACAAAGTAGTAGTACTACTATTTTACTCGTGATTTTTTTTTCAAATTTTTGTTATTCGGCCATCACCAAAAATTGTTCTTAAAATTTTTCCCATTGAAACAGCATTGCATCAGTATAATTTAATCTATTCTAGTTATTGTACATTTTAACTAGGTCATGAGTACCGCATATCTTCTTGACTTTATAATTTGGTTGCTCGAAAATAGGAATGGGTGATTTGAAAGAAGTGAATAAGCTGCTGCTTAAATTGACTTGGAATTGGTGTGGAAGAAAAAATGCAGTTTTATGTTGACCTTTTTGTTATCACCAAAATGATAAGCCACGTGAATTTTGGAAAACAAATGTAGTTGTACTATCTTTTTGTAGAAATTGTTTTACATATGTGATTTAATTAACCAAATCGTCTTATATATAGGTAGTTGATAAGAATATATACCAATCTTCTTGGTCTTAACTAGACACTAACCATTTCATTCTCTAATCATATGATGGGTTAATGAATACTCTAGTGAGATATATGCATGTGAGATGTGAGGTAGATTCAACAAACTGAGCCTAGAGTTTTAGATTTGATTGTTGAGGGGACTGATGATTTGTAATCAATAAAAAGAACTGCCAAAATTTTTGAAGTCAATAAGGTCACTCGCAACGCGTCACGCGGGTGACCCGTATTCCGTCATGAAGGAACGAGACGTTGGCGTGACGCGTTGCGGCGCCCCATCTCGTCCCTAGCCCGTTCCGTGTTCTGTCACGGCGTGACGAATGGCGAGACGTCTCGTCACGCGCCGAGGCGACGTGGCACGCTCCGGCGCCATGCGTGACGCCCACTCGCCTGCCCGCGAGTGGGCATCGTCACGCTGACGCAATAATTCATTTTTTTTTTAAATTTGAATTAAATAAAAAAATTAAAAATTAAAAACGATAATATTACCATTTATAGTTGTTTTCCATTTTTTTATTTTTTTTATTTTTTTACTCTATAAATACTACTAATTCATCCTCATTTCACACACAACTACACATCTATTCTTCCCAAATCATCTCCATTTCCTCTCTAATTTTCATCTAACATCTCATCACAAAATGTCCAGCGACGAAAACTCCAGCGGTGGCGGCTCCGGCGGGTGGGATCTCAACGCATTCGGCGACTGGGGGAGCATGTACAATACATTGGGTGGTTCCGGTTCGTCGACGCCGGGCACCCAGGGTTCGTCGACGCCGGGGGGTACCAACCACCCAATTTTGACGAGGATGCATACGCCCGTCCCTCCGCCCCACGGTATTCGCAGGGATTATCCCAGATCCGGGAGGATTATTCCCTTGGACCCACTCCGGAAGAAGGTTGAGGCGGAGGAGGAGGCCGAGGCGGTGGAAGCTCCAGGGCGGAGGCGGACGAGGAGGATCTAGGCCGGTATCCGTACGGCCCCAAAGAAACGCTGGCGGTGTACAACGCCTGGATCAGCGTCTCGTACGATCCCATCGTCGGGAATCAACAACCTCGGAAGTGCTTCTGGGAAAAGGTCACCGAGGCCTACCACCAGATTAAGCCGAATGGGTCCCGCCGGCGCACATATAAGATGCTTCGCGCTCACTTTGACCGAGTCGACAGAGAGGTCAAATGATTCTGCGCCATCCACAAGAATGGAGCGGCTCATTACCAAAGCGGAGCCACGGGAGCCGACATTCTGAGATCGGCTTTGTGGGTCTACTTCGACGACACTGGCAAACAATTCAAATATGTCGATGTTTGGGAGGTCGTCAAGGACGAGGAAAGGTGGGCCGGCGGTGTGCGGTCCAGCACGGGCTCGACCTCGAAGCGCACGAAGCACATAACGAGTGGCCAATACTCGTCTGGTGAGGGCGGTTCGGGCAGCGGGCCACAAGAGTTTGCCTTGCAGGAGGTTGAGACCCCGGCAGACGATGCCGGGGGGTCCTCCCGTGGGCGCCGGCGGCCGAAAGGGAGAAATGCAACGAAGGCGGCTAGAGGGAGGAGGGGCCGAGCCGAATCAAGCCAGGCAGGCTCGGGCTCGGGGGGATCCCCCAACTCCCTTATGGCCATGTACATGACTGCCACAATGGCAGACACTTCCCGCATGACACCCGCCCAATACCAAGTCTGCCTTAACAGAATTACGTTTATGGCAGCACAACTTGGCATTCCGCCTCCTCACGACTTCAGTGCACCTCCACCGCCTTCGGGGGATGATTCGCCGGCGGAGTAGTTTTTTTTATTTTCTATAAAATTGTATTTTAAATTATGTCATTTTTATGTTTTTAGGATTTTAATTATGGCTTTTTTTATTTTTTTGAATTTTAAGTTGTATTTTTATTTTATGTTGTAATTTTATTTTATTTTTAATGAAGTGTGTTTTTTTAATTAAATTTGGTTGGAAATAAAAATAAAAAATGAGATTGAATGAATAGTAATTTAAGGGACGGTTAAGGGACGGAGGGTTGCAGGTTCCGTCCCTTAGTTAAGGGATGGAGTAAAAAAGTATAGTGGGGCCCGCAAATAGTAATTTAAGGTACAGTTAAGGGACGATTTAGTGACAGCGTTGTGGATGGCCTCAGAGTAGATGCAATGATAATTAGATTTGCATTATTGCGAATGAGTGTCAAAGAAAATCTGACACTAACTTTTATATTCACTGATTTGCGATAATTAGATTTGCATTATTGCGAATGAGTGTCAAAGAAAATCTGACACTAACTTTTATATTCACTGATTTAAAACATTCAAACTTGCTAGTCAAAAAACCTACAACTCAAAACTCAGAGAAGTCAACATCGTTATTCGTGTATTTTAAAACATATAGGAGAGACTTGAGAACAAAAATAAAATGTAATAAGACATGCACAAGGAAAAACCTCTCAATTGGGAGTATAAATCGGTGGACTCTCAAAGCTGACATAATTATATGATATGTCTTGTTAATGATTTTGATAACTGAAAATAAGTCCACCACATATTAGCTAATAGGGCATTCACTTTTTTTATGGAAAATAAATAATTCCAGTATATAGTACTAATTGTTATGAATAGTACATATATATTAATTACTCCATCTCCGTTCTATAATTCACTCATATTTTCTTTAAAATGTCTCATCTAAAGTGAGTCATTTTCTTTTTGACAAAATATATAACATAATTATTTTCTCAGTACTTTATTTTGTCAACACTATTCAATTGTAATCTCTATTCACTTAATTCTTTAAATATTATTTTCTTAAAGCTTAGGACAAAATGAAACGTTTCTCTTATAGCGCGGGATGGATGGAGTGTATATACATGACGCTTAGGAGCTACTTTATAAATAAATGGTAAATGAATCAATTTTCAGCTGAACTATAGTTATGGTAGTAAATCATAAGTAATGGAGTACTAAATATGTACATATACACACAAATATTTGGGCCTTAAAAGTCGTCGACTGATGCTTTTGGGCTGGGCTGTTTGCCTCCTCCTTCTTTGAGCTAGTACTAATAGTTAGAAATAAATGTTAGTAATGGATCAGTACTAATCGATAGTATTCCACAGTGCTCCCACTTAGCTATCTTTTTTAATATTTAACACGTAATTTTAATGATAATACTCTCAAAATATATATATCATCAGAAATATAAAGAAAACTGTTGTGGCGTAATAGAGTAATTGTGTAATCGAGATAAATAAAAACGTAAAGAGACACAGAATTTACGTGGTTCAAACGTTGTGTTTGCTACGTTCACGGGCAGAAAATGGAGAACAGATTGTATTTAGATTATTTTTCGGATTACAGATTTATGCGCCCTACTTCTATATAAACGGACACACAGACGACAGGCTAGGCCCAACTATACAGATTCAAGGCATACTAACAAAAATATTACTCCCTCCGTCCCACTTAAGATGACACGTTTCCCTTTTTAGTTTGTCCCAACTAAGATGACACATTTCCTTTTTTGGAAACTTTATCTTTCCAATTAATACACCCAACCACTTTTTCTCACTCCTATTAAAATATTAATCTTACCTTCTCTCTCTATTTTAATACTTACACTCACCTTCTTTATCTCCAATTAAACACTTTTAACCAATAACTCCTAAAATCTCATGTCGGCTAACAAATGTGTCATCTTAGCCGGGACGGAATGAGTAATTCCTAAAACATATATTTCCCTCATTTAAAAAATATATGTACTCCACTCGCCCTACGAAAATAAATGAACAATTAAGGTCATGCTTGATAGATACTCTCCCTATCCCATGACAATACATGCACTTTCATTTTCGTCCGTACCATAAGAGTGTCCACAATGATGGCCCTTGAAATAGAAAAGATATACAACGAAAGTTTTATACTATAAAAACAACAACTCGAAAACCTATATCACTCTGCGGCGCTCCTTCTACGGTTCCAGACCTCTTCAACCATATCAGCCTGCAGTGATGTACGCGATATTTGGCTCCGCATATCGGTGTACCGCTGGATCAAGTATTCTTTAGTACGTGGTACACCCATCTGCAGGGGCTCCATGACAATACCCGAGCTCGAACTAGCACCATCTTCCGGTGTCCATCGCTCTGCAGCAAATCCTTCGTCAGCTATTATTATATTGTGCAATATGATACATGCAGTCATGATGTCTGAGACATCATTTTCGTGCCATTGTCGAACCGGGCACCGTATAATGGCCCATCGCGCTTGGAGGACACCAAAAGCTCGCTCTACATCCTTCCTAGCACCCTCTTGTTTTTTCGCGAAGTAGGTTTGCTTCTGCCCAACGGGTTGTCGGATCAACTTCACAAACACAGGCCAGCGAGGGTATATCCCATCAGCCAAATAGTATCCCATGTTGTACTGCGTGCCGTTGGCCATGAATCTAACTTGCGGACCCTCACCCCGACTCTCATCATTGAACAGGTGGGATGATCGTAGAACGTTGATGTCGTTGTTCGACCCAGCGACCCCAAAATACGCATGCCAGATTCGCAAACGGTAGTCAGCAATGGCTTCCAGGATCATCGTGGGATGTCGGCCTTTGAAACCAGAAGTGAACTGCCCCTTCCAAGCCACCGGGCAGTTCCTCCACTCCCAGTGCATGCAATCGATGCTTCCCAACATCCCTGGAAAATGATGTACAGTCCCGTGCATATCAATCAGACTCTGGCAATCATCGGCCGTTGGCTTCCGTAGATACTCCCCTTTGAAGATATCCTTAATGCCCCTACAAAACTGCCTCAACGTCTGTAGGGCAGTCGTTTCGCCCATCTGTAGGTATTCGTCAAACATGTCAGCGGGCCCGGCATAGGCAAGCTGCCTAATTGCCACCGTACACTTCTGATATGTCGACAAGCCGGGTCGGCCGGTGGCATCATATCGCAAGTTGAAGCACTTGAACCGCTGCGCCAAACACGTCGCTATATGGACGAAGAGTTGTTGCGACATTCTGAAACGCCGACGGAAAATCTCTAGCGGATAACGGGCGTTCTCGCTGAAGTAGTCTTCCATCAACCGGCGGTCAGCCCCGGCATGGTCACGGTCGATATACCGCCGATGATAGAACGGTCGAGGGACTGCTACCGCCTCCTCCGCCTCATGTTGCACCGCTGCAACCAGGTTTTGGAACTCCAGATCTACCGCTTCTTGGTACCGTTCATCGTCGGAATCCATATTTTAGAAGTTGAATTAAAATAGATTGGAAAGATTGGAGAGAGTGGTGTTTGAATTGGGGTAGAAAAATGGAGGAAAAATGAGGTGTATTTAATAAAAAAAAGAAGCAAAAAAAAAATTTAAAATTCGGTGGCTAAGCCACGAAACTCGGCCAGCTGCAGTGGTGGGCCGCGCACCCCACGGCTCAGCCGCGTGAAGGCTGCGGCCGCGGCTCCCTCTAGGCCCTCAGCCACCGTTCTCGGCTCTCTGCAGTGAGGGCCCCGCACCCGAGCCACGGGCCGCGACTCTCCCACTATGGACACTCTAATGTATAGTACATTTCATTTTAAGAAAGTTATCCCTAAGAACTGTCATAAAATATCTTTGTGAGAGCATCTCCAGTGGCGGATGTCCCACTCGGACATCCACTAGGACTTCCCATCCCACTGCCACGTCACTAGGACATCCCCTGCACAATCCGCCCTTCCCATCGCCCTTCCCACTAGGACTTCCCGCAAATAAAAAAATCACAAATTCACAAATAAAACAATTTACGTTTACGGACATAAAAATTCAACACGAATACGAACGGGAAAAATTATCAACTTCATTAAAAAAACATACATGATTTGAAAAAAAAAATTACATAGTAATAAAACAAAAAAAAAGTAATAACATCAACGTCGACCCCTCCGCGTCCAAACCTCTTCGATAATATCGTTCTGAAGTCGAACATGGGCATCTGCTTGCCGCATGTCAGCAAATGCACACATCCGCTCGACATCTCCATGAGGTACCCCCATATTCACATTCGCGGTGGCCACGCCGTGACTTGGACCTGCACCCGTATCATCTTCATTGGTCCACTGAGTCAGTTCCACACCTTCATTTTCGACAATCATGTTGTGCATTATGATACATGCGTACATGACATCGCCGATGTTGGGAATATACCACTGCCGTGCAGGACCCTTGACTACCGCCCATCGACTCTGGAGCACACCAAATGCCCGCTCCACATCCTTACGCGCTGCTTCCTGACGGCTCGCAAAGTATGACTTCTTTTGCCCGAGCGGATGCTTGATTGTCTTCACAAAGACGGGCCAGTTTGGGTATATCCCATCCGCCAAATAGTATCCCATATTGTGCTGGTTGCCGTTGGCGACGAAACTGATGGCAGGACCAACGCCATTGCACTGAGCATTGAACAGGGGCGACGACTGGAGAACGTTGATGTCGTTGTTCGACTCGGCGACTCCGAAATAAGCATGCCATATCCACAGCCGGTAGTCAGCTACAGCTTCAAGGATCATCGTGGGATGCTTGGCTTTGAAGCCGGTAGTGTATATCCCCTTCCAGGCGGCGGGGCAGTTCTTCCACTCCCAATGCATACAATCTATGCTGCCCAACATCCCAGGGAACCCGTGCACCGACCCATGCATATCTATCAGACTCTGGCAGTCTTCGGGGCTCGGACTCCGAAGATACCGCTCACCGAATATCGCTCTCACGCCCGCGCAAAAATTCTGCAGACACTCGACGGCTATCGACTCGCCAATGTGGAGGTACTCGTCGAACATGTCGGCCGCGCCTCCGTACGCCAGTTGTCTGATTGCGACAGTGCACTTCTGCAAGGGCGTGAGTCCGGGTTTGCCAGCTGCATCCTCCCTGATCCTAAAATACAGGTATCTTCTCTCTAAAGCACCCACGATGTGCAGAAACAGCGGACGATGCATCCTAAAGCGTCGCCGGAATAAGGCTTCCCCAAAACGCGGTTGAGGAGCGAAGTAGTCTGCATACAACCGAATATGTGCAGCAATATGGTCACGGGGTACTGTAGTTCGACGATGGATCGGCCGAGGTACCGCAGCCTGCTGCCGCCGCTGCGCCCTCTGCTGTAGCGGCCTATCTATCGCACCTTCCACAGCGACCTCCAATTCATTCTCACTATCACTAGACATTCTAGATAGACTTGAAATTAGAGATGTAGAGAGAGAAACTTGTTAACACAAGTGGTGCGAATGAAATGAAGTTCAACGAGCCGTATATATAGAGTTTTAAAAAAAATATTTACCGGACGTCCGATCCGGACGTCCGACCCACTCCACAATGGCGGACGTCCGCCCGCCCGTCGCCCGCACGTCCGAGGACACCCGACGTCCTCACGGGACGTCCGTATCCGACCTTCGACGCTCCAATGGCGGACGTCCCGGTCGCCCGTCGCGGACGTCCGACCGGACGTCCGCCATTAGAGATGCTCTGAACAATGGCAATGAGCCGGATTCTCCTCCTCCACCGATGTAATTGAACCGCGCACGTGTCACCCTCAACACATGTGGCCTCAAAACTCCTTTCCTTGTTTTTTTTCCTTTTCCCCTTTTACTTGAGAATTGAGATTCCTTCTCTATCGGATTCTCCTCCTCTCCCACAAATTTGCACAAGACTAATCTATGGCTGAAACCACCTCCACGCTATGCTTCTCCACCTTGTCTGCACCGATTCCCTTCTCCGTCGACTCTTCCTCCCGAAATTGGACTTCAACATCTTTTGCTACCGCACCTAAATTCTCTTCCCACTTTCACCGTCACCGATCGCCCTATCTCAGCCTCACCCTCAAAGCCTCCGGTTCTTCCCATTTCCTCGGCGACGATGCTTTCGGATTCTATCCATGGGAGAATAATGACTCTGCTGATTTCTGTATTTCTCTTTAATGAATTCATTCGATCGTTTTAAATTACTCTTGAAGATTTAGGTATAAATTGAATCGTAAATTTTGCTATTTCTTCTTTCTTTTAAATATTTGCTTTTTTTGTAGCTATACAATGGGTTTCGGAGGAAAAGATTACGTTATTTACTTCTGACGGGCTGATTCAGATCGGCGGGAATCTTGTCCCCCGCCGTGTTTCTTCTGCTGATGTACGTCTTTCTTAATTCTGATCCATGGTGATTGATTTTTTTGCAGACTTGATTCTGATCCATAGTGATTGATGTCATGCCCAATGTTCTTAATTCCATTTGTGGTTTCTGTATAAATGCTTTTAGTCGGATAAAAACATTTTTTATGTTGAACATAGGAATGTAGTGATCTTCTTAAAATATATTAGTACCTCTACGCAACGCAGAGCCTGCAAAAGTTTGTTTCTTTATATGTTCGTCGACTGATTGATGTTAGTTTATGTCTGTTATATGTCTAGATCCAAACTATACACTCATCTCATGCCATATCTTGCAAGTGCTTCTGGTATTAGCTTTTTAATCGTAAAAATGTTTTGTTATGACTATTAGAAGAGGGTTTACTTTCGTTGATACGAGAGATAGATGGATGAAAATACCATCTGTCTTTTTATGGATTGATTAATTTGAACTTGTTTCTGTTATGACCATTAGAAGAGTGTTTACTTTCGTTGATACGAGAGATGGATGAAAATACCATCTGTCTTTTTATGGATTGATTAATTTGAACTTGTTTAGTCATATAATCCTTCAAATAATCATATGTTTTATCAAAATCTATCACAACAAGGAAATTCCCCCTTAGAGTCCCAGTGCTCCCCTTCCTTCTACCCTATATCTCATTTATGTGAGTCAAAGATTATTTGCGGATTATCTCAGGAAGCTATTTGCAGATTTTTTGCATTTCCTTCACAATTTTCATTGTTTCCCCTTAAGTTTTATTTTCTAAATTTAGTTTCTCGGAATCTTTTGTTGCTTAACGAATGAAATGAACTATGTAATATATATTGAACTTTACCATGCAGAAGAAACAAGGGAATGCAAAAATGTCCCAGAAATCTCAACGGTATCAGGAGAGCAAGTACATGGATCCAAACCAAAGCCTATGTCTCGGGGCTCTGTTTGATATTGCAGCAACAAATGTAAAATTCTTACCCTTGTGGTGTCATCTTACATTTCAAACTTTATGTTTTAAACCTTTTGACATCGCTCTATACTAGGGACTTGATACTGGTAGACGCCTTTGTATATTTGGCTTCTGTCGCTCCATTGAGATGCTTTGCGATGTAGTGGAAGACACTGTCTTGGAGCATGGTGGAGAGGTACAAGTTATTCTGTTTGAATAAAATTTGGAGTTCTTTTACTTTTTGGGTGGGGGACTCTATTCTGATCTCTTTAATGTGCTCACTTGGATGTTATTTTCTAAAAACCACTGTTGATGGGTGAGGTGCCTATATTTCATGTGGATTCTGAACTAGGGTAGGCTCTCTCATATGGTGGGTGTTACCCCTTGCACTTGCTTAGCCCTTCCAAGGCTAAGTATCTAGCTCCATCCTACTCTAAATGATAGTAATATCTACTATCTGATACGATCCCCTCCAATCCGTATCACTATCACAGAAATGTTATTATTCTAAGTTTTAACTTATGGATTTGCCGGAATAAAGTTGAGGTAGAGACGTAGGGTACTTCAGGAGAACAACTTAATTACAGAATACTTCAACCAACCTATTAGCCGATGTCACTGAAGTCCAGATTCTCTTCCCTTGTTCTCCTTTTTTTGATGGCAAAGGCGGCATTTTGGGGGATTCACATAATGAGAAGTTGGGAACTCTGCAAAAAATCTCTGAAGATCTTTAAGCAAGAGTGCTAAGAAAATAATGTGCTAAAGAAGATGGTTTGCCTTACTGAAAGTATATAGCTTAAATTACTGATACTCGTTCTGGTATTTTTTGTTTGTTTGTCGGTGTGGATGCGGGTAGAGTGATCTGGTTTTTCTGCATGGTTACAATATCCAAAGCAAGATTGGCATCCAGAATATTAAATTTGCTCATACTTAATTTATATATAGCCTGCTAATGCATAATATTACTTGATAGTCCTTCAATAAGGGATTTGCAGGTGTTGTCATCTGTTGTGATCTACATTGTCTTTTGGCAATATATGGATTGATCTGATGAGTATTATACTCAATAATAGATTGTCAGATCCAGCAATGTCTGAGACAACTTCATTAATATTCATAGTTGGGTCAGCTGAAATTCTCATCTGTAGCCCGGCCCCCAACCACCATAGTCTTCCTTCAAACATTGAATGTCTAATTATAAACTTTGATTGTTTTTCACCAAATTGACGCGACTCACCCCATTAGAGTTTGTGTTTGAAATCCAGGTAGTGGCAGCAGAGAAGGCAAGCAAGGGAGGGTTGCATGAAAAGCTAAAGATGACTGTTGCAGTGCCGTTACTCTGGGGAGTTCCTCCAGCATCCGAAACCCTTCACCTCGCCGTTAGGAGTGGAGGTGGGATTGTGGACAAGATCTATTGGCAGTGGAACTTCCTGTAAATGATCAAATCCTTCTCACCATATTCTTAAAGATTATTGTAAATAACATTGTGTACAAAATTCCAATTTGTAACTAATCAAACGTACTCATACGCTGTCAATATAATTAAACGATTCTTCCAATAGCTTTCTCTTTCTCTGCATTGACTTTATGGTCATGGGACATCGACAATTTCGTATCCACTATACTCTCTGCTGTTATTGATCCAGTTCAGCTTTTCAACACAAATTCATTGCATCTCGATGCACTTTAAGGAGTTTGAAGTTTCAAAAGCATACCTAACATTTGACAAAGGTTTCAACATAGTAAATCAGTCCAATAGTAATTTTGTTTTGTGGAACACAAGACTTTGTTGCCACCTTAAGTTATAAACAATCAAATGTTTCAAAATGTGAAAATTTTCAGAAAGACTTTTGTCCCTAAATATTGCTGCCTTCATTACATAATTTACATGACAGCTCAGATAATTCTATATTAATCGCATTTTTCTTACTAATAATTTATCACTCAACTTTAACAAAAGTATGCTGTTGTTTCAAATGTTGGCGACTATATATGCTCTCCATTTTAGACACATTTATCCCATCTGAAGATAGCCAAAGATGACAGTATTACATTAAAAAGTCTCGGTTTGAAATTTATCAAGTTAACTAAATTTTTCAACACTGAAGAAATGTAGGCAAGACCTTTGTAATTCAAGAATATCATTTGATTACTACTCCATTTTTTAGAAATACTAACATTTATTTAGGGAAGGCATCAACAGGGTAAAACTCTCCCTTGATGCTAGTAGTGAGGCATCTAATAGTTGGCAGCTGCAATAATTTATGGTTTGTTTCTTTCATAAGCAGACAAAATCGATGAAAAGGTCAATGCATTAGTTTTTTTTAAAAGCTAATTGCTTTTCTTAATTAAACTTATTTCAATTAATTTAAGTTATATAGCTTTTTTATCAGCAACCTATTTTATTGTTTATTATATCAACGTCTATTAGTCTTGGTCTTCCTTAAAGTGGGATTTTTTTTCTTTTACTGCGTTAAAACAAGTCGATGAAATCAAGTTTAAATAGTGGTGTGCTTGTGCACATGTATTTTGTCATAAAATCAGGATATATTCAGTCATTAATGAGCTTAAATTTATAGAATAAAAAAAAATCAATTAAGTGAATTTATTGGATTGGTTGCACAAGGTTATGGCAACTAGTCTTACTGGAGGTAAAGATTATTGAGTTGCGTGAATTGTTCAAAATCTTCATTTTTCTGTGCAAATAAAATCTGCATTATATCTTTGACAAGGACTTAAAATCAATTTTGAATTCAGGGCATCTCAATCATTAACCAATGTTGGTGTTAAACTATATGAAAGCCTGTCAGAACACTGAGATAAGGATTGAAAATTTGAAAATATTTTGCTTGAAACATTAAAAATAAAAACACAGGTTCCTTGCACAGGTGTACATGTTAGATTGAATAAAAAATTGCAGAACTAATCAAACAAATTAAGCTCGAATTTCATTAAAAAACTGGTACTCATATGTTAATGAATCTTGATTCCAATGGCAAATGGCTTCTGTCAAATGCAGAGAGTAAAAACATTTTCCATTATGTACTATCAAAGCAAAGTTTTTCTCACAGATAAAAAAAAAGGACATCAGTCAGTAGTACAATGTTGTTGCTTGTTCTGTCTTGATCTCATCCACAAAGAAGTTGAGATTAGTGGAAATGTGATTAGTGCTAATCAGCTGCTTAATATCTTCCATGCTGTAATCCAGTGGATTTTCATGGCCAAAACAGTTCCCACTTACATGATCTCCCTTGCTGGGATCATAGAATTTTTGAGTTTCATCATCGACGCTTAAATAGCTCTGATGATGAAACCCTAATTGGTTGCCAGTGTCTGAGGAGCTGCAGCTGGCTTCGTTGCCTCCGAAGATGACTTGATTGTTGTAACTCCGGTGCAACGGGACCTTGTCTCCAGCGGTGTATCGCAATTGATCATATGGTGATGAGATTTGGGAGGTGAGATTTGGAAGGAAAGGAGAGATTGGTGTTGGCCTAATGTTTCCTCCTAGTAGTTTCTTCTTCAGCTTCGTGTTCCAGTAGTTCTTGATGTCGTTGTCTGTTCTGCCCGGTAATTGGCCTGCTATTATTGACCACCTGCACTCACCACACTTCATATATATTAATTCCTTCGCCAGAGATTAAAAAAAAAGATAGGGAGATGAAGAGAGATTACCTGCTTCCTATGCGGGTGTAGAGGCTGCAGATGATTCTATCTTCATCATCAGAAAACTCTCCATGTTTGATGTTTGGTCTGAGGTAGTTGAGCCATCTTAATCTGCAGCTTTTCCCACATCTTTTCAGACCTAATTTTAACATGGAAAAAAGCACTAATTAAGCATTCACAAACACTAATCAATTAATTACCAAAAGAAACTAATCAATATAAATATATAAATAAATACCAGCTCTTTGAGGGAGAGCAATCCAATTGCCAACAGTAGTGCCATGCTTCTCTATGTAAGCCTTTAGCTTTGCATCTTCTTCAGGTGACCATGGCCCTTTCTTCACACTTGCCTTGTCACAACATGGAGCTCTTCCCATCTCTTTCTCTCTCTCTCTTTCTAAGAAAATATGTGGTGTTTGTTTATAAGACTTGATCTTTGGAACAATGTGATGATGTATGTACTAGTATACATTATATCCTATTGAGAGAGATACACACAAGTCAAAGTAGATGCACTTAAATTTCAATTAAAAAGGTCTAATAATCATCTCTCTTGTGTGATTAGAAAAAAAGGAAGCTTAAATAATTTAACCATCTCTCCCATGTGCAAACACAAAGACATTCACTGTTATCTTCTTTCCATTGGATCCATATATATGCTGCCAAATTAGTGCCATGCTATTCACAGCTGAAAAAGATTAGTCACTTAAAGTTTCAATTTTTTTTAGTGATTGGTGGTTTAATTAACATTTATTTATGAGGCAAGTCATAGCTAGGGCTCGGCGCAATTGTCAAAAATCGATAGGTCCCCACCCAAATTTTTTTTGAATGCCACTAGCATAGTCTATTAATTATTTGACATACTATACATGTTTGTTTGACCAACTTGTATTGGTTGCTAATTTTGTCAAGCCTTAATGAATGTGCCTGATGAACTCACTATCAGTAATACTCGATTATATAAAGTGGTCGGAGTACTAATATATACAAAAGGATCATTAATTTTCGAACTAAAAGTATTATTTTGTATAATTCTTTCTCGTGGTCTTTTTTCTATGAAAAAGGTTCATTTTTAGTTTGTCTCCAGTTATATATTTGCTTACTAGTAGTTAATGTGTATTGAAATGACCCTTGTCAATATTCTGGGAGAGGTCACATTAAAGAGAACTGTGATATTACAAGTTAGGTTAGTAGTATTTCATTTGCAAGTTAGTCTAATTTTAAATGGGCCTTAGAAACAATTTCAGGTGTCACGCCCGCATTTCCTAAGGATAGGAAGTACGGTGGACCGCGACTAGGGGAGGAATAAAGAAGCGGGGAAGAAAGGGGAGAACAAGAATACTTGACCCGAAACGTTTAATTAGAGGAAGTTCATTTCAAAACAAAGTACTGTAGCGACATTTCTAAAGTTAAAGTAAACAGAGTTTAAATGAAAACATTGTATCGGATTACAAAGCAGCGGAACAGACCAAGAGATAGATAATGCCGGGTATGACGACACGACACCATCCAAAAGGCAAAGTAAAAACACAATTTTGACTTTAATTGCTCAACATCCGTCATCCCCATCGTCGCTCAACCTGCACATTAAGAAAACAACATGCAGGGCTGAGTACTTATTACACTCAGTGGACACACGCCAAAGTCATAGTTTGTCATGCCATATCAGTGTAACCTTGGGGTTTTAAGTGTAAAGAAAATAACCCAAGTACACTAAAACATATTTCATAAATTCGACTGCGCAGTCATTTTCAGCTATTGCCACCCTTATTCCCACCATCATACACTATCTGATCCAACGGGTGACAAGGGGCGTGGCCACACCCCAGGTCAACTAGACCGGCCAACTTGCTCTCAGATGGCTCCCGATCTCGTGTACACTAGCCTGAGGGTTCGCAGCCCAACAGACCCGAATTCGATTAAACATATGTGGTAAACCACTTCAGATAGGTTTCAAAACAAAACAGTTGGCAAGAAAAACAGTTCATCTCCATAAACATTTCCGGAACAACGTCCGTATTAAAGATAACCCACAAAATAGTAGGGTAGAAAAGCCCACCTCAATTGCTTAGCTTTTAAATAGTTCCCTTCTTCAACCACAATTTCCTCGTAAAAGATCACCCTTTTGAAAGATAAATAAATATCATAATTAGAGTCAGGAAAGACGAGGCTTAGTCAACAATGCATGTTTTCTACGTGGATGACTTCAATATCTAGCACGTTACACATACACACACTTAACAACATCCTATAAGTCAATCACACAAAATCACACGTCCGAAACACACCACGCACGCACCCGACACGCAAACCACGCACCCACGACGCGCACACGACACACACCCGAAACACTCGTACTCCCGGTATACCCTCCTTGTGCAAACGGCTCACTTGGCTCGGAAAAGGTTCGGAAAAGGCTCGGTGTCTCGGCCTGGCTCGGCACCTCGGCCGACCGTCTCGGCCGCCTGGCTCGGCACCTCGGCCGACCGTCTCGGCCGCCTGGCTCGGCACATGTCTCGGCGTCTGGCTCGGCCCTGGCTCGGCACCCGTCTCGGCACCTCTCTCGGCACTGGCTCGGCACCTGTCTCGGCATCTGGCTCGGCATCTGGCTCGGCGCCCGTCTCGGCACCTCTCTCGGCACTGGCTCGGCACCTGTCTCGGCATCTGGCTCGGCATCTGGCTCGGCGTCTCGGCCGCTGGCCCGATCAAGTGCACACCAGTTTTCCCCCAACCAACGATTCTCAAACCTTATACGACATTCACAACACACATTCTACATCCCAAAACACACCCGAAAACATGAGATCAACCCTCCAAAACTCTCCACAACACCACCCTAGGCCAAACCCTAAAACTCTCGGCCAACACACACAAAACACT